>NC_041371.1:23661413-24261413 GCF_900634415.1 Cottoperca gobio
CATGCTCTGATCCTTTCTGCAGAAAGACTTCTTTAGAATAAAATACTCAAAGACAAACTTTGTATCTTTTGATCATCTTTGAGAACAGAATTTCCACCACAATAATACAATACATTATAATACAATTTAACATAAACTAAACCAAGACAAGGGAGCTGTAATGCTGCATAAGGATGGAGCTGTTCAAAAGCAAACCAAATACTCAATGGCTCCCCATACATTCCCACGGAGCATCAGAGTGCTTCCCTGGCCCAACAGCATGATTGATATGGCTCTTCACAACTTTTTCGTTGTCATTGGAACAAACTCAAGTTTACAGGTCTTATCCAGAGCAGCTCACAGTGAACTAAGTACAGGGACAGTCTCCCTGGAGCAGCTCAGGGTTAAGTACCTTGCTCAGGGGCACAATGGTGGCAGCCTGGTATTGAACTCACAACCTTCTGGTGTTGTATTTGGAAGCTGTTCCACTAGGCCATCACCACTTACAGCTGTGTCTTTTCTACAATTGTGACTACAATAGTCTTTTTCCTCAGAGCTACAATGACACATACTGTGTGATGTAATAATATGTTTTGTACAGGAAGCGATACAGGGCTGTCAATTCTTTATTTGCATTTGAGAAGGAGCCAGCCAAATTCAAGCTTTTCAGGGAGTTCTTTATTTTATTAATTTGTGTTGTGCAAAGTCCATGGAGCATCACAGTCTACAGTTTGTTAAAGGTTCTAACAACTCTGAGTAGTTCCTTACTAACCTTTTTAGTTTTCTTCATGCTGTTGCTTGCCCAGTGTGAATGCACTACACTGATACTGCACTACATTGTTCAATCAGAAAAAAGCTGCAAACCATGTCAACATTTCCCCCCCGAGTGTACCTCAGCTTCTCTACACTAGGATTTCACTCTAGATGTGGATTTGTCCTGTGTGTGGAGAAGGTTTCCCTCTGGTTGTCTGAAAGGGTCAGCGCATATCATTGGTGATCAAGGCATCATCTCGATCACCTGTGTTGCCACGTTTGTTTGCTTTACATGTTACTATGGCTCTATCTTGTGGTCAACTTGAAATACATCAATCCAGCCAAAAGAAAAAACAAACAATTCCAATAGAATTTCCAACAAATTGTATCAAAACTAAAAAATAACATTTATTTTTAAGAAACCTGTTTATATCAAGGAATCTGTCCTTGTGGCGATAGTGTGTTGAGTTTAATGTACCTACGTTTCTGTTCTACCTGGCTTATAGCGATGCACTTTCTACATTCCTTGGAAGGGTACAGTAGAAATAGTGTGCTTTTTGCTACAGGAGAGGTTAGACCCTGTTTAATAGTGCTTTTGTTTTGTGAAATCTGAATTTTCCATTGTCCTTTCATCTTTCCACATCAAACCACAAGGACACTTGAAGAAATACACCCCCTGGCTGTGGGACGAGTAATGCATCTGTCCTGGATGGGGATGTCTGAGCTCTTTTGTACGGGTTTTCATGTTGCAATGAGCTCATCAGTAACACGGAGAATCCAGGTTATCATGGACTTTTGGACGGCTTCTCAAATCTGAAGAGACTAGAATGTCTTTAATATTTCTTCCTCTCTTGTATGCAAAAAGAGGCTGGTGTCTGAACACATTTCCAACGTTTTCATCAGAGCTCAAAATGTGAAAATATTTTCATTATAATATTTATACTTGATAATATTTTATACTTTGTATTGACAACAGATGTTATTGTTGTGTATACGATCTATTTTCCAGAGATTTGTATATTAGGGTCCATATAATCATCCCATTGTGTTTTAGTTTTAATTTAGTTTTAATTTCCCATGATGCTCACAATGCTGAAGCTTTTCAACTCGACAAAAATAATCTCATAGAGGAATAAATGAGTACAAAGAATATCATGCATTCATTTGTTAGTTTATGAAATATAGACAATGAAAATGATAGATCTGTGACTGCTGACTCGGCTGCTGACAGGAAGAGACTGAACAGACTGGTGAAGAAGGCCAGCTCTGTCCTGGGGAGCCCTCTGGACACTGTGGAGGTGGTGGGAGACAGGAGGATGACGGCCAAGCTGTCCTCTCTATTGGACAACATATCCCCCCCCTCCAGGACACTTTGTCCGCACTGTGCAGCTCCTTCAGTGACAGGCTGCTTCACCCGCGGTGTCTCACGTAGAGATACTGTAGGTCCTTTCTCCCTGCAGCGGTCAGACTGTACCATCATCACGGCCCCTGGTAGACCACCACACCAACAACACACTATTCCACCACTGTGTGCAACTATCACTGCTGTGTGTAATACTCACTTTGTATAACTTCTGCAACTATCACTGCTGTGTGTAATACTCACTTTGTATAACTTCTGCAACTATCACTGTCATGTGCAGTATTCATCTTTATAAACTACTCCCTCTGCAATATTCATCTTTATAACTTTTTATCAACCACTTTGTACTTATTATTTTAATTATTTATTATATTTAACTATTGTGTACTCGCCACTTTACTTTCTTGTTCTTTTGCTGTAACAAGGTAAATGTCCCCGTTGTGGGACTAATAAAGGATTTCTGATTCTGATTTCTGATTCCCGAATCTTAATGAACAAGGCTTGGCTTGGATGGCTGCTTCCAATGGTTTCAGTGGTTCCAGTGGTTCCATGGCGTAATAGTGTAATGGGTAACTCTGGACTATAAATCCAGTGATCTGAGTTCAAATCTTCGAACCTGAATTTAAGTAGCATTAAGAAAGCCAGCTTTCACATCTCAGTTGCAGTAGGTTTGCTGGTAAAATATGAAGAATGAAAAAGGGCTCAAGAATAAATGAATGAATTTAGATAATTCATACATTCATCAAGGCATTTATACATGCAAAACTTCACAAAATCATGGTCATAGTACAAATAGAACACTGGAAGATTGTGAGTCACTCTGGATAAGAGCGTCTGATAAATGACCTGTAATGTAATTGGTTGTGATTTTGTGAATACAGTGAATGAGAAGAGACAAATGCAATATCAGCTTAGTAAAGTTTATAAAAAATAATCATTAACAATAATCTGATTACAGAAACTCAGAGGTTTCAGATTACATTTTAATTTACTTTGTCTAAATCAATGGATGACATAACCTGGCATTATGTTTTTAGCGTGTGCTGCTCTCTGTCTGCACAACAACTGCAGTGCAGTGCCATCTTATGTAACTGTCTGTTTTATGTGTGTGCGTGATGTGTGTATGTCTGGTAAATCTTAGAAATTGTGCAACAGAAATTATGCAATAGAATGAGCATTTGGCAGCATTATCCTATTACAATCAATAAGTTATTGCTAAAAATATATGAGATTAAATAGATGTTTCCGGTAAACCACACATAGTGTTGCAGACTACATTGTCTAAGTAAGACATTTTGGCAATATTTGACAAAAACATTTGCCGTTTAAAAGGTTGTGAAAATTCATGGCAAGAAAAACATGATCGTTTCAATTCACAACTAACCTATCCTGAATAAGTACACATCAGAAATAGAGGTTTTTTTTTTCCAGTGAATATAGAAGCTATAGAGCAATTCACTAAATAAATCCTAACTGGTAGTTACAGTGCAAGACTGACTGATGCCTCCATGTATCTTGATGGAAGTAACATTTACACTAAATGAGCACACATCTCTCGCTTAGATAAATACAGGTTTGAACAACGAGCGCCTGTATTATTAAATCTAAAAATATTTAATGATTGCGCTTTACTCGGGTTATTACGGTAAAGACCCCGGTCTGCGGACCACGCCCCCTCCGTTCAGCAAAAGCAGAGCTGTCGGTGTCCTCCTGCATGTCCTCCTGTTTCTGTGACTCACTGAAGACACAACTGACAGGTGAGTGGGAATGTATATTAAAAAATGTGTTTGCATTGTCGTGTAAAATTGTCAAATATTATTAAGCTTCTACGTGTTGTTGTCTGTCCCCAGCTAGTGGCTGGCAGGTCGAAACATAGATGACTAGCTAAGTTACATTAGCTGGCTGACATTTAGCTAACTGTTATAACCTTAACGCTTTTCACGTTGCGCATCGTAATTCAACTTTACATCCTAATACGGGAAAATAACGCTTGTTTTGAGACTACGACTGTTCATAACCATTCAAAATTCAGTCCATAAATTAACGTTTTTAACGTAACCTTGCGTAATGACGAAGGTGCCTATTTTCACCGTAGGATAACGTTTTATATATATACCCATTCTCAAGTTCGAAATTAATATGACCCACCCTGCATTACTTTCTTCTATAAAATGTCAACTTGACGCCACCGCCCACTGCAGTACATTATGGTTGGGCCGACTGTATGAAGTATCAAATACACCACAAGTTAATTATGTTTTTTTATTGAAATAAAGTACAATTGGTCCATTGGTATGTATGCCGAATTGTTAAGTGGTTAGTAACGATTAAATCAGGGCTTTGCGTTATGTTTTGTTAGAAATAAGTATGTGCTAGCTAACGAGGCAACATTAAATGACCAGTCTTTTGAATGGAATTTGGAGTGCAGCCCCAACCGGGACATTAGCTTTGCAGGTTCCTGCATCTCCTGTCATCTTGATATTGTACGTCCATATCTCTGTTTGCCCGATGTGCCAAAAAAGCTAAACAGTGGTCGGAGGAGTTTTATAAATAGATAGTGTGACATTAACGGCTGGATTCCTGACCTTGTTCTGATCGGAGCCATGCACTGCGCAGACTCAGAGGGAGGGTTCAGTGACTCTGGATGCATTAACCTGCTCCCTCCAATTATTACACAAGTAGACCCAAAGATCTGACAGCATGATCTGGTCCTGTGTCTCGGCTATTGTATGGCTACTACTGAGCTAAGGGCCTATAGTTTCGACGAGGGAGTTCCAGTAATATTTGTATTATTTGTTTTTTTCCTATGTGATTTTGCTTGAATGAAATCCTATAAAACAGTATATCTATGGAGTCAGATTCTAGTTATTTGAGTGCCTGTGATAAGAAGACATGCCAGTCTATGTTTATAAATCAGATAATTGTCCCATCTCTTAAAAGCATGTTTAGTTACTTGTTTATGTTAATCTGAACATTCAACTGTAGTCCTTGAGCATCAGATTACTCTAAGGGAGACAAACAGTCAATTTCTGATTATTTACTTATTAGCATTAGTGATCACAATTGATATAGGCCTATTATATACAATGTCTTAACATGTGTTATCAATAATGAGATAATGCATATGTGCAATTTGCAAATTTAAGCAACATTTTAATTTTGGAGTTGGTCAATGCAGAGCCAATTTGAACTACTTCATCTACTTCATACTTCACCCATGTTAATACAATATGACTTGCATGGTGAATGGACCTGCATTTTTATATCAGCTTTCTAGTCTTCCGACTACTCAGAGTGCTTTACGCTACATGTCAACTTTCACCCATTCCCACACACATTCATACACTGACAGCGGCTGTCATACAAGGTGCCACCTGCTCATCATCTAATCTAATGCTCATTCACACTATGGATGGGATAAAGAAATGCTTTTCAAATATAAAACAGTCTTTCTATTAGAAAGACTCTTAATTGACCTTGTTTGGTGTCCTGGCAACAGTTTTACAGACGTCTCTTTTGATGGTGGCCTATGGAGAAAATGCTTTTTGGGCCGCAGGGGAATTTATATATATATTTGTCCTGGAATGAAGTGGACATTTAGTAGAGTAGAAGTATAGAGTATCAGAAATACATTCTCAGTTGTTTTGAAACAAGAAACTATCGTAATAACCAAGTTACCTAATGAAACACTTTCATAATCAGAATCTTCTTGTTGTGCCAGAGGTTTAACGGATCATCTTTTGTAATCAGTTGCAAGTTTGATTATTCAGTTTGATCATTACTGTTAAATTGTGTCTAGTAAAATGCACATTTATTAAGTTAAAATGCCTATGAGGCTAGTTTACCAACAGACTGACTAAGGGACGTGTGTGTCCAAAATCAGTTTGAAATGAATGACATACTTCATGGGAAGGTATTAGGAGAAGTATAAAGACTAACTTCCTTGTGCTGTGTCACAACAGTTTGCACAACACATGTCCCAATCAACTCATTGCCCACAGCATCTTGTTTATCGCTTCTGATCTTCATGCAAGTTAGCAATATTTGGCACATTTCTATGTGCTATTTATGTCATGTACTTGTTGATTAGTTTTAAGTTGTGTTTGCTGTTTAACTTGGTCAGTGCATTTTGTGTTTAAGATATGTTGTCAGGATTTCACAAACTTTCCTCTATGACTTGTTAAATTATCATTTTTTTGACATATAGTCATCAATGAAATGTAGCTGTTCCACAAAGTGCTTTTATTTTTTAAAGAGGATCAGTCTGTATCAGTATGGTCGATAAGTATAGCTTTGCTGTTACTCACTATGTGGGGTACATGTAAAGAAAAATAAAGCTTAGCAGAAATCAACTGCAGTACAGAGTTCAGCCCTATCAGCAAGGTGTCCGCCACAAGCATCCAGAACAGCATCAGTGCTCCTTGTCATAGACTCTCAGCGTGTGTGGAACTCTGCTGGAGAGGTTAACAGCATCCTTCAAAAAAACATTCCCTCATTTGGTGTTTTTAGGGTTCTGCCATTGATGTTTAGTTGGGTTGAGATCTGAGGCCATATTCACAAACATTCTGAGAATATTCTCTGAGAGCTCCTAATGTAACCAAAACTATTCTATCAAGGAGTCCGACCTTAGGTTTAGGAAACTTCTCAGACCAACTCTGAACAAGGAAGGGACGGAAAGTTTTACATTAGTGAGAGGCGTGTTTGACCCCGTTGCTAAATAATACACATTGTTTTAAAAAGGTCGGCTTGGTTGAAGAAAAATGCACTTAATGATAAGGGGCATTGAATGGACAGTGAAATAGATAGGCCTTATCATTAAAATAATAATACTCTTTATTTATACAGCACAAAAACAAGTTTACAAAGTCCTTGACATAAAAACAGAAAATACCCAGTGCAACAACAAGACCGTTCAATGCAGGCAAGAAATAAAAAATATAGATAAAAGACAATGAATAGAAATCTTAAAAATACATCAATGAATAAAATCATAAAACAAAAAGAAAATCTTTCATTAAAATCCTTTTATTTAAGAGGACACTAAGGTAATAGAAATGTCTCTATTAAGACATGGTGTAATTATGAATACTATTTTATGTAATGAACATCTTGTTGAATATATTAAAAAAGCCATACTGAATACTGTACATAAGGAGCTGCCAATTTCTCCTCTTAAGAATTCCTTAAGTCCTCCCTGCTTTTTCACCTTAGGAGCTCTCTTAAGGGCTAAGAAGATTTGTGAATAACTTTTAAAGCCTGTAAAGTTATAACTGCACTGATGGACTTGTTTCTCTGCTTGACAAAAACAAACTTTAAGACTCCACTAAATAAAATTAGGCTGTTTGGACTACTTGAAGAATCTGAGGCAAACACTGGATTGGGATTGGATTTCTTTTTTAATTAAAAATTCTATTTTTCAATAACAACCGTTGAGCAAGGTTTACTGTAAGTACAAGTCTTTAATGTTGTTGAATGGTTATTATAAGGGGGCAACAATGGGTTGGATTTCCTGCCTCTTTTGATTCTACAGGATTTATATGCTTCACACCTGTCACTAACACTGTAGTGTGCCAGACCGTTTGGACAGAGTACAACCTGAGGGTATTTGGAGTGCAAGACCAGCGTGCCACAAATACATTGTCAGTGCCAACATACTGCCAATGCATTGCGGCACTTAGCAATGTGGAAATACACTGATTTGAGCAATGTCCTCAAGGTTAAGGGATGTGGTACAGTTGGGTGACTATTTCATACAGTTTTGAAACAAAAAACTTGGTTTAATAATTAGAAAATGTGTTTTGTGGTAGGTAAATGGTTAAAACTATTTATTAACCTGAGTTTTCTTTCTTTTCAGGAGGCCAGGGATCAGTTTACTTTGGAGACCTTCTCAAGATGTTGCCTCAACACCTGAAGCAGATTCGAGTCCTAATGCTCAACGACAAGGAGAATTTAGAGAGGACCCTGTTCAGACTTGAACAAGGTAATGCTTCTTTTTAAGTGTTTCCTGCTCAGCCTGTCAAATTCTTTACTAAGATTTATGTTTATTTTCGTTTTTCTTATACTTTATTTTAGCATAAAGCAGATTCATTTTCAAAAAATACTGTGGGTGGGATATTATGAGATATTATATAATTATGAGAAGGACTGATGAGATCATTTAGTGCTTTGATTATTTGATCACTCAAAAGTGGGTGTGGCTTAATGAGTACAAAGAGATATGTAACTGAAGAGGACTGTCGGCCTCTATCCGTACATCGTGTGGAGGAGTGTGTAGTTGTCGTGGAGGGAGAAGTGTACCATTTGACATTTACAGCACTGTGAACCTGATAGGGATTTTATGCTGGCTATATATAGACAAACCTTCAAAGGTCCAGACTCTGGAGGACCAGGAAGTTTCCTTTTGTTTATTTCAGAGCTGCAGAGCTGCAGAGCTGCAGAGCAGCGTCTGTGTGTTTATGTGAGTTTGTTGAAAGAAGGATTGTCTTGCAATTATATTGTATGACTGATGTTGAGACTATAGAAGGGGGGTGGGATCAGCATCACTCCATTCTGCTTGAATCTCTCTGACAGTGTGACCGTGAGTAGCCGTAACATTACAGCTGTGTTTAGCAGTGCAGTGTGTGTGTACAGTTTATTTGTTGGTGAATAAATGTACAACTCCTCAAGACCCAAGCCAAGCTCCCGTGTCTTGCTAGCCACTAGTCCTGCTGATTAAAGTGAAGTGGCAGGTGTTAGCCCCGAAATTAGCAACATCAACGGTCCAGGCTCACTTAAGGTGGTCTAACATTTAAGGTGGACCAGCTATTCTCCTTTAAAGACAGGCTGCTCACCAGCTTTGAACAGCAACCAGACCTCCAACAACAGGTCTATTTGTATTCTTTTTTTAAAAGAACAGTTAGTTTTTCATGTAAATGTCTGGAAGAGCACAGTAATAATATTGTCACACCATATTTTAGTTGCCCTTGAATTGAATTGAAATAGTATTGTGGCAGACATTGTAATATCGTTGTCCAAAGAATCGATAAAATATTATATTGTGATGAAACTTGTGATTTATACCCCTAGTTCATGTCCATGTGGCGAGCAAAAAAGGAAGAACACATTAGCCAAAATCTCTGAACCAATGGGCTAACGTCTGACGATGATCTTTCTTTTTGTTAGCTTCAATTAGCACGTAAACTGACTGCTTGTGAAACTATGCGGTCATCGACGTCGTCTCTCACCTTCAATCCATTCTTGCTTCTCAAGTTGCTAATCAGACTGGAAACAATGAGCAGCACACTGAAGACAAAGTCTTGGCCTGGATATGCATCATCCGGATATGGCCGATGGGTTCAGAGATTGGTCTTTCATGAATGCCATGTGCTGAAATAATTAATAATAATTAATCAAAACATTTCTGTCTCCTCAGGTTTTGAGCTCCAGTTCCACTTAGGTCCGAACCTTCAGGGGAGGAGGGTTATGGTGCACACCAACTATCCGCTTGAAGGACAGCAGTTTAAACGAAACCACTTCCGTGTTTTGGCGTGGAGCTACCCAACAGGAAGAGAGGATGACTCTGATAAGTTCTGCTCTCTGGACCTCAAGATTGCCGGTTCCTATCAGTACTACTTTGCATATGGGTAAGATAATGAACTCCAATATTTGAAAAAGCACGGTTGTACAGGAATTGGATCATGTTTTATCTTCTTGAATGTTTCTGGATATTCTGTGCTGAAAGTAGAACTGTTGACAGTGAATCATGGTGTACAAGCCTTACCCACAGTGCACTAAGCATTACTGATGATGATCCGGTATGATTAAAAGTCCCTGAACAAGCTAGTTAGGATGGTTTTGTCAAAAGACACCAGCCTTTGTATAATGTAGTTTTGCTTCCAGTGAACTTCCGGTTTGGTGCTAAACACCCAAATTGTGCTTAAACCAAGTATTTGTGCACAGTTGCATATAAAAATGAGGCATAATTGGTGTTGGTGAGAAGAGGTGCCTGCGAAGAGCCCGAAGGATATTAAAGGACAATTTATCTTGTGTAGCAGAATGAGATAGGGATGTGACAATACCAGAATGATATTTTTATTTTTTACAAGATTACATTCAAACTCATCATGTAACGTTATACTTCACCTTCCCCAACACACATTTTTACTGAATGGAGCCTGAACTCACCTTTAATACAAGTCAATAGCACCTCCAATACTGGCTGCTAACAGCTAACGTTAACTAGCTGCTGAGTTCCACACGGATGTGTGTCGTTTACAATGTAGCATTATCAGGGAAATGTGTGCAGAGCGAGTGTTTAGTGGAGCAAACAGCTGTTAGGGAGAGAGGGAGCAGAGGAGAGAACCTGCTGTCCAGGGCACCTGTGTGCTTTAGGAACCGATCAGCAGAATCACAATTGAAATGTTTTTTTCCGAAATGTAACGTGTCGACAGGACGCCGTTAATCTCAAACTATCGACATGGTACTAAAGTATCAATTCTCGTGACATCCTTATAAGGAGACTATAACTTGCATTTCGTTGTGCAAATCTGTGTTGTAGAATGATAATAAATACATCTGTGTAATTCTTTTCTGCTCCGTCACTCTATGATACTAGTCGGTACACTTGGAAATTGGTAATGAGAAGTGCTATTTTTTCCCCACAGAGACACAGAGCGTTCAGGAGGAGGATACATCGTAGTCGACCCAGTCCTTCATGTTGGAGCAGACAATCACGTCCTCCCATTAGACTGCATTACCATCCAGACCTACCTGTCCAAATGTCTAGGACACTTGGATGACTGGCCAGACAGACTGAGAGTAGCCAAGGAGTCAGGTGTGTGTCTATGTTATTACATTTTCTGTTGGAATGTGTTACTGCCATACAGGCAGTGGTCAGCCTCCAGCTGAACATGAGAGGTCACTCCATCATATTGACTGCCATTCTTTGTTTACAGCTTGTTATTTTAGTCCTCACCTTTAACACCCATGACTGAGGTCAGATGAATCATTACCATTGTGTGTTGTGTGTGTGTGTGTGTACTAGAGACTTCATAGCACACAGGATACACAAAAATCATTATTGTTAGTTGTGTTAATACTGTTGTGTACGTGGCTTTCTCTCACAGGATACAACATGATCCACTTCACGCCTCTCCAGACTCTCGGAGAGTCCAGGTCCTGTTACTCCTTGGCAGACCAGCTCAACTTTAACCCTGAGTTCAGCCCCAACGGTCAGAGCTACAGCTGGGCAGATGTGGGGGCACTGGTGGAGAAGTTAAAGAGAGAATGGAACATGCTGTGTATTACAGATGTGGTGTATAATCATACTGGTGAGTGACTGTGTGCATCTATTTATGTGTGTGTTCTCTTTGTTCCAGCCTGAAATACAACACACTTAGAAGAATGTTTAGTGCTTCTGCTTAATTTGGGAAGGGCTTAATCAGGGCCAATCTATAAACCATAGCTTTAATATAGCTTTAATATGCATACTGCTAAGTGTGTGGAGGGTAAGTGGTCCTCTTAAAGAGTACTCTGTCTACTATCTCACTGGTAATATGTTATATTTTTAAACCTTATAATAGAATATATTGCAGTTTTTGTAGATCATGATACATTAAAAGTCACTTGAGGGGATGATGATGCGGGGTCAGTAGCCCATGGGCCTTTCCATGTACAGAGTTCATTAACCCTATTTCATATTGACAGTTTGTATATTGGTTTATGTGGGAGGGGCGAGGTCAGATCAGATTAAAGGAAACCTTTTTGACTCCTGAGGTTGTCATTTCTGTAAAGATACATAATGAAAGAGAAGGATTTCACTATATAAAAAGCCCAGACTACTTCTACACCTACAGTAGGCCGCTAGTCTGACAGCTGCAGAGTTAAACTGAGGTTGTTGAGTGATGCAATTAATACAAACTAAAACATTTTTACATTCATTTTTATATTTTTATATTTTGAACAAGTGCCAATACAATATCATGATCATATCATCATCGTACGACATATAACATAGTAACTACTCTATATATCAGTCTGACCCTTTGAGCTTTGATTTGATGTAATGTGTGTCAGAAAGTCAAATGAAAACACAGAGTGGTGAGTCAGTGGTAGCACCTGATGCATGATGGGAAAACATTTTTTCAAAACATTTGTCCCACATCCTTATCCTAAAAATAACAGCACTATCCCTCTGAGAATACTAATTATTTTTGATGATGTTCCTTATTTCATGGGCCATTTGGGATTTATACATTATAATTATTTACCTATTTCATATGCACTTATTTCACTTCAGCTCAGTGTAAGAATCTTAACTTTGTCTTGCTATCATTTACTGCGCTAGTTTAGCTTCTCTCCTTTTCTCTCTCCTGTGCTTCACAGGGGCCTTGTACACACACACACACACACACACACACACACACACACACACACACACACACACACACACACACACACACACACACACATAATTTTGGCTGCACCAAGTCAAAGCATGCCATGTTTATTTGCGATTCCACTACCAGTTTTAGCGTGCCCGAAATGGACCATCTCTGGAGTCGGACCAATGTCCCTTATGAGTGGCTGAAAATGTGCAGAAACATCTATATTCTAGCATCAGACACGAAAGAGCACGTGTGCCACAAGCAAGTTCTTTTTTTTTTTGTGACCCTTGTGTCAGATCTCTCTGTCTGTCTGTCTGTCTGTCTGTCTGTCTGTCTGTCTGTCTGTCTGACTCTGTGTCTCTCTCTCTCTCTCTGTCTCTGTATCTCTCTGTCTCTCCCTCTCTTTCACACATACAGACATTGTGAAGTATGTGGTGTGTGTGAGCAGCATGCTAAACCAGGAACTAGCAGCACATTACTAAAGAGGCCACTGGCTAAACCGCGTATAAAGAAGTGTTAGGAGCCCTGAGGGAACAATGAGGAGAGCGACCACACTGAATGAAGGGCTTCACAGATTGGACATGATTACACTGAAGTTACAATAACTACAGTATTACTTTCCATTTTTCAAGCAACCAAGAGTTTAATGGTCAAAACAACAGGAATTAACTTATTGTATAGAAATGAAAAGGAAACTGAAAATATAGATTTATGTATTTAATCACAAGAGCTCAGAAAGATCCTTCACAGACTTGTTTTGGGTTTATTATGCTGGGTTAAGTGCATGAAATGGGATGTATCTGATGAAAATTGAACACACTAACATGAAGGCAACTGAAAGGACTCTGCAGCTCTTAACATATGTTAGCACCGTGTCCTCGTTTACCCATCTACTCTAATCACCTCATCCTCCTTCCCTTTCCCAGAAAAGGTCAAGCAGTAAAACGAGCCTGACTAAAAGGTTAAAGGCTGACTTAGTGCCAGTCTATCTGTACAGCTGTAGATCTCTACAAACTCCTCCAAAAAAACTATTTCTAAACAATCTAAATAAGGCTGCTTCATGAGCTGCTGCTGGAAATACAGAATGGTTTGATTACGTTAATAATGATGCAACATGAACATTTCAATCTAATTCAATTTAGTTTTTCATTTAATATTCCCATTATCTTTTTTAAAAATAGAGTTACAGTAATCTTCAATCTGGGGAACAATGTAGACATGTTCTCCTTTCTGGCTCATCCTCAATATTTAGGTATGTGTTCCAGCTCTCATCATCTCTAAGACAGTTTAACCACTACATGAGTGTTTCTCTTTTCCTTTGCAGCTGCTAACAGTGTGTGGATCCAAGAACATCCAGAGTGTGGGTACAACCTGGTGAACTCTCCCCACCTGCGACCAGCCTGGGTCTTGGATAGAGCTATCTGGCATTTAACCACCAGAGTAGCAGAGGGGCGCTACGAAGCTAAAGGACTTCCTGCTGATATCACCAACGAGAGCCATCTGAATGTGAGTAAACTCAGTTCAGCTGAGCACACACTGCACAGCTGTACACACTATGCACACACTTCATGACAGTGTTGTAGAGGACACACATGTGACAACAGCATTCAGATTCCGAAATCCTTTATTAGTCCCACAACGGGGAAATGTACCTTGTTACAGCAAAAGAACAAGAAAGTATCAGACTACTGACACTGAGGTAGGGCCAATAAAAACCTGGGAATGAAATGAAAGTTTATAACACAGCTGCTATAGCTGGCTGTTTACTTACTGTACACTTAATGAATGGAACAACTTGCGTGTTTGCTAATGTTAAATGCAACAGCATGTTTCAGGCCATGAAAGCTATAGTAAGAAAGGCTGATTTATTAATAGTGATTGTTTGTGTCTCTGCTCCTCTCTCTCTGTGTATCAGGCCATCCGTAGTGTGTTGTGGCAGGACTTGTATCCCCAGCTCAAACTGTGGGAGTTCTACCAGCTCAAAGTGGACATGGCTGTGGAGCAGTTCAAAACCCTACTGCAGAAAGGTCTGTACTGTAGATCAGTATCACGCTGCTTAGAGCTAGTGTGGGGAAGTTAAACAGGTCATAATTCCCTCTCAAATATTAATTTTATTATAATGTGAAAACATCTCAATTTATTTTCTCAGCAAAAACTAAATTTTACAAGATTACATTTGAACACATCATGATAATGTTATAATTTACTTTTGCCCAATCCTAATTTTTACTGAATAGAGCTTGAACGCTAATGTCGAGCCCTGGTTAGCAACTTTAGTTTGAATAAATGTCACAGCTGTACAGTATTGCAACAGCGTTCTACATGGATATCAATTTAGATGCGGCCACAATCATCTGTGTTTATTGATGAGGAGTATCCACCTGTATTGTATTCAACCTATGTATTTCTCTTACTGCCATTGTGTCAAAGGGATTCCAAACATAGACACAATGGACAGCAACACTTGCTGTTCAGTGACGGATCATTGTGGCTGCACTCATCAGTTGGAAAGCTGCTATCATGCTAATACAGAGACATTTGATCTTGATGATATTTAACAGACATGTATGTGTTTTTAGGCACCAAGCCAGACCATAGTAAGACTGGAGGGAAGAAGGGCCTAAGTATCATTCAAGACCTGAATTACCGTCGTTATGGCAACACATTGGACATGGACTCTGCTCTGGAGACTTTTGTACCTCACAGGTCTGACTCAAAACTACAAGCTTCTACTGTTATTGCTCTAACGTACACAGCTCTGTTTGGTAGTTCTCCTTAAGTCTCCTGTTCTTAACTGCTGAAAGTACAAGAAAATGATTTAACTGTAAATTGAAGCTAACATGTGGTTGGTTCACTGCCAACAGCCCTTGCTTTTGTTCAATGAAACAGTCTCAATAAGCTTTTGTTAAATTTGGAGATAAATATTCCTGCTATTTAATAACCATTTAGTTAGGGTACACTTTCAACACAATAATATCATTTATATCAGCCTTAACTTTTAAAGTAGGAAACAAACAGAATCAGCACAATACATATGTTTTCGGTTGACATTCCATTGTTAGCCATAAATCATAAACTACAAACACAAGAATATATGCAGTACACACACACACACACTGTGTAGCAGTGCAGTCAGTTTCTTACCATTCAGACTTGTGTGAACAGGCTCCAGTTAGTAAACATTTGTATACTTGTGTGTTCAATTCTGTACATCATGTTTACATACTATATGTATGTACGCAGCGCTGAGCAGAATGTAGAGTAGTGGTGATTTGTGTTAATGTCGCCTGTCTATAGCTCCTCCCCGCAGAACATTGAGGAGTGCTGTGGTTGGCTGAGACAAAAACTGGACCAGCTGAATGAAGAACAGCACAACTTCATGCACATGCATCATGAGCAGGTAATGTGCCACCAGACAGGGTTACTGCTGATGGCACCTACTGTATATAAATAATAATGTGAGAATAAGTAGAATAATATTACCAAGCTTTGAAGTCAGACATGTGTGAGTGCACATGGGAGCCAGCTGGAGCCAGACTTGACACCTTTTGGCTCTCAGTGGAGTCAGGAGATGCTGACATAGATACTGGAAATGTCATTTATATTTATTACTTGTATACTAATGACCAAAAGTGTGCACTGTCAGCATTACAGCAGTGTATTTGCATTAAGTGTGGAATTGTAGACACAAAATAAGATACTGAACCCCAAATTGCTCTGTCTGTCTGTCTGTCTGTCTGTCTGTCTGTCTGTCTGTCTGTCTGTCTGTGTGTGTGTGTGTGTGTGTGTGTGTGTGTGTGTGTGTGTGTGTGTGTGTGTGTGTGTGTGTGTGTGTGTGTGGTTATCCCTACTGACTGATGCACCTTGTATGGAGCCTCTGACTCTATGAATGGGTGAATGCTGACCTGTGTTGTAAAACGCTTTGAGTGATTGCAAAGATTAGAAAAGCGCCACATAAATACAGTCCATTTACCATTCCCAAAATACATAATGTATGCAGTGCATCAGTCTTCTCTTCTCCTCCTCTTTCCTCTAGGCTGCCAACTGTATCGTGGGAAACGTAGTGTACGAGCGTCTGGCAGACCACGGCCCCAAACTTGGTCCTGTTAGTAGGGAAAACCCTCTGGTTACCAGGTAACAGATTTAAAGAGATGGCTTTAAGGAGAGAGGAAAATGAATCCGATAGAAACAATACATAGAGGTAGAAGAGAGACTTCTTTCACATACTTTTATTATAAATGTATAAATCGATGCCAGCTGGGTCAAAAAACACTGCCATTAGTTTTGTGTTGCATTGCATTGGAAGATGTAGGATTCTACAGAGAACTGTATGTATGATATACATGAACTGTACAGTACTCGAACTTCAGTGCCTGGGAGGAATTAAGATACAGAACAGATGGGATGAGTCTATCTATTGTGCCTTCTATCAATAAGTCCATTTACACCTGACATTAGCATGCATCCTGTGTCATTGGCTTGTAATCACATATGTTATCACAAGGATTGTATATGTAGAAGCATGACTCTAAATCTAAGATTTATTTGTCACATGCTAATCTGTCTGCTCAAATCCTTTGCTGAGATGCTCAGGGATTAATTTTGACCTCACTGAACATCAACACCATGTTACTTTAGTTGTAATCCACAAACACAAGAAAATACTTTACCAGCGCAAATCACAGGAATATGAGGTTCAGGATAATGCCAGCTGTGATCGTGGATCTCAGTGTTTTCATCTGTCTGCCTCAGGTATTTCACCTTCCCATATCAGGACATGACTCTGGAGCAGGAGCTGCAGCTGCTGGAGCAGCCAGACAAGACGTGTCATTTCCTGGCCCACAACGGTTGGGTGATGAGCGACGATCCACTGCGCAACTTTGCTGAGCCAGGTTGATATATTACGCTTGTTGTCAGGTTCAGAGAATGACATTTAAACACATACTTGTTAATATAATTACATGTCACTTTGTATATGGGATAAAACACATTTGAATGTCTGTGTCCATGAATAGGGAGCTGAGAATCTCAATGTAATGCAAGCTTTTTTCAGGTTATATGTTGATCAGTGTGTACTGATGAAATTGTGATTCCTTGCATCAGTATTGGTCTGTCCATGCTACTTCTAGGCTCCAATGTGTACGTGCGTCGGGAGCTGGTATGCTGGGGTGACAGTGTCAAACTGCGCTATGGCAATGGGCCTGAGGACTGCCCCTACCTGTGGGCCCACATGAAGGAATACACTGAGATCACAGCAAAATATTTCAATGGACTCAGACTGGACAACTGCCACTCTACACCATTACATGTAGCTGAGGTATTGTCATACACTATCATATTATCATGCAGTTAAGTAGATGTCCTTAAATACACTCATTGAGCAGAAAAATGAAATCCCTGTACATTGTAATGCATCCAGTAGAGCACTCACTCACTCAGTAATTGTTACTAGATGTTGACACTGCGTCAGAAAGGTTGTTGATTCCACACAAACGGAGTACGGAGTATCAAAAACTGTATAAGGCTCCGAAACCTAAATACTAGTGTGCATGTAAATGTACAAAATACAGCTACACAGTTGAGTCAACACACACATAACTACAGTTTCAACTAAAATGTTGGGTTGTATTTATAGTAGGCCTATTGTAAAATCATACAGGTACTTTTATTTTTCTGGGAACTCTGTGTAATATGAATACATGGTAAATGGCTACTTTAGGTCATTAAAATGAAGTTGCAGTATCCTGGATGTTAAAGTTTACTGTCGAGCCGGAGAATAAAAAAACAGGGCTCTGTAAAGCCTAGAAACAAAACAACACTGGACGTACCTAGAGGGAAGAGTATATACCCAACTACATGTTCATGCCACAGGTGAATTAGGAATACACGTTGCATTTTGGGATTAGTTTAGGAAGAAATAGTTGAATGTAAAGTGTTTACAGACTGGCCCTCTGTGTTTATAAGGGTAGCTGCATCCTGCATATGAGTGTAACTCTGCTAACAGCAGACCCTTCTTCTCTCCCTGTCTGTCTCTGATGCGGCTGTATTGTCTTGTCTAGGCCATGTTAGATGCAGCCCGGGCGGTCAGACCCAATCTGTATGTCATAGCTGAACTGTTTACAGGCAGCGAGCTCATTGACAATGTGTTTGTTAACCGGCTGGGAATTAGCAGCCTTATACGAGGTACAACTCTTCTGCATGGACTAACTCTGTGTTTGTGTGTCTTTCTTCTCTTTCACTGCATTCTTCCTCTTCAAACCCAAACATCCCTTCTGTACCTCTTTACTCTAACTCATGGACTGTATGACTGCATGTTGTGGTCACTTGGCCTGTTATCACTAACGGCTGCATTCCCTTCACATAACTCTCCTCCTCATCCTCCTTCTCTCTTCCTCCTCCTCCTCATTCTCTCCTTCTCTCTTCCTCCTCCTTCTCTCCTCATTATCTCCACCTCATCCTCCTCCTCCTCCCTCTCTCCTCTGTCTGCTCTCTTCCCTCTTGCACTGTGTGTTTTGCTGTGTTTGAACAGTTCCTGCTGGACGCGGCCAGAACAATTTGTCCTAACCTGTATGTGGTGGCTGAACTGTTCACCGGCAGTGAGGAGCTGGATAATGTCTTCGTAACCAAGCTAGGGATCACATCGCTCATACGAGGTATACATTCAAAATGCACTCGCACTACATGCACTTACAAATACAGCATATTCATTAACCTTTTATAAAGTAGACGGTTTGGGATACTAAGGCAGGTATTTATGTTGCTTTATGTTACTTGCAGTATATTCACATGGGTGACAAAGTAAATTAAAACACAACACAGTTTCTGTTTTTCCACCACAAGCCTCCAGATCAGCTTCAGTGCTTCTGGGCATAGACTCTGTACTTAAGAGATGAACAGCAGGGGGAAACACTGCCTCTTATTTATGTTACCTGTCATTTTTCACCAATTCCCTAAGGTGCATATACCAATCATAATTCTCTAACATCCCAATATTATGTGTATTGCCAGAAATTAAGGTGAATTTAACATCTAAAAACTGTTCATAGGGAATATTCTGGTTGTGTGTGTGTGTGTGTGTGTGTGTGTGTGTGTGTGAACTCTCAAAGGCAAAACACCTGCGTTGGCAGATTGGAATGTTTCCCAGAATTGTGTGAGCTCACATGTAGTGCTGCAGCATCATGGATTGTGTTGTGAAAACTCTCCACCCATGTCTCATTAACCCCCCCTGTCCACAGAGGCCATGTCAGCTGGTGACAGCCATGAGCAGGGCCGGCTGGTCCATCGTTACGGAGGTGAGCCAGTCGGGGCTTGTGTTCAGCCCAGCCTTCGACCACTGATGCCCTCCATCGCCCATGCCATGTTTCTTGATGTAACCCATGACAACGAGTGTCCCATACAGGTGGGTCTCTGACAGGGTCAGGTCTCAAGATGCTGATAACCATGTGCTTTAGTATGCATTATCTTTTTTATTTGAACATTGAGGGGTTTGTTGTGGCCTTTCCCTGCCTGAGATTAATTTCTCATAATTCCTGCCATGTATGAACTTCAGATTTAATGGTAGTCTTCCTTCTGATGCTGCGTTCTCTTTATTTACCTGCTCAAAGAAATCTAAAGTAAAACATTTCTGCAAAAAGAAGATGTGAGAAGGTCACTGTGTTTACAGGTGTTTACAGGGATGTCTGTGTTTCTGTGTTTCACAGCTGCGTTCAGCACTGGACTCCCTCCCCAGCTCTGCTATGGTCTGCATGGCCTGCTGTGCTACTGGTTCCACCAGAGGATATGATGAATTAATGCCACATCAGGTTAGACACACACACACACACACACACACACACACACACACACACACACACACACACACACCTGAAGTGCAAAATAATATGATGGCTGAGTAACAATTTAATTGAAATGTGTGTGCGTGTGTACATACCACCTCTCCAGGTGTCAAGGGTTCACAGTCATCAGTAGGGTACATGCGTGTGACAGGGCACTGAAGGATGTCATCCCCTTGAGGAACATGGGTAGTGTAGTCCTGAACAAAGGCACATAGGAAGTCAAAGTATATAATGAGTAAAATATTAGATCTTACGTCTATGTAGAAATACATTACTTTTGTGAGCACCTCTGTTCTGGAAACTTATTATAAATATAGCTAGGAAGGTCATACATCCTCTGAAAGCCCTCAGTGTGTAGTGTGTGTAAGTTTCATGAGGCTGGGATTATCCAAGAGTTCACAACAGCTCATTTTATACAGTGGTCAAGTTTCAAAAAATGGTCTCACGACAAGGAAATGGCTACTCTCGGGACCAACATCAACACACCACACACACGACGAATTCCTCAATATCGGCTTATTTCTGCAAATATAAATATGCTAGTTTATTTTCTCTGATGTCATGAGTTCTGTAGTTTGGAAAGCTAGATGCTGAGCTAGAGTGTCACATGTCCATGTTTCAACGATGAGAAAATAATCCACGTGCATAAATCTGTGGACTTGGCTAACTGCAAACACGACACAGGCCATAACCTCCTTCCTACTATTCATTCTTGTTTATGATGGTGTAAAAACACTGGAAGATTTAGCTTTGATAGTACAGGTCAGCACACGGCCGGAGCTGAGACCACTGCAGGATATCAAAAAACTGCTGACAATCACTTCCGCTGCAGCTGTTCCCAGTGACAGACGATTGAAAGCTTTTAAGAAACCGTCTGGTCAATGAAGACATCTGGAGGAAAACTAGCCAGTTGAACATTGCAAATAAACTCTTTACTCCATTTTGCATTTCCTTAAGTGGGCGTTTATTTAGTCATGCAGCTGTTCACGCTTATAAAGTATAAAGCAGCATATTACCCAATGTCGGATAAATAACGTTAGCTAGATTGATTATTGTTTTGTGTACACTACTATCAATCAAGAATTGAAAACAATTAGTTTCTAAAAACTTAAATTAATAAACTTAACTCTGATTCCACCACGCTGACTGTGCAGTATATGCTAGTGACATAATCCATCACTAGCATATACTGGATATAACACACATTTACTTGCTACAACGGAACAGATCATTTAGCATTAGTAGTTTAACATTGGTGTGTGTGTGTTTGTATGTGTAGATCTCTGTGGTGAAGGAGGAGCGTTTTTACCCCAAGTGGAACCCCTCTGCACCCCCCACCTCCACTGGTGAGGTTGGATTCCAGACTGGCATCATAGCTGGGAAACTGGCTCTCAACAAGCTGCACCAGGAACTGGCTTCCCATGGCTTCACACAGGTAGGTCCCTTTGTTATGATAGATCTGTATTGCTTTGTTTTGATAAATGTCTCTCAGACATACAGTAGGTGTGGTTTAGGCAGGCGGTAGGAGGCAGGGTCTGAACTGACAGTCACACTTGGGGGGTGGGTGTTGGCTTTGACTCATTAGCGGTTATGAGTGGCACCTGTGGGGCGGGTAGTGGGGGCATTCGAGACGCTGGAGGCAAGACATTTTTGAAGACAAAGGGCGTTTCTCACCACAAACTGTATACGCCTCTCTCACTCTGAACATCTGCATCGGGCTGGCCGACTGGACCGATAGAACTTCACCTGAGTGCTGTCTACTGGAGTTGTTCGATCCCAGTAAGCTGGTCACAAGAGGTACTGGTGGCCTGCCACATTTCCCCTGATAGGACAGATTGCATTCAACCACAGCGTCTAAGTGACATCGTTCACGTCTATTGCAACACGTAAGGAGAGGCGCTAGGTTACAGGCTTGCTAGCCATTAGCGATTTAGGATTTACTATGAGCCTGGTTTGGCATAGCAGCGTAACAACCCTTATGTACTTTGTATGCGTGTTGATATAATGCAACAGCGTTTTTATATCTCCATCTTTCTCTCCGACTGTTTTTCTGCCCTACTTTTCTTAGAGATCACTTGTCAGTGAACAGTTTGTCCCATTTTATTCTGCAGGTGTTTGTAGACCAGGTGGATGCAGATATTGTTGCAGTGACTCGACACTGTCCCAGCACACATCAGTCTGTGGTGGCAGTGTGCAGGACAGCCTTCTTGAACCCCAAAACCCACCAGTACGACACCAACGTCCCACCCATGTTCATACCTGGTACGACCATAACATTATTACCACTTACTAGAGGCGGGCCATATTGCCAACAATCTTCCATCACGGTACATGTTATTTTATATCACGGTTACGGTATGTATCATCATACAGTAATTGCTCTGTGAATTTAATTAAGAAATGGTTTAAATAACCTTACTTCATTACATTTAAATATTTTCTTCTCACATGAGACAACACTTGAGTTAAAAACAAAAGACTCAAAACAGTAAAACTGTAAGCTTTGAAGTTCTTGAGAACAATAATTTCAAGGTTTAGGGTTAATAGGTGCAAATACATACCAGCCTGACTTCAATCAGCGCAATATAAAGCAATATAAAAATCTCACATATTGGTATTTTAGGGTGTACCAAAAGAAAGATTCCTGCAGGATCTGCTCACTCTCATTTCAAAAAGCTGACAAAACACTTTCAAATGAAACTACAGTGCAAATGTCTGGTAATCATGTAACCAGAGTTCACTTCACTCTCCCCCTTGTTTTTGAAAGCCCAGGTGTAATAACTGGAATAAGTTACCTGTTAATATATGTTCTTTGTCATAAAACAAAACGTTTGTTAAGCAGGTTTTCAACAAATCTTATGAATGCTGAGAATATCTGTCTCCCTCTGTTCTCTCAAGGGAAGATAGAGGAAGTGGTGCTGGAGGCAAGGACAGTGGAAAGGCATGCTGGGAGTTATAAGAAGGATGACAACTACATTAACGGCATGCCAGAATACACTGTGGAAATAAAGGAGCATATATCGGTAAATATTGCTCTGATCATTTTTGGGATCATGATAATTCTGTGTATTATTGAAATAAAGGAGAAAATGATTATCATATACAATATATATGTGTGTGTGTGTGTGTGTGTGTGTGTGTGTGTGTGTGTGTGTGTGTGTGTGTGTGTGTGTGTGTGTGTGTATACATGTAGTTACAGGAGAGTACAATGGTGAAGCAAGCTGGAGTGATATCTAAAGGTCCATCAGAGTTTGTGCAGGAAATCACTTTTCAGAATTTGACACCTGGCAGCGTCATCGCCTTCAGGTAAACCTCAGCACTGAAGTGAAATCAGTATTTGCAACGTCATTGAAGAAGCATTGCAAAGCACATTTATCATTCTTTCTATGGTTTATCAAAGTCTCGTTTATTAGCATTGCACATGTTGATCAGTTGTGTGACTCTCTTCCTCACAGGGTTAGTTTAGACCCCAAGGCCCAGAAGTTTGCGGCGGTGCTGAGATATTATCTGTCGCAGTTCAGCCCAAAATACAGGAGAGGCAGTGTAGCAGATGAAAACCCACCAGAAGCACTGCAGAAGCCGCTGGCACAGTGAGTTAAATGTCCACACATCACTCTTAGTAACTCTTTTCTATTTTTCGTATGGATATAGTAAAGGTTAAAGGTTTATCTTTCATTTAAAGAATAGACTTTCTATCATGATAGATGAGAGTCCATGCACATGTGAAAAAAGTGTCTCGAGAAAGAGCTGCGCAAAATCTGATGAACGTCATCAAGTGAGTCGGCGTCAGTTGTAAAAGTAAAAAACTCTGGAGGTGTGGAGTTCCGTGAGGTTATCAGCCCGCTGCTCATCTCTGCTGCAGGCTACTTGCTACATTAGCTGCTACTAGCAAAACACACCAAAATCTCTGATTGAATTGTCTGCCATTGAGCTGCATTATGGGTAATGTAGTCGCCAGGTTTTGAAAAGGAAGAAGGGCACATGGAATTTTAAAAAACGATGTCTGGTTGCTGCATCAATTTTGATCCTTTTTTTATTACACTGAATGCAATGCTAAATATATAAATGTGTATTTAACAAGACAGTTAGTACATTTCATTTGATGGAATGGTGCAGCTATTACAAATCAGGAGTCTTGTGTGTACATACAGGAAATGATATATAAATATACACGCACAGAGTATTTATGATACTGTAATGTGTCTCTCCTTTGGTAAAGAAGTGTTTATGTTAAAGCTGTGTGTGTTTCATAGGCTGATGTCTAAGTTGACGTTAGCAGACCTGAATGTCCTGCTGTTTCGCTGCGACTCAGAAGAACAAGAAGATGGTGGAGGATGTTACAGTGTCCCAGGCTGGGAGACCCTCAAATACGCTGGACTACAAGGTAGTTACATAGTTTTGTAGTTCTGAAAATGACAACATTTGTAGCTATTTAGTGGCATTACAATGAGTTGGCTGACTTAAACATAACTGCAGTGGTTTTACCCTTCTTCAGACTCTGGAAGTACACACACGCACACGCGCACACACACACACATTGGTAAACAGACATTGTGATTATTCTGAACATGCAGCAAAGGAAAAAAGGAAGATAATTTGCAACGATCACTCGCTAAGTTTGTTTACACATTCAACAACAAAAGAATGGTGTTTTTAGTTTGTATGTTACCAGGACAGGTGTGTAACTGTAGTTGTTGTGTCCCTGCAGGGCTGATGTCAGTGCTGGCTGATATCCGTCCCAACAATGACCTGGGCCATCCCGTGTGTGCTAACCTCAGACAAGGGGACTGGCTCATAGACTTTGTATCTAACAGACTGATACGCAGAGAGGGACCACTGGAACAGGTGAGGCTTCTAGAGCCTTAAAGGGCCTTAAAGGGCCACTTCACCCAAATTACAAAAAGACACATTTTATTTCTCTCTTCTGGTATCGAGCCATTCAGATAGATTTGGTTTGATCTGTCTCTAATGTTTCTGCTGAGACTTCAGCCACTTTACATACCAACCAGCCAATTCCATTCCTTCAAGTTCAAATACAATGTTTCATTAAAACGTGTGTGTATAGTGTATAATACATTATGTTCTAGTTGTAAAAGCTACTCATCTATACATCTGTTCTTATACTTCTGCTGCTACAGTATCTCATCTTAGCCAGAACATTGATTCTGCTGTCGATTTTGATTTTAATTGTCAATGCTTTGAACTTTTTGCATAGCCAGACACCACGAGATGAAAGTGAGAAAGTATGTATTTAGTCATTCGGAGGAGCCTTTAAAACTACAGGCCCACCTCCCTATAAAATAAAATAAAGATTTGTACTTAATTACATTTCCCTAGTATTAGTTCCAACCTAAGATGGGTGAAGTGATGACCAGCACTGAATTAGTTAACTTGTTCTGATCCATTGTAACATTGTGTGTGTAGGTGGGTCAGTGGTTGGAAGCTATGTTTACCTATTTGAAACACATCCCACGGTACCTCATCCCCTGTTACTTTGATGCCATCCTGGTGTCAACCTACACTACAGCCCTGGACGCATCTCACAAACTCATGTCCAGGTAGGAGACATGCATTGTAAAGATCTGAAAAACTATGAATTTTACTGTTTTCTGACTTTTTATCTCCTTGTCCAAACAGTTTCATCCAGAACGGCTCCAGCTTTGTCCGTTTCCTGGCGCTGGGTTCAGTTCAAATGTGTGGGGTCGGACACTTGCCTGCCCTCCCTCCCCTTTCTACGAAAATCAAGGACGTTCCCTACCGCATCAGTCCAATCACAGGCCAGAAGGAGCAGTGCTGTGTCTCATTGGCTGCAGGTAGCCTAGCAACAGACGCTTACTCGTGTCCCTGTGGATACAATTTCAATTAAAACTTAAAGAAGTTAAGACTGAAACTGAAAAAATCTTTTAAATGAGTGAATTAGAACTGAAAATGAAAAGTGTTGTATTGACTTAAAGAATGAATTGATTATTTAATGGAGCTGAAGATGAAATGAAATCTTTATAATATGATACATACAGTAGGTGGACGCTCATTGTACTAATGGACATTCTTTAGGTCTTCCTCATTTCTCCTCTGGGATTTTCCGCTGCTGGGGCAGAGACACTTTCATCGCTCTCAGAGGACTGATGCTGCTCACTGGGAGACACACGGAGGCTCGGTACGTACAGCTGCTTGTCTATCAACTCACGTGAGTTAGTGGCTGTGGTATTCTGAGTAACATTACTACAGGTTTGTGTCTTTAAAGGCTGCTTCTTTGTTCTCCCCGTCAGTAACTAAACTCTAAAGTGAACCATTCTGTCTCATGGTCTCCATAGTAACATCATCCTGGCCTTCGCGGGAACGTTGCGTCACGGTTTGATCCCCAACCTGCTGGGTGAGGGTCGCTGTGCTCGGTACAACTGTCGTGATGCTGTGTGGTGGTGGCTGCAGTGCATTCAGGTAGGAGGACATTGTTATATAGAAAGTGATGAGCAGATAAATGTAAAGAGGGAGCTAAATACAGTTCACCTTAGAGCTGCAGGGGGCTGTAAACACAGCATATTATTGACCTCTGAGACCAGTGGGATGACTTAACTGTCTTTACCAAGTATTAGCAGGCTCACTGAATATTTTATATGAAACCTAAGGAATCAATTGGCACCAAGCTTGTCAGGCAGGAGGCTAAATAACGCTCCAACATAAGGCTACATTTTGGCAAGGAAAAAATGTCATGGTCATATTCACATGGGTCCTTTGTCCTCTCACCTCACAATATCTGAATGGGTTGTATGGACACCCACAAGTCTCCTCTGCTGACATGCCCACTTTATGCTAATCCCATGCAGGCAAATGTGTTATTTCTGGTGTATTTGATTAATTCTGCATACTAGGTCCCTAAACAGTCTTGGAATTGCATACATTGGGTGTGACTGGAAAGCTGAGACTCTTGTGGATCCAATGAACAGACAGAACTGACAATCCAATTGTATTCATGTGTGTTGATGTTGGTCCCGAGAGTAGCCATTTCCTTGTCGTGAGACCATTTTTTGAAACTTGACCACTGTATAAAATGAGCTGTTGTGAACTCTTGGATAATCCCAGCCTCATGAAACTTACACACACTACACACTGAGGGCTTTCAGAGGATGTATGACCTTCCTAGCTATATTTATAATAAGTTTCCAGAACAGAGGTGCTCACAAAAGTAATGTATTTCTACATAGACGTAAGATCTAATATTTTACTCATTATATACTTTGACTTCCTATGTGCCTTTGTTCAGGACTACACTACCCATGTTCCTCAAGGGGATGACATCCTTCAGTGCCCTGTCACACGCATGTACCCTACTGATGACTGTGAACCCTTGACACCTGGAGAGGTGGTATGTACACACGCACACACATTTCAATTAAATTGTTACTCAGCCATCATATTATTTTGCACTTCAGGTGTGTGCGTGTGCATGTGCGTGTGCATGTGTGTGTGTGTGTAGGAGCAACCTCTCTATGATGTGATCCAGGAGGCTCTGCAGCGCCACCTACAGGGAATTTCTTTCAGAGAGAGAAACGCTGGATCCAAGATAGACATGCACATGAAAGATGAAGGTAAGACAGACAGTGTGTTTGTTAAACTATACTATGTACAAATAATAGTAAGAAAATGATCATGTACATGGAGGTGTCCCATATCTAAGAACATAATGAACACAGGGAAACTTTAGCTCTATTTACACCAGCAGTTTTATCCTTCAATACCAGCAATAATATTTCCTTCCCAGGGTTCAACGTGGATGTTAAGGTGGACCCAGCCACAGGCTTTGTGACGGGAGGAAACCGCTCTAACTGTGGCACATGGATGGATAAAATGGGAGAGAGTGAGAGAGCCAGGAACAAAGGCATGCCTGCTACTCCCAGGTGACACACACACACACACACACACACACACACATACACACACACATACACACACACACACACACACACACACACACACACACACACACACACACACTCACTCCATGGATACACACAAACACTCCAATGTGACACAAACACACACACTCCAAGGTGAGACATACACATGCACGCACACACCCAAGTGACACACACACACACACACACACACATTCCTTCACATAACAGCAGAAAGTCATCACAAAACAAATCCCAGTGTTTTAATAAAGACATTTGTATCCTTTATTGGATTTAATAATTTAATAATAGGATTAGTTTTATATCATTGTAAGTGTCTTTGTTAGTTTTTCACTATTTTCTGATGTTTTACAGACTAAATAATCAATCAGATGATACGAGTGATTATGTTTCTGTGCAGGGATGGAGCAGCAGTGGAGATCGTTGGTCTCAGTAAGTCAGCTGTTCGCTGGGTTGTGGAACTCCATGCCAAAGGACTGTTCCCTTATGATGGCGCTAAAGTACACAGAGATGGTATTATACTCTCTCACACACACACACACACACACACACACACACACACACACACACATTATTCTCAGATAAAGAAATGTCACCTGCACTCATACTGAATGACAGCAGCCATCTGTATAAACACTGTCCATTGTGTTCCAGGTAAAGAGGTGTTCATCTCATACTCCCAGTGGAACCAGCAGCTCCAGCAGGCCTTTGAAGCAGGTTACTGGGTATCTGGCGACCTAAAGGACCCCAATGAGAAGCACCCTGACCTGGTGCACAAGAAAGGCATCTATAAAGACAGCTATGGGGCCTCCAGCACCTGGTGTGACTACCAGCTGAGACCCAACTTCACCATTGCCATGGTGGTGGTAAGTAAATGAATCTTAACTCTTATTGGCTGTAGGTGTGTTGAGTTGTGATTGGCTGATTGAAAAACTCTCTGTGTTTAAAGTCTCCAGAGCTGTTTACAGTGGAGAAAGCCTGGAGGGCTCTTGAGGTGGCTGAGAAGACACTACTGGGCCCGCTGGGAATGAAGACACTTGACCCGGAGTAATATATATCTTCATAAGATAAAAACACATGTGTCATCCTCACTGCTTGTTAATGTAATCATGTCTTACTGCTTAAAGAAAGGTTTATGATGGCAGCAGTGGGAGAGCTGCATATAAATATTCAGTCTCATACTGACGTTGTATTTGTGTTGCTATAGTGACATGGTGTACTGCGGTGTCTATGACAACGCTCTGGACAACGACAACTACAACCTGGCCAAAGGCTTCAACTATCACCAAGGCCCAGTGAGTGTGACGCACCCTGCACTGGAGTTGAATAAGACCAAGTCCAATCATAAGACAGAAGGGAGATATGTGAAACAGGGACTCTAACACTAAGCAGATAGTATTTAAAATATATCATTACTAACACGTCTACAATCGGAAAGAGTTCCTGTATTATGCAGTAACATTCACAACCTACAAAACACCAAAGACCCTAAAAACTAACCTAACACTAACTCTACAATAATGTGTGTGTGTGTAGGAGTGGCTGTGGCCTGTAGGCTACTTCCTGCGTGCTAAACTCTACTTTGCCAAGAAGCTGGGAGAGGAAAGCTACGCTAAAACGGTCACCATGGTGAAGAATGTTCTGTCACGACATTACACCCACCTGGAGAGGTAGGACTGCTTTGCTTTGTTTCACATGATGAAATTATGGCAAATGAAATGTCAGTATCCAACAGTGCTGTTATTTCTCACATTCTCTGTACCGTCTTTTTAAACGCTGACATTCCATTTGGAATATTGTGAATCAGTTCACATGAATGTGTTGGTGTGTTACATGCTGCACCATATAGAGATTTGTATATAGAATTGTGACTGGAAGGTGCACTAACAGATCTGTAATGTTAAATGAATGGTTGTATTGCTTCCTTATTGTCGTGTACCGTCTCTGTGCCTCCTCAGGTCTCCATGGAAGGGTCTGCCCGAGCTGACCAATGAGAATGGTCAGTTCTGTTCATTCAGCTGTGAGAGCCAGGCCTGGTCTCTGGCCACGGTGCTGGAGATCCTCTACGACATGCAGCAGTTCTACTTCCTCTAGCAGAATTGTTGGGCTGAAGTTTGACTGAAGAAGAAAATCACCTTCTAACACAAAGCTTGCTTTTGAATAGAAACACACAGAAGCAGCAACACTGCCTTCAGGGGCAGATCCACTGAGCTGTGAGTCTACTGTTGTTTGGGTTAACGGTGATACAGACCGTGTGGGATGTGTCTGATCGGCTGGTGAAAAATAATACGCTTCAAATGAACTGTATTCACAATAACTATATGTGAGAATGTCAGGTGTAAACTCTGCCCTGTGCCCTTCCTGCTTCTAATTCTTTTGATGCTCCTCCTGAAAGATGACAGGAGCTCACCCCTCCCTGTGTGTGTGTACCCTCATTGTGTAACGTTCCTCTGACATCAGTTGCTGCAGTCATGTCCTTTGAGAGAGACTGGATAACGTTACACAGACTGCACATTCCATCGAGGGCAATTTGCTATTGGATTGTTATAAATAACTAAATATTCTCTAATATTTTGACTGAATGAAATTAAACTGAGCTCAGCCCGTTGATATGAACTTAATATCATATCACTCATTATACACTGAAGCACTTTGACCTCCAGCCAGTAGCCTAGCAACACAGGGCAGAGCTCACACAGCTGTAATAACCTGAGTCCTCCTGTCACAGCCGACCCGTGTACACCAAGGAGCTAAAGCCCCAAGGTCAGCAGCTCTCTATAGTACTAACCCTCCACCTGATGCCTTTAGAACATAGAACAATACATATCCTTATGTAAAGCTGATGGTCTTCCAGCTGTTCCTCATTTCACCACATTTTCCCTACAAGCCTTATGATGTAGTTAAACATTATATTTAACTGTGTATTAATGTTGAAACAGCAGTTCTGTGCATGAGCATTGTTGTAGTGTTTCCTCTGTGTGTAACATGCTGTAGCTCTGCTGGGGGCCTTCCACTTTCTTCTAGCTGTAGGTGTCACATGACACATCAGCACTCCTCTCAAAAAGAGCAGAAACAAAAAACTAACTCTTTCTCTGTACGACGTTCAAAGAAAGTTCACTGTGTGCATCTTAACACTTGGATATATTTGTTAATGTGTTTTAAAATCACAACATATCTAGTGTCTAGCCTCAATGGACTTCCAACATGTGACTTCCTCACTGGTGTAGAGAACATCATTCTGTTACAGTGTACGCTGCAGCTCAGACACTCGTCTTTGTTCAAACGTTAAATGACAATGAAATGAAAGTAATAGAACTAATCACATTGAAGAGATGTTATTTAATCCATTACCTTTGTCCTTCTACGTTTACAATGTAATTTACAGTGCCAATGAGAACCAACATTCACCTGTGCAATGGCTGATTTAATACAAGTAATAATAATCCAGTTATAGAACTATCTAAACAAAGTGACATCATGTCTCTACAATCATGTACAGACTGTACTGTTAGTTCTACTAAACTATTGAATCAATAATCCCCCCCCCCCCCCCCCACACACACACACACACACACTGTATCTGCCATGTCATCAGTGTGTCTGCTGTGTAATGTTTACTGTTTGTGTAGTGTTACCGTTGCTATAGACAGCAATGCTGAATAAACTGTTACAGGACTTGGCTGTTAGCTCTGTGTGTGTGTGTGTGTGCGTGTGCGTGTGCGTGTGCGCGTGCGTGCGTGCGTCAGCAGTAAGCAGACAGACTCAGCAGATTGATGAAGAGCAGAGCTGATGAGGAAAAGACCTGGAGAGAGAGAGAGAGGTGTCAGCAGAGCTTTGATGTGAAGCACAGACAGACAGACAGCTGCTCCTGCTCACAGCCAGTTAACAGCACACATGTAGCTCATACAGTCAGACTCACTGCAGCTGCAGAGCTCCCGCTGCTGTCCCGTCTCACTGTGCTGCTGTTCAGCTGGACCCAGAATGTTGTGTAGTCCTGGACCAGAGTGGCACTGCCATGGCAACAACAAGGACCGAGGGCAACAAGTATTATAAAGTTATTTGGATTAATTTGTGCTGTGACAGATGTGATGCTGTTTGAATGGAGCTGCAGTACCACTAATTACCACTAGGGAGTTGTGTGTGTGTGTGTGCGACTTTGTCTACCTGAAGTAGATATCTCCGTAGTTACTGTTGCTAGGAGCCTCCCAGGTCAGCTGTACTTTCTTCTTCTTGACTCTTGAGGCCTGACTGACCGTCGAATTCTACACACACACACACACACACACACACACAGAAATACAATTCTGCTCTTTCAAGTTTATATTTGTTCTCCTTTGATACCAAACACTTCAGTTAGGTACTCAGTAAAAAAAAAGAGATACCAGCAGTGAAGAAATATTTTTAGTAGATAATAATAAATGATATTATATGACAGTGAGAGCTCTGCCATGATGACACATTGTTTACACATGAGCCAATGACACACACACTGTTTTATTTCTAATGTCTTATTATTAGTTCCCCACCTGTCCAATGTTCCATATTTTATTCTTCAAAAGTAAATACTGCTGTGACACATTTTGAAATATCCATTTCAAGTTCCAGTGTTAGGGACCTCGTCCTCACACACGCATACACACACTCCCATACCTCCAGGTTTTTACAGTGCAGTGCAGTAAACAGGGTGGTGTTGATGTTGGTGAACTTCCCCACAGGCCAGATCAGAGCTGGAAGCAGAAACACAAAGTCTTAAAGTCCTAAAAACTAAAGTTTCTCATGATGTGTCTTTGCTTTTATTTCATGGTGAAGAAAGTGCAATAGTGCAAGCTATTTTTGGTTGTAGTAAAAAAAGAGAACCTATATGTTGCATCAAAGAAGAATTCTTGAATAATTAACATTCAAGAACAATGTGGTGATCTTACAGTCCCAACCACATGTGCAGTGTCTACTCGAGGCTACATACCAACATCTCAGTACACTACTATTTAGTCATTTTAGTGCTCTATTTATTTACAGTGCATATGTTCTTCTAAATGACAAAGTAACCTTTAAATGTTACTTCTTAAGGTGCTGTGTTCCACTACTATGGTTTTACCTTGTCCCTCCCTGCTCCGGGCCTGGAGCAGGAACCCCTGGAACTCTGTGGTGCTGTTCTTCACCACCTCCACCGTCACTGCAGGGGGGTGGGGGGGACATGTTAACATGAGTCAGATGGACTGCAGAGAGGGCAACATGGGTAAAGGAGAGAAGGGTGTGTTTTTGGAAGACAAGAAGAGGAGAGACGAGGAAAAATACATTTTGAAAAAAAAAGTATGTGCAACAAGTCCAAAAACCTTCTTGGTTACAGAAATGTGTTCACTGACATGTGATGGTGGAGGAGAGGAGAGTCTGAGCGGGAGACTGAGGTCAAAGGAAGTTCCTCTAAACATGACCTTTGACCTCTGAACTGTTATACAATACCACCCCCAGGCTGGAAGCCGGGGTCAGGGAGAATTAGAGGGGGGTACATAAATCAAAAATATAGTTAGTTATTGTTCCACGTTGATGATCCTAACAACATGTTCTCTTCACAGCCTCGGTGACCTGCCAAACCTCAATCACACTGGGACGCTTCTGTAGTCTTTCTTTTATCTGACGGTGTAGAGAGAAGAGGGGGGGGGGTGTACCTGAACCATCAAAGGGGACACGTCATGCTCATGTTCTGGTTAATAGTTGTATTTTGAGATTCTACTAGAACATTTTTAAATGCTTTAATGTTGAAAACAGAAGCACGAAGCTACTTTAAGTTCTGAACTGACTTTTCTTTTTCGTTGGACTCACCTGAATAAACGGATTCATTTCGTTTGACTTCGATTATTTAAATATGTAAAACTTTGTATGTTAAATTGTTTTTTAATTAAAGATTAAAGATTTGTAAAACATCTATAAACATTACAGAAACCAGTTATTAACCGCTCACCAGTTTTAAATGTCCGTCTAAATAAAGTTTATAGATGCCTTGCAAAGTATCTTTTAAAGGGTTACAATTAATCATTAGCAACTACTCAATATATTTATAAAATATGATGTGTGAAATTAAAAACTAATAAATAGTAAAGATTGTTAATTATCATTGTTAACAGTAAAATAACTTTTAACTTAAGCTTAATTAATTATCAATTTACTATTTCTTAATGATGGTTATTTTAAAGTGATTTGAATTGCAGGTAAAATGAGCTTATTGATAAACACACACTGTCAGTGGCTGTGCAACTTTTATAAAGAAAACATAGTGTAGCATAAGTAAAATTCTAAATTAAATATGTATTAAAGCGGCCACTATCATACAATGCAAAATACATAAACGTGGTACTTTCATATACAATGTGTAATAATATATTGGTTGTTTATGCATATGGAACTCAGATATGAGTGTAGGAGAGGCAGAGAGAACGTGCAGAACATTCATACACAGTAAATATAATATAGATCGTATTCCCTGCATGCAGCACTCAGAATGTTGTACCTGTGATGACGCCTCCCGGCCTGTAGGCGGCGCTAGATGTGGACAGTGTGAATGGCGGGCTGCTGGTGGCGGGAGTGAAGGGGGCGTGAACAGGCGTCATGTTGGCACAGGAGGGTAACACTAAGCCGTTAGGGAAACACACACACTCCTGCACACAACACACACACACCGCTGCCGCAAGCAACAGCACGGCTGTCAGAGGCATCTGCAACACAGGAGACAGCATCCAACACATCATAGACAAACTCCAGAAGCTCCTTCACACATGCGTGTTGCTGCTCCTCCTGAATGTAGAGGAACAACAAGTTGTCGCCGTGACAACAGTACCACAACGGGAGGAAACAAGTGGAACCAGACTTTCGGAGAACCATCTATGAAAGGCTTTATAGAAAACTCAAATTCAAAAAATTCTCAAGAATGTGAAAATTCCAAGAAATGCACATCCAGAGGCTCAGGGACATCAACACATGTGGCTTTTATTGAGAGCGGATGCTCCATTCAGAGAGACAATAATATGATGTGGTTGTGAGGCTGCTTCTGAATGTGCAGGAAACTTTCATCTGCGCTGGAAACAGTATATATACAACACATTGTTAAAGAGTAAACCGGTGGTGAAAGTTTCATTGAAATAACTGTTTGAGGCCCAAAGAGGATAAAATTATCAATTATTTTACAAAATAGCAATTACTGTAAATAGATCCAAAAATGAAAAGCATGTGTTTCTTCTTCTCTCCCATGAACCCCCTCCCCAGTCCTCAGGTGCAGCTGGTAGTTAGCTGTACTAATTAAGAAGTTCAAACTCGGCCCAGCTCACCCGACTACAGCATCACAGCTAATCTGATGCAGCAGTGCCCGTCGACTGATAGAATGAAATAAGACACCCAGCTTTTACATAATATAATATGAAAATATAAAGAACATTCTCTGGCAATACGTCTGTACTGCTACCTAAGTAGGATTGTGACTGCAGGGCTCTTATGTTACTCTGTGCTGGCTGTAGGTCGAGCAGGTCCACTAATCAGAAGATCCTCTGGTCCACATGTCAGCAAGACACTGAACCCCAAAGTGCTCCCGAAGGCACAGCCATCGTGTGTGAGTGTGTGTGTGTGTGAATGAGCATCAGATTATTAGTGCTTTGGGAGGTTGGAAGACTAGACAGGCACAATATAAATGCAGGTCTATTTATTGAAACATTGTTGTGCTGGTACCTTTACTTGGAAAAGAAGAACAATACAGAATATTGCCATCATTGTCCTTCATGAAACAGCAAAGCTACCACAGTTCAAGTTCCAACTACATTACAGTACTACATTATAGCTACTGCAGTGAACATATTTGATCTCTATGGGTCAGAAGCTATGATTATGTTTTAACCCTTTATTACTAACACACATACTACTAATTAAATGTTTAAGTTTTTTACATTTCTGATTGCAAAGTTTCATTCAGGGGCAGGAAATCAGAACGTCCTGCTTGGAAAATGAAGGATAATATGAATTAGGTAGCTTCTTCTAACAACACATTGTGTTGTAGAAGAGATTCTCCTCTAAACTTCATCTGAACCTGAGAACCTTCTGTATGCAGATCATCATTCATAACCTGCTTTTATTCCTCTGGAATATGTAAACGTTAGCAAAAGACAACTTCACTGGGTTCACTTCACAAGAACTTCAATTGCTCATTTTCATCATCAGCAAAATGTTGACACATGGTTCAAACACACACGCTGAATCATATGTGGAAACAGCACTCTGATTTATATTTCATATATTATCTCATAACGTGTTACGATTCATCCCGTCTCTTAGAGACTCTGCAAACGTTTGAACATCAGGTGATGGAAGAACTCACCTGGTCTCTGGAGCGGTCAGTCTTTCCCTGCAGGCACACACACACACACACACACACACACACACACACACACACACACACACACACACACACAATAAAGAGACAGCTTAAAGGATCCTGCAGCTTCTCTTCCTGGCTGAGTGACACCCACAGATCCAAAGAGCTTGTGGAGAGCACTTCAGAGGAGCAACTGTTGAGTGTTCAGGTGAGTAATCTGCTTTCACTAAGGAGACTTCCATTGGGACGCCATCCCTTGTAACCATGACAACGTTCACTGTGCATGGTAAACAACGCAGGCGTCAATTATGACGCTCTCAAATATACACCAGAGAAAACAAGTCATGTTTCAGATGAAAGCTTAATTAGTACCCACAGTGCCTGTAACATGCTCCTCTATTCATACAATAACCAACCTCACATCTCCTGCTGACTCAGCACGGTTACAATGTAAGCTTTCACTCAGACTTTAACCAGCTGCTTAGTTTTCAGGTCTTTACCTTGTAACCCTCCGTATTCTATGGATGACCTCCTGAAGCTCTCCCCAGTAGAGTTTTGTGTTGTGCACTACATGCAAGGGTCAGTCCATGTTTGTCACCAAAAGCAGCAGCAAGCAGAAGTCTCACACAGAGAAACAGCTCATCTTTTATTCTTTATGTGTGATACAGTAAGCAGCAGCAGCTCTGTGACAACAACACAGTGTATCAGATCCCTGGCAGCCTCACAACGCTCCTCAGCTCTTTGTACTCTTCTTCTATTCTCAGGCTTCTCCAGTGATGGACTTTCATTTCATTGGAACGGTCACATCTGAGCTGTCTACAGGAGTACAGAAACTTTCTTTTGCATTGAACATTGTAGGTTTTTGTTGACATCGAAGTGTGTTTTCAGGTGTTGGGGAGTACTACTGCGAAAACAAGTTGTATAGAGAATTTTGTGGCTCCAAGAGGAAGCTGTGTGAGGAGGTGCTGCAGTTTGCCAATTTTGGAGCTGTGACATGCATCAGCTGGTACAAAGAAGAATCTTTATTAAAAAGGGAGCTACAGTACTTCTGTTACATTAGTGAGTCCAGGGTGTCGGGCTGTGTTGGGTCTGTTGTATATTGTGTAAATAAAAGTTTTGAAGTGGCAGAAAAAAGAGCAGAGTTACACAGCCGCACGGCACCAGCAGTACAGCCTGAACAACGTGTACAGGGCTGTGTGTGGACAGCAGCACCCTGACCCGGGTCCAGTCTGTCCTTGTCTGTTGCCACAGTTACAACAAAGCTGCCTCAGGGCTTTCATGTGCTTTGGGTGTGGAACAGAGCACATGAAGAAGTGATTTATTATGTAGCATCATGTTTAAAATGTGATGGGAGGTACAAAGGGAGGGATAGATGAAGAGGAGGCTTTTTAGTCCTTAAGATGGTGAGTGTGACGGTGAGAAGGACGAGGATGAAGCAGTAAAGGAAGTTGATGGACAGAGCCCAGTGTGTCCTAAAGCCAGTCTTCACATTGTCCGTGCAGGAGGAGGTGAGTGAATAGATGAAGAAGAACGCTGCCTCCATCAGGTGGAGCCAGCTGAAGCCTTGGAGCTGTTTTATGCTTTCAGTACTTGAGATTAACTTCCAGTTACAGAGCAGGAACTGTTCTTTAGCTGCACAGCCATTTTACTGATGACTCTGAGGAAGCACTTGGAGTCATTTTGATTGGTAATCTTTAGTAGCGATGATATTACTACGTACAAAAACAGACTGAATTTAGAAGCAAGGAAACAAGAGTACAGATTAAGACATTGACAGGGTGGAGGTATAGCCAGTGACCACAGGTTGACCTTTGACATCAGTGATAGGAGGAAGAGTTACAAGGTTACAATGAACGTCATAAGGCCTTACATTGCTAGCAGCAGGCTTTTGTGTAGCACCAATATGAATGTAATGTGACCTTTGGTACCAGTGGTTTGAGGTGAGAGGTTACAGTTAGACTTCAGGGTCTCGGTGCCTTGCAGGACTGGCAGCAGGCCTTTCTGTAGTACCAATGGGAACACAGTTTCACCTTCAGGACCAGGGCACAGTTGGCTGTTGGTTTGTCTTGGCAGGAGTCTTCTACTACTACTGAGGCTGCTGGGGCTGCCGCTGCATAAACACACACAAGACACAAAAGGTCTGGTTAATGTCGAAATGCTCCAATTAATTCATTAGCGCACAGCAGAAAAACACTTTCTAACAGGGATGCATCTGGGAGTTCATTTGTCCTCCGCTGATGTAGCGGAAAGCTTGCTGACATGTTGCGTCACCTACGATAAATCTTTTTTTTTGTACCTGGTGCTTCCGTCGGGCAGCTCTGGATTTCACAGCTCTGTCTGGCTTCTGGCCTGAGGGCAGAGTCGCAGCTGTGGCCCCTGGTTACAAGCTCCTCCCCCTGGTAACACTTCACTTCACGAACCTGGACGCCACTCCCACAGGTCTTACTGCACTGAAGGGCATGAGGGCACGGGACTTTTCATTTATCTCCACATACTATTGATAAACAGACCTACAGCTCAACCTACTTTAATACATCACAGAGACACTTTGAGAATAAGTATGAAGGTGCAGGAATCTGAGATCTGTGGCTGTGTACTGGCTGGTTGATGCATGCTGACACACAGTCAGACAGGTACCTGAGACCAGGATGTGGTGAACCATTTGGAGCAGGGTCTCTGGAAGCAGGAGGAGCTGCTCTCTGGTCTGATGCTGCGCTCACAGCTGCTGTCTGGAAACTCTTTGAAGACACCAGCTTCCAGCCCAGCACACACCACCTGACGCTGCCGCTCCCCACGCCCACATGTAGCATTACACTGGCACACACACACACACACACACACACACACACACACACACACACACACAGAAAACCTTTTGCTGATCTGAAAGAGACTCACATCCCTCACCAGCCTGACTCTGCTCTACCAGCTGAGCTCGACACAGTTGAACTGCTTCTTTATGTTTACCTGTTGCCATTCCTGTTCCACCCAGTGGGGGGCACAATCTCTGTCGCCACAGGGATAGATGGCCAGCGGGCGCAGAGATTGGTCACACTGCTCCTCTGACATCACTACCCCACCCGATGATCGACACGTCACTGCACGCGCCATCCTTCCCTCTCCACACACACCGGTGCACTGGTACACATACACACATGTTCATTGAAATGCAAAAGTAAAACATTTTTCTGAACTAAATATAGAATGAGAAGTGTGTGGAGTGTTTTCAGTGTGTGTGTGTGTGTGTGTGTGTGTGTGTGTGTGTGTACACTATGTGTTGTTAAACTCACAGGTCCCCAGTCAGACACAGTCCACCTTCTGTCACAGGACGGCGCTTCACATTCCTGACTTTCTATTGGCTGAGAAGACTTGTTACATAGTCTCATCTCCATGGAGCAACGAACCTCCCGAGTACGGACACCCCGAGAGCCGCAACGCGCCGAGCACTAACAGCCACAATGACACACCCACACACACACATTATGTACACACACACGTGCAAAGATCAATACTGCAAAATCTCTCAGCTGCATCATATTACAGCATTGTTTACAGGCATGCACATGATGCTAACAGGAGACCATGAAGATGACACGAGTCAGAGATGACTCAACATGCAGAATACTGTTGCTAATGTATTTCCTGTTGAGTATCTGTGTTATTTCATGCTGCTCTGTTGGAATGTTGTGTCTATCTGAGTTAGACTAGGCACTCATGGTTGCCATGTTCCTTTGTTCCAACCTCCCCTGCGGCCAAAGGAAGGTGTGGTGTGTAGCAGCTCTGGAGAGCCAGCACAGCTGCTCCTTAACATTAACCAGAGAAACCCGCTGAGGTGGAACACCTAGTGAGGATGCGTCCGAGCTGTCCGCCTCTGTAGATACCCTGTACTCAGCCCAGAGCAGACCCAGCATACAGTGGAGGGTCGAAACATCCCAGTAGATCTTCAAGGAGGAACGGCTCTCCCAATGACTCAAAGAGTTGTTAAGGTTTGTATTGTGTCACTTGTAGGTCTTACATTTCAATTCCACAGCAGTTTAAGCTTTTATTAAAACGTTTTCAGCTACTGAAAAGATATCACCAATATTTTTAGGTTACTTAGTTTGTTTGTGTTAATGATGAGTGCACACATGAGTTTGACATCGTTGAAGCCTCATGATCTTTTGGACAGCAGAATGCACACTGGCAGTTCTTGGACTTTGCTTGATGTTTTCACTGCTTTGAATACAACAATATCAGATGTGAAGATATATCAAACTTCAAGATGGTTTCATCCAACATTGCACTGCGGCGTGGTGTATTACCTCTGACCACTCAGACACCTCCCACTGGGGTCCGCAGCTTTGGCCAAGGCAGACCTTTCTATTGGCTGGTTTGTGAAGGTCATGTGACAGACACAGTGAATCGTAGACGGATGAGTCAAGACCGGGCGACAGCATCTTCCAGCAGCGCACAGTGCGATACTGAACACCCTCACCACACGTTCGAGAGCACTCACTCCAACCACTGGTCTCCCATCTGAGGAGAAAGTGGCAACATGGTGCAGTTGGTAAGGTCTGACATTTAACACAGGGATATTTGGTGAATAAAACGATCACATTAAGAGATGATTATTATCTGATCTGATATATTCCTTAATGATTTTTGTTTTCTTTCTGTTTTGCTGTTTGTGTTTCTTGTTGTCAGGTCTCTCTTGCAAAAATAGTTTGTATTCTCAATGAGACTGCATGATTAAATCAAGATTTATAAAAAATAGTATATAACTTCAACTTGACTTATCTGGGTCGGAAATCTCACCTGATATGTATTTGTTTTGAAATATTCTGCATTCTCAAAGAAGAAAAACCTTCATTTCTTTGCTATTTGCAAATGCAACTCTTCCAAAGTCTGAGGAGTTCCACATCAGTCAGTCAGAGAGACAGATAGATAGTCAGACAGTCAGACAGAGAGACAGTCAGACAGAGACACAGTCAGACAGAGAGACAGTCAGACAGAGACACAGTCAGACAGAGAGACAGTCAGACAGAGAGACAGTCAGACAGAGACACAGTCAGACAGAGAGACAGTCAGACAGAGAGACAGTCAGACAGAGAGAAAGTCAGACAGAGACACAGTCAGTCAGAGAGACAGAGAGACAGTCAGACAGAGAGACAGTCAAACAGAGAGACAGTCAGACAGAGACACAGTCAGACAGAGAGACAGTCAGACAGAGAGACAGTCAGACAGAGACAGTCAGACAGAGAGACAGTCAGACAGAGACACAGTCAGACAGAGAGACAGTCAGACAGAGAGACAGTCATACAGAGACACAGTCAGAGAGACAGAGAGACAGTCAGACAGAGAGACAGTCAGACAGAGACACAGTCAGACAGAGAGACAGTCAGAGAGACAGAGAGACAGTCAGACAGAGACACAGTCAGTCAGAGAGACAGAGAGACAGTCAGACAGAGACACAGTCAGTCAGACAGAGAGACAGTCAGACAGAGAGACAGTCAAACAGAGAGACAGTCAGACAGAGACACAGTCAGTCAGACAGAGAGACAGTCAGACAGAGAGACAGTCAAACAGAGAGACAGTCAGACAGAGACACAGTCAGACAGAGACACAGTCAGACAGAGAGACAGTCAGACAGAGAGACAGTCAGACAGAGAGACAGTCAGACAGAGACAGTCAGACAGAGAGACAGTCAGACAGAGACACAGTCAGACAGAGAGACAGTCAGACAGAGACACAGTCAGACAGAGACACAGTCAGACAGAGACACAGTCAGTCAGAGAGACAGAGAGACAGTCAGACAGAGACACAGTCAGACAGAGAGACAGTCAGACAGAGACACAGTCAGTCAGAGAGACAGTCAGACAGAGAGACAGTCAGACAGAGACAGTCAGACAGAGACACAGTCAGTCAGAGAGACAGAGAGACAGTCAGACAGAGAGACAGTCAGACAGAGACACAGTCAGACAGAGAGACAGTCAGAAAGAGAGACAGTCAGACAGAGACACAGTCAGACAGAGACACAGTCAGACAGAGACACAGTCAGACAGAGACAGTCAGACAGAGAGACAGTCAGACAGAGAGACAGTCGGACAGAGATACAGTCAGACAGAGAGACAGTCAGACAGAGACACAGTCAGTCAGAGAGACAGAGAGACAGTCAGACAGAGACACAGTCAGTCAGACAGAGAGACAGTCAGACAGAGAGACAGTCAAACAGAGAGACAGTCAGACAGAGACACAGTCAGTCAGACAGAGAGACAGTCAGACAGAGAGACAGTCAAACAGAGAGACAGTCAGACAGAGACACAGTCAGACAGAGACACAGTCAGACAGAGAGACAGTCAGACAGAGAGACAGTCAGACAGAGAGACAGTCAGACAGAGACAGTCAGACAGAGAGACAGTCAGACAGAGACACAGTCAGACAGAGAGACAGTCAGACAGAGACACAGTCAGACAGAGACACAGTCAGACAGAGACACAGTCAGTCAGAGAGACAGAGAGACAGTCAGACAGAGACACAGTCAGACAGAGAGACAGTCAGACAGAGACACAGTCAGTCAGAGAGACAGTCAGACAGAGAGACAGTCAGACAGAGACAGTCAGACAGAGACACAGTCAGTCAGAGAGACAGAGAGACAGTCAGACAGAGAGACAGTCAGACAGAGACACAGTCAGACAGAGAGACAGTCAGAAAGAGAGACAGTCAGACAGAGACACAGTCAGACAGAGACACAGTCAGACAGAGACACAGTCAGACAGAGACAGTCAGACAGAGAGACAGTCAGACAGAGAGACAGTCGGACAGAGAGACAGTCAGACAGAGACACAGTCAGACAGAGACACAGTCAGACAGAGACACAAAGAGACAGAGAGACAGTCAGACAGAGACACAGTCAGTCAGAGAGACAGAGAGACAGTCAGACAGAGAGACAGACAGAGAGACAGTCAGACAGAGAGACAGTCAAACAGAGAGACAGTCAGACAGAGAGACAGTCAGACAGAGACACAGTCACACAGAGAGACAGTCAGACAGAGACAGTCAGACAGAGAGACAGTCAGACAGAGACACAGTCAGACAGAGAGACAGTCAAACAGAGAGACAGTCAGACAGAGAGACAGTCTGACAGAGACAGTCAGACAGAGAGACAGTCAGTCAGAGAGACGGTCAGTCAAAGAGACAGCCAGTCAGAGAGACAGTCAGACAGCGAGACAGTCAGTCAGAGAGACAGTCAGACAGAGAGACAGTCAGACAAAGAGACAGTCAGTCAGACAGTCAGTCAGACAGAGAGACAGTCAGACAGAGAGACAGTCAAACAAAGAGACAGTCAGTCAGAGAGACAGTCAGTCAGAGAGACAGTCAGTCAGAGAGACAGAGAGACAGTCAGACAGAGAGACAGTCAGTCAGAGAGACAGAGAGACAGTCAGTCAGAGAGACAGTCAGTCAGAGAGACAGTCAGACAGAGAGACAGTCAGTCAGAGAGACAGTCAGACAGAGAGACAGTCAGACAGAGAGACAGTCAGTCAGAGAGACAGTCAGTCAAAGAGACAGTCAGTCAGAGAGACAGCCAGTCAGAGAGACAGTCAGACAGAGAGACAGTCAGACAGCCAGTCAGAGAGACAGTCAGACAGAGAGACAGTCAGACAGCCAGTCAGAGAGACAGTCAGACAGAGAGACAGTCAGACAAAGAGACAGTCAGACAGAGAGACAGTCAGACAGAGAGACAGTCAGACAAAGAGACAGTCAGTCAGACAGAGAGACAGAGAGACAGTCAAACAAAGAGACAGTCAGTTAGAGAGACAGAGAGACAGTCAGACAGAGACACAGTCAGACAGAGACACAGTCAGACAGAGACACAGTCAGTCAGAGAGACAGAGAGACAGTCAGACAGAGACACAGTCAGACAGAGAGACAGTCAGACAGAGACACAGTCAGTCAGAGAGACAGTCAGACAGAGAGACAGTCAGACAGAGACAGTCAGACAGAGACACAGTCAGTCAGAGAGACAGAGAGACAGTCAGACAGAGAGACAGTCAGACAGAGACACAGTCAGACAGAGAGACAGTCAGAAAGAGAGACAGTCAGACAGAGACACAGTCAGACAGAGACACAGTCAGACAGAGACACAGTCAGACAGAGACAGTCAGACAGAGAGACAGTCAGACAGAGAGACAGTCGGACAGAGAGACAGTCAGACAGAGACACAGTCAGACAGAGACACAGTCAGACAGAGACACAAAGAGACAGAGAGACAGTCAGACAGAGACACAGTCAGTCAGAGAGACAGAGAGACAGTCAGACAGAGAGACAGACAGAGAGACAGTCAGACAGAGAGACAGTCAAACAGAGAGACAGTCAGACAGAGAGACAGTCAGACAGAGACACAGTCACACAGAGAGACAGTCAGACAGAGACAGTCAGACAGAGAGACAGTCAGACAGAGACACAGTCAGACAGAGAGACAGTCAAACAGAGAGACAGTCAGACAGAGAGACAGTCTGACAGAGACAGTCAGACAGAGAGACAGTCAGTCAGAGAGACGGTCAGTCAAAGAGACAGCCAGTCAGAGAGACAGTCAGACAGCGAGACAGTCAGTCAGAGAGACAGTCAGACAGAGAGACAGTCAGACAAAGAGACAGTCAGTCAGACAGTCAGTCAGACAGAGAGACAGTCAGACAGAGAGACAGTCAAACAAAGAGACAGTCAGTCAGAGAGACAGTCAGTCAGAGAGACAGTCAGTCAGAGAGACAGAGAGACAGTCAGACAGAGAGACAGTCAGTCAGAGAGACAGAGAGACAGTCAGTCAGAGAGACAGTCAGTCAGAGAGACAGTCAGACAGAGAGACAGTCAGTCAGAGAGACAGTCAGACAGAGAGACAGTCAGACAGAGAGACAGTCAGTCAGAGAGACAGTCAGTCAAAGAGACAGTCAGTCAGAGAGACAGCCAGTCAGAGAGACAGTCAGACAGAGAGACAGTCAGACAGCCAGTCAGAGAGACAGTCAGACAGAGAGACAGTCAGACAGCCAGTCAGAGAGACAGTCAGACAGAGAGACAGTCAGACAAAGAGACAGTCAGACAGAGAGACAGTCAGACAGAGAGACAGTCAGACAAAGAGACAGTCAGTCAGACAGAGAGACAGAGAGACAGTCAAACAAAGAGACAGTCAGTTAGAGAGACAGAGAGACAGTCAGACAGAGAGACAGTCAGAGAGACAGACAGTCAGAGAGAGAGAGACAGTCAGTCAGAGAGACAGTCAGTTAGAGAGACAGTCAGACAGAGAGACAGTCAGAGAGACAGACAGTCAGAGAGACAGTCAGTCAGAGAGGCAGTCAGACAGAGACAGTCAGACAGAGAGACAGTCAGTCAGAGAGACAGAGAGACAGTCAGTCAGAGAGACAGACAGTCAGACAGACATACAGTCTGTCAGACAGTCAGACAGTCAGACAGACAATGAGTCAGATTGTCAGACAGTCAGACATACATACAGACATACAGTCTGTCAGACAGACAGACAGACAGACATACAGTCTGTCAGACAGACAGACAGACATACAGTCTGTCAGACAGACAGTCTGACTGACAGATAGTCTGTCAGACAGACAGTTAGTTCAGTAAGGGCAGTACCTTGCAGGACATTCCTTCCCCGTGCAGAACTCATGTGTGGGCTCCGGTCTGGTCAGAGAGTCACAGTAACTATCATCCACTTCAGTACCATCATAACGGACACAGAGGGCATAGCTAGTGGTGATACCTGGCAATACACACAGACACACAATGTGTGCAGATATAGATCAACAACATACAATCTGCATATGTAGTGTATGTCCAGCTGCTAAAGGACAATAATGGACCAGGTGGAGACACAGGTCCATTATTCTCTCACCACGTGCATCCTCACACGTACACAACGAATCCTTGCAAAAGAAAACAAGAGAGTGTGTAAACATTGTCTGCTATTGTTTAAAGAGGACATATGATGAAACGCTCACTGTTTCAGAGCTTGTGCACATACATTTGTGTATCTGCAGTTTATACCAACCCACAAACTGTGAAATAAGAGAAACAGTCAGTTTTTGGTGAAAACATCTGATTGAACAAGACATTCAGATTTGGCTCCCTTCATGTCACATGCAGGCTTTTTAGCATATACTGCCCCTCTCCCAGGATCTCCACCCAAGGCTTGAGAAAGACTTTTACAATTTTTCTCGCAAGCAATCGGAGCAGACAGGTGCTATAACGGAGCTTTTCAGGCAGAGGGCGAATACAGTAATATTCAGACAGTAAGTATGAGAAACATAATGTGTTTTTTAAACATTAAAAGCATTTAAAAATGTTCTATTAGAAACCCAAAAGAACAACTATTAACCAGAAAATGAGCATAATCTGTGCATTTTAACATTAGTAATCAGTTTCACTAAACAAAGTTAACTGGTAATGCAGTGTGAAGTGTTGCTGTGGTTACCTGTAGTTTAATACACCTTGCATTTAGAACAATGTTTAAACTCTGGTCTGGGACTCTGCCGCAGGTGTCCTGATATGGAATATGACACCTACAGTACCATCTAATCACATACTTACATTTTCTATAGCCATAGAACAACTTTCACTGGATGGATTATGCAAAACAATGAATACATTGGTGTACTTGCATGTTGTGAATGAGCTTACCTGTTGTACAGGTGGAGCTGCAGGGAGCATAGGCAGAAACTTTCCAGCGATACATGTCTGCCAGACTAATATCCGGGTCCAGACCCACATCAAAGTCATTACTAGAGAGAGACAGAAACAGGCAGGCATATTATAGCATGACAGTGCCCTTCAAGCTAATGCTGTATGTACTCCACAGCTGTTGACTCACACCTCTCTGTGTTGGCTGCCTGGACTGCATGCACCTGTTGCAGCTGCACAAAGATGGCAGTGTGTGTGCCACTTTCTCTTTCTGTGTGTGTCACAGAGTGTGTGTCAGTATCTGTGAGCATGTCTGAGTGTACTGTTTGCACATGTGTTTGTGCTGGTGATTGTGGATCAGTGAGTGGGTGTTCAACAGAGTGTGTGTTCGACTGTGTGAGGGAGTGTGTGTTTGAGTGTGACTGGTTGTAATGTAAGTCCTCCAGTAGAAGATGGGGGGCATCGTCTGGCAGGGCTGCAGAGAGAACACCTGTGAATGGAAAGACACAAATGAAAGTAGGGCTTTTAAAACATCAGGATCATTTTGACATTACCAGGAGATTATTGCAAAAATAATGAAGGCTATTATTTAATAGATTTAAGATTAACACACTTATTAAAAATGGAAAACTATGGAACTTTTCTTCACATGGAGGCTTGAAGTCAGGGACTGCTACAGAACAGAAAACTGCAGAAGTAGTAGGATAAGTACGTTGTGTTGTATATTTGAACAGGCCGTAGTTGTCTTTCCAGCCATATCCCCATCCTGCTCCCTTTGTATGGAGGATACTGAGGCCTTTCCCACACCAGTCACTACTGCTGCTGACATACCATACTGCACATTCCTGCACAAAACTACAACTTCTAAAAAAAAAACCTCTTATATTTAAATTCACAAGCACTGTAAACATTATTTTGATATTTATGTTGTAATATTCTTCTATATTTATGTTTCTTGAATATATCAATACTTGCTTTTTAATTTATAAAAAAAAAAAAGAATGTCTATCAACTTTTTGATGTTAAACACAGACAAAACTGAAGTTATTATACTTGGCCCTAAACGCCTCCGAAACGCATTTTCTAATGACATAGAAGCTCTGGATGGCATTAACTTGGCCTCCAGCACCACTGTAAGGAATCTTGGCATTATCTTTGATCAGGATCTGTCGTTTAACTCCCACATAAAACAAATCTCAAGGACTGCCTTCTTTCATCTACGTAACATTGCAAAAATAAGACACATCCTGTCTCAAAATGATGCAGAAAAACTAGTCCATGCATTTGTTACTTCAAGGCTGGATTACTGCAATTCATTGTTATCAGGTTGTCCCAAAAAGTCGCTTAAGACTCTTCAATTGATCCAAAATGCAGCGGCACGTGTATTGACAAGAACTAGGTAGCGGGATCATATTACTCCTGTATTAGCTGCTACTGCACTGGCTCCCGGTAAAATACAAAATAGAATTCAAAATCCTTCTCCTGACTTACAAAGCAATTAATGGTCAGGCTCCAGAATATCTTAAAGATCTCATAGTACCTTATAAACCAACTAGAGCAGGGGTATTCAACTAAAATTCTAAGAGGTCCAGTTAGAGAACATGTCCGCGAGCAAAGGTCCGGAGCATCATAATGTCTAACTTGCGTTATGAATTAGTGTGATATATATTGAAGTCTAGTAGCTGTATCAACGTCTGCACGTCATCAACAACTGACTGTCAAATATAATAAAGTACAATTTAAAACATTTAGACAATATTTATTACACTTAACATTGAACTATACAGATATATATAATACTCGGCCTGCATTTAAAAATAAAATAGAGAAAATAAATAAAATAGCTTTTGTGCATCTTAAAATAAAGTGCTTAATTTTAGAAAAATAAAATAAAGTGTAGCAGCAGCTTGAGTTTCCCTTTTTCTTTAACTGTTTCACATCTTGATTTAACTCTCAACCAATGTTAGAATAAATCAGTCTCAACACATCTTAACAATTGAACAGTTTAACCCAGACTAGCACATCCTGGGTTAAACTGTTCTCTGTGGCTGATGATGCTGACAGGTGGCCCATTTGCTTTATTTTGTCACAAATCAAAATCACATTGGGCTCTGAGTGCTTATTTTCTGTGCCCTCAGACACTTCAGACTTGAGTGGGTTTGTTTGGTTAAAAACATTGTGCTTTGTCTCATAGTGGCGTTTCACATCACCACTGTTAATGAGCACCACGGTCTCTGAGCATATGAGACACAGGTGTTGTGCTCCAGTGGGAAGGATGAACATGAATGAGTCCATTCTGGGTTGAAAGCTCTGTTGACTTCTCTCTTCTTGGAGAGCGCCATGAGTAGTTATTGTTCTCTCCCTGTCTGCCGCTCACTCGTCTCTTCGTCTGTGTTTCTCTCCCTTTCTCCGTCTTCTCTACCTGTATCGCTAACTCGTCTTTCCGTCTGTCACGCGCCTCTCGCCTCTCATCTGTCTGTATTCAGAGTCGCAATGTTTGCCGCCTGAAATACACAGATTTGATTGGCTGAGTAGCATCACGTGGGATGGCTTAACTCGCATGTAATTGGTCTGTAAGTTTCCTGAACCGCTAAGCCAGTGCCGTAAAAACGAGAAAAGCTGCGCCGGTTAAAATAGAAGCTCCCCGTCAAAATGAAAATCCCTCAATAATTTATTGATTCCGTAAAGGTCGGAGTCTGGGTCTGGACTCGGACCGTGGTCCGCCTGTTAGTGACCCATGAACTAGAGCATTACGCTCCCAGACTGCAGGGTTATTTGTGGTTCCTAGAGTCTCTAAGATTACAATGGGAGCCAGAGCCTTCAGCTATCAAGCTCCTCTCCAGTGGAACCAGCTTCCAGTTTGTGTTCGGGAGGCAGACACACTCTCCACATTTAAGAGTAGGCTAAAGACTTTCCTTTTTGATCAAGCTTATAGTTAGGGCTCGCTCAGGCTTGCCTTGGATCTATTTTTAAATATGAATACGCCATCATTTCTGTCACAGGGATGTTGTATTTGTACTATGTTGTTTATCCTGTACACATCTATTGCACGTCTGTCCGTCCTGGGAGAGGGATCCCTCCTCAGTTGCTCTCCCTGAGGTTTCTAACATGTTTCCCCCTTAAATTGTGGGGTTTCTTTTAGGAAGTTTTTCCTTGTGTGGTGCGAGGGTCTAAGGACAGAGGGTGTCGTATGCTGTATAGTCTATGGAAGAAGTTTAATTTGTCCTACCATTTGCAAGAACTAGAGTGTTGTCATCTGCAGGGGATGGCTCGTCAATCGCGTTGGAGGAACTCCCTTAATGAACAGAAAAACAAATAGAGACACAATGAGACAAATACATAGATAGAGTACATTAATGTTAGACAGACAGACAGACCAGAGCTTAATTTCAACTGTAAAACATCCCACTCAGTACATATCAAGGTCACAGTTCTTTCAAAAATAAATCAAAAATAATTTTTTTAGAATGAAAGAAACCCACCTATATTATAAAACTCTCAAATAATGGTATCCAATAACCCAGAATCAGCTACACCCTTAAGTCCAAGTGGATGTTTGTGCCAAATCTGAATAAATTCCCTCAATGCGTTCCTCAGATAACACATTCACAAGAATGGGACGGACGGACAACCATAAAATATTATGTGCCCAGTCACTGCTGTCGACCGCGCAGAGGCATAAAAAATAAAAAGCTCAATTATTAGAAGAAAGATGAATCTGTGACTACTCACGGTATCCGGATGGTACTGGAGGTCCTCGCTCCTCCACATCATTAAGGCTGAATACGTGACTGGTGACATCTGCAGCTCTGTACAGCAACATGGCAGCAGGCGGTGGAGGGCTGGGGGTCCTGATCTCCCACACTTCTTCCTCCTCCTCATCTTCCTGCAGCTTCACATCTGATTGTTCCTCAGCTTCCAGCTGGGTGTTGTAGTGATGGACAGATGTCACACTCCCTCTGCTGTGATTGGTCGCTCTAAGTTGATCCCCTCTGATGTCGTCATTCACCTCGTTGTAGGTGAGGTTAAGATGGCCTGTGGTGATGCTTTGTGCAGCAGGGATGTCATGAGATGTGCGGGGGACGGTGTATTCGTAGGTGATGTGGGGGAGCTTCCCATTCAGGTTGTAGTACTTCATGTCCAAAGAGAAAGTCACAGGTTAACTACTTCATACTCATTCTTTCATGAGAAACACATATACTTGTGCTGTGTGTGTAGTACCATAACATTCAGGCCCTGAAGTGTCGGTCCCTGGGCAATGATATACTCCAGCCCATCAGAGAATACATTGCCTGGACGTCTGTATTTAAACACCGTTCCTGCCACATGGAAGTTTTGAGGATTGTCAAACACAGTGTTTCCGTTGAAGAAGAAATGACCAGCTTCATCTGACAGGGCTAGATAGGAGGGGAAACATCAGTGGGAGGCACTCAGTCAGTGCTATTCAAAACTGGGTCAGAACCCACAGAAAGATTAGTCATTTTCAAGACCGTGGTGCTTACAATAAAGCTACTGTTCTTGTTTTGTTAGACAGACAATGAGTCATTAGATTAGAGTTAGACAAGAAGATCTAAATGAACTCTGCGGTCTCTACAAATATAAGTCCAGACCATGTTTAGCCTAGCTTACCTCATATTAAAATATATATATTGTTACATTAAAAAACATCATAGAACAACTGTTACAGTGGTACGTTTTTTGCTTTAAATATTCATTAAAATCAGTTGATTTCATACTCGGTTTATTGACCTTAAAGAAGTGGTAGGTTCTCACCCAGGATGTTCTCAGTCTTGTGTCTCTCTATTATCTGAATGTCTGAAGCTCCAGCTGGGATGTTGGCTATGAACACATAACCTGATGAAAAAAAACACCTACTTTACACACAGGCACGATTATCAGTTGGGAACTAATCTTCAGGGAACAGGGTGAAAGAGCTTGGGCGTGGGAACCGGAGGGTCACTGGTTCAAATCCCTGAAGGGAAATACAGAGTGTGAACTGGAACCTGGAGAGATGCCAGTTTAACTTGTGAGCCTTGTGCAAGAAGAACTCAAACAATAACCTGTTCAAGAGGATAATCCACACATTTTGCAGTGACATTATAATTGTATCTCTTTTTTTTTATGCTTTGATCACCATTCGTTTTATAAACTGAGTCAAAAACTGGACGAATAAAACCAAAACAAGCATGGGTAGATACCGCAACAGTCAAAAATATATTAAATCAACAACCTTTTTTTTTTCATGACAAAGACGAGACGTTGATGAGATAAAACTGATTTCATTAAACAATAACTGTGACAATATCTCTATAGAATATTGTTGACACAAAAAGAGGTGACTGAAATGCAATTAAAAGAAATGACATAGATTACATAGATGTAATCCAAATCTCCGTATTGTCATTGGATGGCTGCACATTTCACTTCCTGCGCCTTTTCTACCCACTTCAAATAAAACGCCTTGGTGAGAAGAAATGTTTAGTAACGTTATAGTCAGGAGAAGCCCTGCAGCTACTAGAGAGCTGGGAAGAATACTAGAAACCTGAAGAGACACGTTCAGGCACAGTACACTGAAACTGAGCCAACAATAACTAGAAGATGTTTAAAAACGTTACATCAACTTAGGGTAACTCACTTACACTTGGCAGTGGTGTAACATTATGTATTACAAGCATCACAACAACTGCACATTGTTTGAATTTGGGAGTTTAGCTGAACTTAAAAGTCTAAAGCTGAATTGGAAACAGTAACCTTTTGACAAGTTTCATTTGGAGTGTGAAACATGCTATCCATGATAAAGCATGCACAATAGAATTGCTGCACACATTTAATAGTCAGATCTTATGGATTTTGAATGGCTCCATGTCATATTCTGGCTGTCTAGTACAAACAATTAGAAAGCACTTGAATATAACACAGTGTAAGAAAACACCCCCACTGAGACACACTCTCTCCACAGCATTCTTTTTGCCTGAAATCAATTAGATGAAGTCTTATTTGAAAGTTTTTTATTCTTGGGCTTGACTAAAACTAAAATGTGTACATAAACATTTGGTCAAATAAATAAAAAGGACTAAGACTAAATCTAAATATAGGCAACAAAATTAACTTTATTTCGGCGAACTTTAAGAATCCGTCCATGCACAGCCTGGTGGTTCTCATCCAGAAGAAGTGCATTTACGCTTAACCTAAGTAAAAGTGGTATTACTATAGCTGTTGGGAAGCTATAGCATAGTCATCCCGCCAGCTTCAGACTTTTATATCAAGACATTCTGCAAGGTGAAATTGGATGAGAGGGTTGCTGAAGGCTAAGATAAATGTTTCCTTCAAAAAACATAAGCTGACTTACAAGTGAAATATAAATATAAATGTGGATCCAGCAGATTTAGTATTGTGTCATCATTTATACTCGTATGCACATCTGTCTACATGTGTGTTTGTGTGTGTGTTACCTAACTGTGCGAGTGCCTTCCTGTATGATCCAGAGATGCGCTGGCAGGACGTCCCGTTGCCTCCACATTCTCCACATCTGTCTACTGTCTTAGTGCTGTACAGCTCCCCATCACAACCTACAGCCTGGAGGAGAAGACACATTAACAATACTTACAACAGTTAGGTTGCTAGTTATATAGAGGCTTCACTCATCCAGCCATCAACAAGAAACATTTGCTATAAATTTGTGTAAAAACTAGATGCAAAAATATTTTCTTGTTTGGTTACCTTACATATTCCCTCTATACAGACTCCATGGTATTTGGCATCGCGGCAGAACGTACCATCGTGGGCGGGAACTAGCAGCTGTCGCTCACCACTCATGGTAGTACACTGCAGGTCACATGGCTTATTGGAGATGCTGATGTAATCAGCTACACAGGAAATTACATATTTAAAAATATATTTACTTTAGTGACATCACAATACAGGATTTCTGTGCAATGAAGTCTACTAAATTAAATGAGTTACATGTGGTTATCATTTGGGATTGGCAGGATGCAATGTTGCCTTGTGCAGCAAGAGAATAGAGTGGAAGGAAGACGAACATTGATATTATACCTGGGTAAAGAGGTATCCACTGGAAGTATCTTCTTCCAAATGCTTTAGAATTGAATTGGGAACACTGGTGCTGTTTGAAGCTCACACTGGGGCTGGGACAGGGCTGAAAACACAACACAACAAAACCCACAGAGAAAAGGATACCTGCAGCTTAATGTTTGTTAGTTTCTTCTACTCATTTCTTCCATTAACCCCCTGTGTTCTACAGCTAAGGGACTCAGAAGAGAATTAGTCCCTGTAGTATCAAAAGCAATGTAGCATCATACCTGGTTTGGACAGAGCTGGTACTGTTTAGGAGAGCCAACACAATATGAGCTGTTTACGTTCTGGGTGGTGGACATCCTGAGACAGAGACAGCACACAGTATGATTAACGTAACTGTATCACAAAATGCATTAAATAGTACAGTATATTGACATCCAACACTACCATCCCAGTATCAGAGAGAGGGTGATGGCCTTTGTGTCTCCTGAAGGTGGTGTAGCAGGAGCACACAATGACAACATCAGTGACCGTTTAATATGTTGTCCTTTCTGATCAAAAACTGAAGCACTTAAGAAAAAGGAGGACCTCTAAACCCAGTGTAGCAGGAAGAAGCCTTTGAATCTTTGAAAAATAATTTCTCCAGTTGTGTTTGTTTGTTAATCTTTGTTACTTTTGTTATCTTATGTCTTTGTTCACTCGTAGGATGAGTCAAGTAAGGTAAGATCAACGGGAAGCTTTATCAAGCTGTGAATTAATCCATCACAGAAACAATTTCACTGCCAGATAAATACACAGACATCACACTAACTGTTTGTGTACCACGTTTTTAAAGTCACATCACTGTTTAACAGTGTCATTCCCAGCTATTGTTTTCAGCTTGTGAGTCTGTGTGTGTGTCATCTTAGCTAAATGTGCTCCTGGAGACACCTCCTGTAGCAGGAAGTACTACAGAGGAGGTTTGAGTTCTTTGCCAAGTGTTTATATTTCTGTCTGTCTGTGGACAGATTTTGTCACTGCGACAGTGTCTCAGTGGCTGAGTTCGATGATGGGTGTGGTCCGAGCAAGGGCACAGGAAGTAAGAGGGTAGGACGTGAGAAAAGGGTCATTGGCCCCTTACTTCATGCCTCTGGCACGATTTGGTGTTGCGGCAGGTGTGATACCATTGACACATGGTTTCATTTCTCATTTTAATAACAGCAGAGCACCAGGATGTTTGCTTGACCACAGCAGTGACTGACCTGGCTGTACTATTGGCTGTTCCTACTTTGTATAGCACTAAAAACAGAAGAAATAAAGTCATTTGCAAAAATGAAAGAAAAATAAGACACTCCATCACTGCGACAACCCTAATACAATCTTAATAAGGAACTAAACTAAAACAATCATATGTTGGGTTTTCCTTCGTCACCTGCTTATCATTATTTGATGGATGAAATATTATGAATTAAATATCTCTTAATAAATAGCAACGAATGGAGGCGCCAGTAAAAACACAACTTTAGGGCTGAGTCTGTGGGCTGCCAGTTAAAGAGCCCTGGCTTAGTGTGTGTTGAGAAATATATAAAACCATGCTGAAAAAAACAGGAAAGAATGTTAGCATCCACATCCATCTTGTTCCAAAACCTTTCCTCTGGTATACGTTCTATTATGCCCACACACGGCTTACGGGAGATCTCACCCATAACCATTTCTTTGTGGAATAAACACTACTTTGTGGTGATTCACTGACATTTAGTGCTCATAATGAAAAGTGAGTTTGTTTTTGTAATGAGCAGCTAGAGCAGCTGTCACTATGAGCAAACAGTACTTATACTGTATATGCTTGGCAAAATCTCACAAATTCAAAGTGCTCCGTGCTGACTAATGCTAATGCTATCCCTATTATTGTCTCACATTCCATACACTGACTACTAACTATCACTAAATGTATTACCCTTACTTTTTCATTTATTTGCCATTTCAGCCTTAAACCATCTTTTTGTTGTGGTGAACATTTCTCAGGTTCAGAGAGCACTTCTTCTTTCTGCTGCTTGTCAACCACTCTTCAGCAGCGCCTTGAGTTAGCATCATGTAACAAAAGATTATACCAATCTGAGCTAAAGAGATATACTGTGAACATTGTCTGAACTGGAGACCATCTTGCAATGGGATCACTACTGCTGCAACACCAAGTTGGGCCAGGGGCATAAAGTGGGGGGCCAATGGCCCCTTCCACACTTCCTACCCCCCTTCTTCTGGCACCGTTGCTTGGACCACACCCATCTTCAAACTCAGCCTACTTTTTGATCTGAACTACACATCTGTACAGTTTTATCTCACCTATTCATCTCTAAACAACACATTGACAAAATCTGACAGACAAAGCTGGTAACCAACTAGACCTATTCACCAGGAACTGCTCTACCACTCCCTCCCCTCTCCCCTGACCTGATTCTCACTCATGCCTCTCAACTCTGCCACAGACATTTTACTCTCTACTCTGTCATCCTCTCTGGACTCTGTCTTCTCACCTCACAGCAGGCTCACCCAACCCCTCCAGCTCTGTGTCTGACTAGATGCATGCTGACAGAACCAACTTGAAGGCAGCTGAAAGAAAATTGTACAAAAATCCAAGCGCTCTGTGGACCTCTTACCCTATCAATCTCTTCTATCTTCTTTCTCTGATGACACCACCTGTCTTACATCCACCTTAACATCTCCTATTATAATTTCCTTTACCTTTCTCCCAATGAGGTACTTACCCTGATTAGTTATTTCTAAAATACTTGTGTGTACTGTCTTCACTCAACTTTATGCATATCTCCACCTGAACAACCTTCCTGACCCCCACCAGTTTGGTTTCAAGGCAGGCCACTAAACTGAGACTGCCCTCCTTGCCGTCACAGAGGAACTCCACTTTCTGCTTGACAGATGGCGAACCATCAGATTCTCCTCTCCGTCCTCCAAGAACTCGGAGTCTCAGGCTTTGCACTCTCCGAGTTCACATTCTGCCACACAAAGATCACACTTACAGGGAAACTTGAGAGGATATGTACCTTGTAGCCTCATTATTGGGGTCCCCCAAAGTTCTGTTCTGGGTCCCCTCCTCTTTTCTTTCTACACCAAATCACCTGGGTATGTTATTCACTCACAGCTATGCAGATGACACATATTCTGTCTTTTGCCTGGTCTGAAACCCAGGTGCCAGCATGAATCTTCTGTCTGGCTGACATCTCTCAGTGGATGTCTGTACACCACCTGAAGCTCAACCTTAACCAAACGGAGCCCATGACCTCTCCATTAACAGACAGAACTCTGTGGGGTCCCCAACTCGGACTGCAAGGATGGAGGACACTGTCCATTCCTCACACAGGTTCCGGTCCAGGCTCATGTCATCTCGCGCTTAGACTACTGCATCTCGCTCCTGGCTGGTGTGCCTGCATGTGCCCCCGACCTCTGCAGTTCATCCAAAATGCAACTCTTTCTCTATCTGTTATTGTTTCTAAATGTAGCAGCTCAGCATATTTGATGAAGTTGATGTACTTGCATGATTCTTGCAATGTCTGGGTTGTTCCCACATTGTTGAATTCACTTGTTGTAGGTGTGGCGCCATGGGCCTTCTGAATGGTAAGACTTTGTCAATTGTAAGGTACAAATGGCATTCCTGCTATTGCCAATGGGATTAGTTGTTTTTTATTGTTGTTGTGTTACTTCTTGGAAGTGCATATATTCATGTATTCAGAGGAAACATGATAAGTGATCAACATCAGCTAAACTCCAAAGAACAGTAACAACTTAAATGTGTTTTTTTTGACAGTAAAAAAGTAAGGACCTCTTCATTCACTTTAAACCAGTGGATGGGAACACATTTCAATGGTCTCAGAACTTCACAAGTTTGCAAAATGTTGCAACAAGTAACATGTGTTTGCAATAGTTGTACCAAGAAAAATCTGTCTAAGAGTGCTGTAGTTTATGGCTAACATGAACCTAATTCTGTGTGTGTGTTTGTGTGTATGTGCGTGTGTGTGTGTGTGTGTTGGGAAGGAACTACAAGAGTCCAACATGGAGTTAATGCATCTGTCTTTCATTACCATGTTAACTGCACCCCCTACACACCTCCTCTGTCTATGTATCTGTGTCTCTCTTTCTTCAGCCTATCCTTATACACTGTTTAGATGGTAAAGTAGGACAGCCTGCAGGAAGAGGTGAGCTGGAGGTCACTATGTGAGAGTGTCACATCTAATTGGTAGAAGGTGATGAGGGCAAGACAGGAGAGGAAAAGGAGAGATTAAAATAAAATAAAAAGCAGGACAGGCAAAAGGGGGAGGAGGTGAACAGGGTAGGAAGGAAGAAGAGGAGGAGAAGAGTGTGGAAAAAGAAGTAAAGGAGAGAAAAAGGGTAAAAAAATGGAAGGAGGAGTAAAAGGGGCAGACATCAGAGGAGAAAATGGGAAGGAGAAGAACAAAGACAGGAGAAAGAAAGGGGGAGGAGGGGGAAGAAGGCCAACAGTGAGGGCAAAGTGGCGTTAATCTTGGTTGACAGACATTTCCGCAAGTCTGACAGGGGGAGGTCAAAGGTAACAAGATGGCTACAAACACACATTCTATCAACGCTCTACCTAACTTCCCTCTGTATATGGCCATGTCTCTACTCACTCTTCCTTCATGTGTTATTGCTGTGTACATAACTTAACACATTTACCTTTGTGTCTATACATATACTCTGTGTACAAGACATAAACAAATCATCAAATTGTCTTTCATTCTATTGTCTATTTTTCTGACAGTTGCAAAAACTCTGTTTCAATGCAAATGGCTGGTTGTCCACTTACGCTTGTTTGGTCATTTCCTGGCTCCAAACAAACCCACTTGCACTGAGGTGGGTGGAGCGGTGCAGCTGAGGTTCTGTTTATTCAGAAGGGACGGCACAGTGCTATTTTTGCGATTGCATTTCCACCTGCTTAGACGCCCTCTTATTACAAACGTGATTTTAGTGGCTTTATCTGGCAGAGATGTGCAAAAATAAAACTCTCAAAAATCGCAAAACAATGATCCTTCATGTATGTTGAGTTTGTTTCTTCCACTTCCACTTTTCATCTACTAAAAACACATTTGCTGTGGTAAGGCAGAGCCTGTAACAGGCTGATTGTTATTAATGATGTCATGCAGTGGGAACTTGATTATTTATTTAAATCTCCTGACATGGTGACAGGATTGGTCAGGGTCTAACATGAATGGTGGTTCAGGGGTTTTCTACACACCACACAAATAAGGTGTTACACACAGATTCCAAGTTCAACAGTGAAATAATTTACAGTATAGCAACTGTTCCCACAGCTTTAATGGAGTTCAGGATGGCATTTTTATTACAAACTAAAGTCCAAACTCCACATACAGTCACATCTGCCAGTATGTTCAGTTGTGGCTTTGCACACAAAAATATACCCGTATTTTTAATATGCCTTTTTTAATCACTTAAGTAAATAACAAAAACATAGGCAGATAGTAACAAAGGAAACATGTTGCCTCATTAGACTATGAGAACCTACCATTACACTAGCATGATGTATATTTGTATTTTGGCACTGTTTTATTTCTCCTCAGCAGCAAACCTCCATTTCTGCTACTTTTAAAGGGGATGAGTAAAGCTCCTGTGAGTAACCATTGTTGCAGTTCCACCCATCTCTACCTGTTTTTTTTATTATTATTGATGCATTATTCTTATAATACATCCAAGCTGTGCCTGGTTTGAGCGACCACTGGTGTTTTAACTAGTTGGTCACATGCACTTGCACCCTGAGATTGCACTTGCTTTTGAGCTTTCACCCAGTTTGGACATTAGTGTACAAACCAAAATATTCAGGCAGAAGAAACAATAGAAATGATTATCCTTCGATACAAGTGTGAATGCAACCATATAGTTTTTTGGACATACTACCTCTGTATGAGACAGTGTCTCTCCTGACTCCTCACTCCTCCTCCACAGCTCCTGGAACAAGAGGACCAACTGGACCACTCTCCCCACCACTGAAACACCTCCTCCTGGGAGAAGATATACAACAGTCAGAAACTTCTTCACTGCCTCACGGCTGTATGCCTCCGCTAACCAGTCAAGTTGCAGTGTACATCCACGACTATCCAAAGAGTCATTTTATCCCATTAGACATTTGTGTGAAACTGTCCTAATTAGCATAAGAATTATTGAGTTATAGCCAAAAACGTGTTTTATGAGATTCCCTCCAGGCGTTCCTGAGCTTATGTGTTAGTCTTAAGGCATGTAGCACCCAGTCATTCTTGCTAAAGACCAGCTCATCTCCACTCTCATTCTACGCCACTTTCATGAGCACTTAGGACATTGTGGAAGAAATCCCCTGCTTTCAAGACTTCAACAGTATCGGATCACAAGTGCAAATGCTGCTGCTACAAAGATCCTCTCTTCTTGTGTCGTTTGCAGAAATGACAGGGGAAAGCTGTGTGAACAAAAGATGGCAGATTTGCCTAAAGAAAGACTTTAACGTCCATTCACAAATATGGGCGTTGAATATTTTAGGTGAAGCGAGGCCGCAGCCTCATCAAATAATATGGAGTTCTCTTCACCTGCATGGCCAGCCGGGCAGTGCATTTGGAAATGGCATACTCATTAGACACCAGTTTCTGCATTAATGCTCTGTGCCGGTTCATTTCCAGAAGAGGCACACATCAGATCAGATAACGGAACCAACTTTGGGGAGCAGAATGTGAATTGAGAGAAGCGCTTTCTGCTCTGAACCACAAGAAGATTTACAATTCATTACTTCAGTCTGGAGTGAAATGGAGCTTCAACATGCTGCTGCATCACATCATGGTCAGAAAGGGGCTGAACTCAGTACTTCATCAGCAAAGTGTGGATGAAGAAGGATTGCAAACTCTTCTGTGCGGAAGCCATCTTGAATGATGATCATATCAAAAAAATCTCAGATGATCCTAATGATCTCGGACCCCTGACTCCAAATCAAATCCTCTTGTTAAAACCTGCCCTACCACCAGGACAAGAGAAGCTTTGTCATCGTAGCAGACTCTACTGTCCCTTGTGGATCCTGGTTGTTGGGGAAGGTAGTGCAGACCTTTCCTGACACACGAGGAATTGTGCGTTCTGTTAAAGTGCAGACCTAATGTCCATTAGGTCTAAACACCATAACCCTCTAACCCGAACCCAAGACCACCTGTCTTCAGCAGAATGTTTATAAAAGACTGGCGTAAAAGCCATATCCCAACATTGGGGTGACCTCTGCCCCTACGGTCACATACGGTATATGAACATTACAGACAACAAAAAAACGTTATTTAACAGTAAAAATTAGTGGCTGGTGTGTTTTAGCCAATTTTGACTTGTGCTTTATGATGTGTGTGTTAAGTTACAGGTATGTAAATAGTGCTGTTTCTATGTCACCTGCGCACATGGGAATAATCATAGTGACTGTTTGTTGTTGAGTTTCATTTTTATGAATTGGTTCCTTTTCATCCATTCAGTACACCCGTTTTTTGTAGATTAGTCCTTAACCTAAACCTCAACAGAAAAACATATACATGTCCGTCCTCCCTTCAAAGACAAAGTCTTTTAGTAAGACACCATTTACATTTACATTACACTTTTCAAAGGTGAGACAAGGAAACAGACGTAAACGTGTGTGACGTAAACTGTGTATGAGTGTGATTACAGTACCTTGTTGCTTGTATGTTTGACATTCTGACTTCCAAAGCTGTGTGATTGTAGATGGATGTTGCGCTGCTCCACCCTCCCTTCACTTCTGTCCTGGCAGACACACACCACATACACACATACATACAAATGAACATGGAACATATTTACTGTGTGACCCCACAGGTATGATATCAATATATCTGGATATCTCAAAAGTAGAAATCTCAATTGAGTTCAACAGACCTTTTAATTCACTGGCTAAAGTAACCATAGCAGTTTAATCTTTACTTGATCTGTATGTAACTACATATCACATACAAAAATAGTGACAGTGAAAAAACACATGTGGCTATCAATATAAATGAATTTAATAATATGTTGGTCACAAAAATGTGTTCCTGTGTGTTAACATCTTTCTGAATGATGTTATTTTCAGCCCAGTTTCCTCTAAGCAGCACCCTCCTCCCTGCCACCCATCCGTTATTTAGTGCTCATGTGTCCCAGCTGTTTCCATTGGATTTGGTCTTCTTGCTAACCATTTACTCCTACTAGATAAATGTTCAATACTTATTCTAAAATAACATTTGAATTTTCAGTTTAATAACAAAGACTAAAACAGGGAAACAATCAAATACTCTATGCAGGTTTGTTTGGTTTATGGAAACTCTCTGAAATGACTCTGAATGAAGAAGCGTTGCGTTGCGCTCAACATGACAATGTGTTAAATGGCTACTCTACTGAAAGCCACTAGTATATATGCTGCATACAAAACAATCAGTTCATCATGTCATCAGTCAAACATCTGTATCTTATAGGAAAGGTTCATCACTAGAATCAGGATTGAAATTTAATATCAGTAACAATTCATATTTTTTAAAGCAAGAATGTTAATGGTAGGTTCTTGACACATATTTGTAAATCAAAGTCTCAATAAGGTGCACACACACACACACACACACACACACACACACACACACACACACACACTACTTTGTTGTCTAAACAGGGTCCTAAACAAGCCCACACAGGTTCCTTACTCCTTCACATTACCCTCTGGCTAATTCAACATAGAAGTGTGTGTGTGTGTTTGGATATGTATGATTTATGAGCTAAATAGACAGTAATAATTGCTTACTTGCAAAGTTATGGCATTCAAAGTATCTGATGATGGGTGAGATGTGTAAAAAAGACACAACTTAATGTGTGGTGGGATGAGACCTTGTGACTGTGCTATTCATGCTTCAGTGACTTAATGTAAAGCTGGAGATAACCTGTGCAAAGGGTTTGTTGGATTGGAAACATGTGAAAGAGGTCTATGTACAAAAAGCATTCTACACATCTTCCAGAGTGAGGTTGTGGGATTTGACATTAAGTTAGGATATGGTGATGTGGTATGGCAAAGGAAACTCTTACATGATAATAACATGTCATTTAACCATATTCCTTTCAATGGAGTTTTACCACAGCCTTCTCGTGCTTCAAACACAACATTTGTTGTTTAAATCGAGCGGCAGGATTCTAAAAACATTGCTGGGCTGTACTAGTATGGAATACAGCCCAGCAGATATCGGCATGGTTGATATTATAAGCAAATATTAGCTTAATATATATATATATATCTATATCGACATTCAATGAGAATGAGGAGGTGTGTCCAAACTTTTGACTGCTGCTGAAATGTTTAAGCAATATTCCTTGATTATAAAAGCAACAATGGGCTAGTTTGCTAAAGGGGCTCTTAGATATTAGACTTGAATCAAAAAAGCATACATAAATGTTTTACAAATATGAATGCATTTGAATATGAGCATACATTATTATATAGTATGTCTGGCCTGTTGCCCAATATACCTCGAAGGCTTTGTGCAGTGCACACATCCGTTACCTGCAGAAAGTGTGCATGCAGTTGAATAATCAAAGTCCTCTCTCCACGTCTTGATAGGAAAAGCTATGACTGCTATTTCAAACTAAAAGATGTTAACACAATAAATTCAAACCCTTAAATAGAAAGCATTACCTCACTGTTGCTATGGTGCATTACGTGTGTGTGTAATCATTTGCAAAGACTGCTTTAGCAGCGTTGAAAGACAATGTCTTTCAATAATCTTTGCCAACAAAATCATTTTAGAAGTCATGCCAGTTGTTGTGAGCACTACAACACTTTCCTTTTTTACTGTTGTCATCAATTTTATGTGTAGTCAACTTCATCTACAAAGCTCAGCTTCACATCAAGAAACCCAGGCGCCTTTTAAGCTCCTTATACATTATGTGTTTCTTCTATTATTGGCAAGAATGGATAGACTAAATGACAAACTGTGCTAAACAGGCAAACAATAAATGAATGTTCAGTTCATTCATGTGCACAGAAACCAAGCCGTGTTTATGGTTAGAAGAAGAACTGCAAACAATTGTTTGCATAGTCTTTGATAATGCATCTGTTAAGAGTTTCAACAATGAGACTCCAAGACACCCCGACAGGCTGGTGGCTGTCACCATGTTGTCTTCTTTACTCAGTTGCACAGTCAGACTGTGTTAGCCTTTTGGTGAGGCAGAAGATCAATCGTGTTTCAACTTGCTGGTCATTTGGCCCACAGTGTAAAGTGCAGCCAAATGGTCAGTCAGTGATGTAACTTTCCAACGTTAAGGCAAAGATTTTGCCTATCCTGCAATCTATGAGAATGGAGTCACATCTTAGCCTCCTTACAGTTATTGCTCATTTTTACTGATTGAATTACTGAATTACTTGGACACAAGAAAACATTTATTTTTTATACATAAAAGATTGATGTAAAATATTACATTTTCGAGGGAATAGCAAGGGCAAAATCAACTAAAAAGTAAAATACTGTTTGTGAACCGAAACTATCACTGAAAGACTCATTGGTAGTGATTGCTGACAAAACTGCTCATCATTTGTTCTCAGTGTGTGGCTGTTCATCCAATTATAATACATTGTAATAAGCAGTATCTCAGTAGGTTAATGTTAGATGTAACTAAGTTACCATATTACCTAAATGTCCAATTTTACAAGTTGACAATTAAGTAAGCAACAATTACAGAAATAAATGTTGGTTTGTTTTTCTGACAGTGAAGCTCTTACACCTCCCGAGTTCTGAATAGAGTAACAGAAGAAGCATACAGGAAGACAAACACAAGTCTTTGCAGATAACAGAACGTGAAAATAGAGTTAGAAGACAACACACAAATAACAATTTAGGATCTTATAATGAACCGGTTATTCACATAATTTGCATGAGCTGCCTGAATGATAAAATATGAATTGTTGCATGCATTGCCTCTGTTACATCCAATGGATGAAGTGGTCAAGTTGAACAAAGCTGCTGTTTTTAGCTACACCACCATAAACAGACAGACAAGTTGAATTGGGGGAAGCTGTATGACAGTCCAAACATGGAACCCCCTCAGAAAGTATTTATACACAGTATAACAGGTCATGTTCATTTCATGTGGAGAAGAGTACACCAAACACCATTTATAATTTATGTCATGTCACTGCTGCCTTGTTTAACGTCTAATGTAAACACACCTCAGACAGCCGCCTCACAAGTCGCTACTATTCAATCCTTGATGCAACATGCTTCCAAGCATCCTACCAGCGGTAAGTCAAGAAATGATCAACTTTTCTAAGAGGTTCGCCCAATGGAACAGTGACATTCCCGAATTTGGTAACAGTTAGCCTACCTTCACATACACAGTTACACTATAGTTATATGGTTTTTCGTAGCCCGAACTACTCTAGGGACTGACATTTAATTCAGACAGTATCGTTGTTGTGTTACTTATGTCTTAGCCGAATTGAAAATGCTCCAATAATTAATTTACGGTAACTAGACAGTGCCCTTGACGATAAGAAGACAGAATCAAAGTGACAGACTGAGAGTTACTAAACTCCGGTGGAGCAAACTCCCCAGTCCCCCTTCATAACGTTTAACTATTTTGCAAATGGATACAGCTTTGAGAGGTGAACAAACAGCTATTATTTACCTTAACGGGCCAGTTGTTGGTTAGCGGGAGAACCGGGAGGTGCAGTAGGAGAAAGGAGCAAACCGGGAGAGCTAAGCCTCCGTTACCGAACATGGTTCATTCATGTCATGGACCGACTACACTTCCCCTCCCCTTACCTCCGCTCCCCTCCTCACTCCTCTCCTTCGGCCCTCCTTCCTCCACCCCCTTTTGATGTAGCTACGCCCTCTGGTCTCGCTCGCGCTCACACGCATAAGCACCCTATATTATACTGTCTATGACATGCACGCGCACACCCAACACTCCCATGTTAGTTTCATTCTGACATCCATGATGTGTAGTCTTTGTTGGAGCACTTGTATTTGCTCGTTTCTTTTAGGATGGTGTTGTGAACTTAGTTCAAGTTGAGAACTTTTTACTTTTTTATTAAGTTATGTTACAGAGTATACCTACTGTACTGTCGTCAAACATTCATTACATTTGATCTTTATTTATTTTATATCAGTTTGACATTACTCTGGGAAGAGTGTTGTGTTTGTGTGTAGTGAGTGTTATAGTGTTGAATAAATATGTTTAAAACATATATAAAATCAACCATAACTATAAGCTACTATTGACTAATGCCAGAGGAGGAGAATCTTCTGAAGATGTGTCTGTCTGAAAGAGCTCTCTCTCTCCAGATCTTAGTCAGTTTACAAAAATGTAAATATTCCAAACATGTAACCTAGTTTTGTCTAATAATTTACTAATAATGTTAGCTGTCATCCCACTCAACAAGCCATTGCCAAGTCTCATCAACCTCTCCTTATCTGTTTTTATGAACCTCGTCATTCATTTAATGTATTACCACTCTATCATTTGCACAACTTTGTAGAACCCATGGCTGCCTGTTTAAATGTTTGTACACTGTTTAAGTCCCTTAAAGCCTCAGAAATTGCAACCTGTCTCCAATAAAGCCAATACAGCCCGTAGAGCTGTGAGGAAACTTTAATATGCTGTATAAATGCACAGTGTTTCAACACTGATTGCATTGTTTATTTACAATTGCCAATTTGTACGCTAATTAAGCCCTTCTTTCCTCTAAAATATAGTCAATGGTTTTGTTAACCTAAACTTCTAAAAAGCCTCCACACAACCAATTGTATATATTGTTTGGCCTACTAATCACCAATCAATACTTACTGGGTACTTACATTAGTGATCAATATCTAATATGCTACACAATGGAGCTCTAACGTCTTCTTGTGGTAACAATGTAAACTACATCACAGTAGATTACAAATTGAATGAATGAAATAGGCTACCATATCTGTGACACTGAAGGTGTGATATAAAGGAAAAGAGAGGCAGAGAAGAGACTCAACATGTAAAAGGATAGTAGCCTGCTCAACCAGCTTCCCCTTTCTCTATCCCTTCTTTTTGATGAGATAATTTCACTTTCAAAAAACATCTTCCTAGTTTTGCCCTCTACAATTTATTTTCTGTTTGTTTGACACTGTGTTTTTCCTTGCCAGTGCCAAGCACTGTATTTCATGGTTACATTCTTACCTGCGTTTAGATGTTGATTTATCATTGGGTGGCCGTAAATCAGTGCACACCGGGACATATATGGTGATTTTTTTCCTCATAGAATGTACCTTTCGATAGCCTGTTGGAGAATTGATGTACACAAAGAGAGGCTGCCCGTTGGTTTCAACTTATCATGCACATCCACCCCTCTTTGATTCGGGATCCCGGGCTCCGTTAACATAGAGCCTCAATTTCCCAGACTACATCGCTTCTTGTACATCCGCCATATTGCCTTCGCCTAAACGCGCTGGCTGGTTTGGCTCGTACCCACAACTGAAAATGTAAGTACTGAAACAATCATATTTTATGCAAGCTAGGAATATATCGGTTGTATGTCTGTATTTGTGTATAAATAGCCGTTCGCATACGAGTTTGCAACTGTTTAAACGTGGGGGACACGGTTAAAAAAGCATATTGCTCACCTCAGGTGATTGGTGCGTCTGCTCTTTTCTCTGTTGTTGTTTTTCCCTCTTGTCACAGCGAGAAATTACATTCACGACTCTCTCGCAATATTGTAGATATTAGCTTTTTGTATCATTAGCTGTAATATTTAAATGGACATAAATTAATTGTTTCGCACGACCGCGCAGTTTTTGTCTTCTTTCGGCTATATACGTGCTTTACCACAAGCTAATTTTGTCTCTAATGTTAGCGTTACGAAAAATAGCTAGCTTATCGGCTAGCTAGTTAGCATTAGCCGAGCCCCACAGATTTTACATAGAATCTGCGCGGGGTCTGTCTATTAACTGCAACTAAATAGCTAGTACCAATAAGATGGACTGAATGAAATGTCAGTGTACCCCTTTTCTCGCGCTAGCTAGCAAAATTAACTAGTAGCTTACCACTCACACACGTAGAGAACATCTAGTTTGAGGCAGTAACGTTTGTTATAATAACACATTGTTTTTTTTATTGACATGAATTATCGCAATCAGTATTGCAATAACGTTGACTTTTCAACAAATGTTTACGTTGTCAAGACGTCACAAGGTGTCTCCATTGTTTGGTTTTGGGTTTTTTTACATTTTTAAGCATATGTGAAAAGATGCATCAGTTTGCTTTCAAATTATATTTAATATGGAACAGCCAAACTTTCACCTCTTGTCTGTCACTCGTAGGCAGCATGGCCACACAACTACCGCAATCTGAGAATATGTTTGACATTTTGACATTCGTGTTTCTTGTCTTTCTTGTTTTATCTATTTGTCTTTTCTAAAGGTTATTGGGAAGGAGTGTAACACATAGCCTATCAGGCCCAATATTATTGTGGGTTACCCCTGGTTGACTTTAAGATATTTTGGTCATGAATTCAAGCTATGCACCATCCAAAAGGTTCAGGTGGCATTGACAGAGGCGCAGAAATTATTAATTGAATTGAGATATTTGGATTATTCAAGACAGATGCTAGTCCTAACTGCCCTCAATCTGGCTGTTATTTGGAAAATTCACTTCTCTAGCTCTTCCATTGGTCAATTGGAAGAAGATCCATATTTACTCCTGGGGAATATGAAATATTTCATTGCAGGGATTTCATTCGAGGTGTATAACGCTGTAACATTGTTAAAACATCTCAGAAATCTTACATTTTTAATCAGAACATTTCTTTGAATAAAATGTACAATTAAATGTCTGTTATCAAGTAAGCACATTATTTTATATGAAACTTCCCTTTTTGGTGTCTTTTTTAAATGTTGTCATTGCTTTACTTTTACAAATCAACTCCAACACCCTATAGGGGTTAGACACAATAACAGAAATAGATGTATAATGTATTCCAGTGCAATAGTCATACATTTATTCCCCACATTTTTGGCTAGCCAGCCAGATAGAAGAGTTTCCTTTGGTGATGTCATTTTTCCTTTTTCTTTCACAATTAATAAACTAATGTCCGTTTATAAAAACAAAAGTTGCAATATAATAATTAATTAGGCGATAGGTGAATTAAAATGTATTAAACCCTAAACTCTTAAAAAAAACCCGACTGAGATAATTGACATGTATAATACATAATTCTAATGAACAGTAATAATAAAACGGCACAATCAAATTTCAGATGTTTTGTAATCTTGAGATTCTTCACTGTCACTGTGTAATATCCATCTCTAAAATAAGAACTGGGTGTAAAGTTCTCTCCATCCATTGGTGCTTCTACTGTAGATAAAATGAGATATTTTCTTAAATATAAATCACCACTGTTTCATATAGATTTACAAATCCTTTACCTTGTATGTATGTATGAGACACAGTTTCTCACTAATGGAGTTTACTTGAAAAGTAAGTTTTAACTATATTTTAATGTGCACTGAAAATCAATCAAACAACAATGTTTTGAGCATACTTAACTGCCTCTGTCAAGTTCTATTTATTTCACAGCAATTTCATCTATTCATTTTTTTTGCATTATAATCTTTATCAAAATGGTCTTGTACATTTTGCATAAACACAAAATGCAAAAAATGGCCTTTTGTTAACTCTGAGCAAACCCAGCCTATTTGTCCGTGTAATTCCTGAATATCTTATAATGACAAAACTGTGGGCCTGTGGATAACAAACACATGAAAATGTGGCAACAGATTTGTTTTGTAGTAACTGAAGTCTTCTGACGGACATCACCAGCTGTAGAAATGGAAATGTTCTTTTTCTTCAAAGACGTGCTTGATACATTGACAATCTGCTGTATTTTTCAGACTTATTTCCTAAGCTTCTTGCTCTATGAAATACACAAGGCAAAGCACAGGAGTTGAATATTGTCTAAAGCGATGACTAAAGCAGAGGCACCAATAACATTATATATATATATATATATATATATATATATATATATATATATATATACACATACACATACATAATATTTTCCGTTATTAAGTAAATTTGAAAACAAACTAAATCTGAAGGGAGTCTGTCATTTCGGCAGATTAGAAGACAGAGGGCGATCTAGCATAATTCAAATAATTCCCACCGCGTTAAAGACGGTAAATCAAGTGCTTGCAGGATTGGGAAATCCCACGTTCAGAGAATCTTGGGTTCATCTCATCACATCCTCGGGAAAAGTAGCGGTGGTTATTTCAGTCTCCAGTGTGGCTGTGTGGAGCAGAGCCGGTTTAGCCTGAAGACCAAAATTAAAACGGCCATGAGAAGTGGTCTGTCTGAGGCCAAGACGCTAAGACTTATTTTCTAAAATGGCATGTTTCATATTTGCCTGTTTAGGCACACTGGCCTAAAGTCTAACTAACAGATTAGAAAAAGTTGATATTTGATTTATAAAAACAGGGCAACCATACAGAAGGATGTTTATATTAAACCAGCGATCATCCCCTTTTAAATAATAATGAGATTTAATTATTCAATGGAGGCTAAACTCAGGAGTGGGTTAGTGGTTCCATCCCCTTGTTCACATGTTTAAGTGTCCTTGAGCAAGACACTAAACTGCTGCCATTGGCCAAGCCAGTTCTTGCATGGGAGCTCTGTCACCATTAGTGTGTGAGTGTGCAAATTGGAGGCAAAATGTAAAGCTTTTTTGTTGTTTTCCCGTTAAAGGGAAGTTCATTGATCATTTATTTGTAACCAAAATATTGCCATCTGTAATTAACATTAGAGGTAATCCTAGATTTCCAAGAAAATTAATTGTGTTTTTGTGTGTTTCAGTGTTGCAGTGATGACTCAGACAGTTCAGACCAACGGGGTTCAACCCCTCAGTAAGACCTGGGAGCTGAGTCTGTATGAGCTACAGAGAACTCCACAGGTAACAATTCATAGTATATTATTTCATTCATATAAGTGTTTTATCAAAAAATAATTTAGCTTTTGTTTGTTTTTTAACAATCAAGTGTTTCTGGCAGGTGTATGTATACCTTAAGCACATAATGAATTCCATTGTTTCCCAAATATAGACTTTACTTTGTCTGTACTATCAACGGCCACCATAGAATATTTGCAGAACCATTTTTTTAAAAATTGTAATAATTCCAAAAGAACGACGCCATCCACAATCTATTAACTAGTGCCGGCAGGAGCGGAGGGAGAGCTTCTCTCTGCCAGCTCACCTCGGACTAGACTCGCATCAGGACAACGGTGGCATGCGGCGGCCTGACGTGCTACTGCACTACACTTAGCCAGGGTTGGATCCCAGTATGAGCAACGGACTGCTGCATGAGCTGCACAGCTTGGAGGATGTTCCACTGTAATGTACAGGGTGCTGCGTCACTCCTCGTTGTATTGTCCGGCTTCTAGTGACACATTATGCACACAAGGTGTAAGCCATTGTTCTACGTAGAGATACGTGGACAACAAGTGTAAAGTAATATAACACAATCTTATTATATTATAGTGCTGCGCGGCGATTTATTTGCTCAGCGCCTTCTTGCCTTGCACCCCCAGACACGGGTAGAATCAAATTCTGTGGGTTGATGGTATAATTTTTCCTTAAACACAGTAATGAAGATCTGAGGCTCCACTATGCTTCTGAAAAAAGAACATTGAGGTGTGCTATATCTAAAATGATGATTCTTCAGTTGCTGCGGTTCTAAGGTTTTAGGACCTTATCTAAAAACATCAACAGAGCTGTGTCAATCTTGTACCCTTCCCCAGATAGATGTATCTTTGTGTGTACTAACCTTCATCTGGATCTGTTTCGTACTGGCACAGGAGGCTATAACAGATGGACTGGAAATAGCAGTGTCGCCCAGGTCCTTGCACAGCGAACTTATGTGTCCCATCTGTCTGGACATGTTGAAGAACACAATGACAACCAAAGAATGTCTGCACCGCTTCTGCGCTGATTGTATCATCACAGCTTTAAGATCTGGGTAAGTGTTAGCTTACAGTAGCACCAGGAGAGCCATCTCTGTCCTTGTAGTGGCATTCTGCTTTCTTATGAACCCAGGAGTGGGAACACCAGCTAGTTCAGTAAATGTGAACATCGGAACTGTAGAGAATGCGTAGTGGTGACCTCTGAGGGAGAGGTTCAGACATGGTCTCCACAATCAGATGAGACAAATCTGGTCACCATTTATTTAGATCACTAATGTAAGGCAAAGTCTAATGGTGATATAATGCAAGATACAGTATGTATAAAAATGGCCTGTTTGATACAGCACTTCTTCCCAGAGACGGCAGAAAATGTGTTTGGAACGACAGAGATCTTCCCCCGGTACGATAGGGAGTTTTGTCTGTATAACTACTGCTGCTGCGCTTAGCAAATGAAGCTAAACCAAGCACTGACAACAGAGCGCGTCATCTCATGCTGTTACTATAGTTACTATCACGCTACTTCGAGAGCACGAGACCTTCTACTAAAAATAAGAAGATTGTGAAAGGTCCACACGGTACCGGTCCATCTATCCCCTCAGTCACAAGCTAAGGTCTGTGGTTTTCACACATTTAAATGGATAGCTGTTAGGCAGTAAAGTCATGTGGTGTGTTTGGTTAGCCAGCTGACAGCTAATGTAACAGAGCTCCACACAGAGGAAAATGAGGCGTAAAACAGTGAACTGTAGTTTAGGCCAAGTGTCCATAAAGCCTTTTGTTTCTGAGAAAAGGGCTGGTGCTGGGGAGTGCTCCCGGCTTGGGTTAAAAATAGAGTATTTCTGGCAGAGAGCCCTGAAGGCTAACTTTGTGCGCTTACACATACAGCGATTAAAGCACGGCCCTCACTGGCAACATTCAGTATCCAGTCGATCAGCTGCCACAAACGAGCTTCTCTGTCTTTGTCGTGATATTTCTTATGTGACATATCAAACAGCTCAGGACAGACGGACACGGCAAAATCAAGCCCCTCCTCCATTTCCTTGGTAACCGGGCGACAGTCCCGCCCCCTCTAATATATAATTGGTTCCCTGAAAAGGAGTGACGGAGACGACACCAGCGACTTCATAAACAGTTCAGAGATTTCTGGAGAAGTTTACAGTTCATAAATGTACTTAAGTACTGAAGATGAGTACAGTTTGGATTTACAGACACTTTACATCAGTTTTACGTTTAACCAAACTTCTGTCAGAGATGAAAGTAAGCAGATACATTTCCTTCTATTCTGTACTGCAGTACACTGCTGAGTGAGGTGCAATAACATTTACATACACTTTTGTTCCAAGTGCTTTACATTAACTAAATATAAAATAATAAGAAACAACAGTTAACTCGGTTATAATCTGGCTACTTTTTTTAACCAATCATGTTAATCCTTTATCTTTTAGTGTGATTTTGTTTCTATAGAGCTAGCAATAATAATATTTCTTAAAGATTTATGTGAGATGTTTCCACCTGGGAGATGACTTCTTTCAAGTCTGCAACCATCTACAGAAACAAGGAAGCTCTGGTTGTCAAGCAAAATGCAAAATAACATTTCTTCTTGAATAAGTGCTATTCATTCATGCAAAAATAAATACAATTATTTCCTAAACATTTAAATGGTGCTTTTATGATGACGTTAACAACTTACAAATATAGATGATGATAAGAAAATTAAGATCAACATTTTGATTTTGGGACGGTTAAAATAGTTTTTCTGGACAGTGGTGAATAAAGTTAGTCTGGAGCGCTGAAGCAATGCTCACATGTTCAAATGTATATTGCAAGTGGTGTTTATCACTTTAATTGTTACTACTGTCCATTCTGGCCACAAAAAGATCCCTTGTGTCAATGATGGGAGATCAAATCCACAGTTTTATGTCTGTGTAAATGATTAGCTTTAGCTGAACATTAGAAGTCATTCTTACACAAAACGAGGACGGTGGAGTTTGTACCTCAGCGCTTACTTTAGAGACATTTAGTGTGTCTAAACTTTTGACTGGTACTGTAGCTTTAGAAAGGCATCTCCTCACGACCAATGAACACTTACAGCGACTAATAACTTTCAATGCACATATTGACATGCGAGTATTAAAAAGAAATGTGAACCTATTTTTTTTTTTAATAATATATTCCGGTCTACTCACCTCCTCACATAATGGCTCTGGAGTAGCTACAATTAAGTTGTGGAAAATAACATGTTATTACAGTGTATGTCATCGACAAACCCCATGAGCTTAGACAAGCACTTAGTCCATAGTCAGTCGTTCTCTTATTCCTGTAAGCAATGACATTTGTTCTAATGTGCAATTGACCATAAACTCTCTAAAAGGGTTCTGCTGAGTAAATGCCAAAGAAAAGGTTTGGTGTGGCTCAGTTATGCATTGTCTTGCTATGTGTGCTGTAAAGTACCCACATGTCGCCTGAAGCAGGTTTGGCTCCATCATTTAGTTTCTCCAGCGTAACTGCCTTTGAAATGTGATTCATTAATAATAGTGGTTCACATCGTTGGATTGGCACTATTGTTTTAGTTTCTGATATTGCTGATTGTTTGAAAATGTCTTGTTGTCCTTCCTGTCTTTGCAGTAATAAAGAGTGTCCTACCTGTCGTAAGAAGCTGGTGTCCAAGAGGTCGCTGCGTCCAGACCCCAATTTTGATGCTCTGATAAGTAAGTAATCACTGAAGGTAAAAGGAGGTTCAATCACTACAAGAAACTCTTGAAGAACTGAAAAGGTTGAGTCAAAATACTACGTAGAAATATTCTGGAATGTAGTTTTATATATATTTATTTATTTATCCCATTTTAGGCAAGATTTATCCCAGCCGTGACGAGTACGAAGCCCACCAAGAGAGAGTGCTGGCTCGCATTAGCAAACACAACAACCAGCAAGCACTGTCCCACAGCATAGAGGAGGGGCTGAAGATACAGGCTATGACCAGGTAAACTCTTATCTCGACACACACTAACAATACAAATACAAACACAAGACTCTGTCTACTCTAATGAATTGACTTTGCGTTTGTTTCTGTCAGACTGCAGCGTGGTAAGAGACACACAGTGGAGAATGGTAGCGGAGCTGAGGACAATGGTGACTCCTCCCATTGTAGCAACGCCTCTGTTCACAGCAACCAGGTATGTTTCACATTATCAAACGTGACACAATGAATGCATTTTGTGACATTTAAAGTGCATGCAACAAGCAAAGGAAGGGCCAAACCTTAGAAACACTGCTGGGAGCCAAAGATGTGACAAGTTAGTGTTGCGCTTAACCAGTGTGATGGAGACTGTAAGAAACATTGTTACTGTTGAGACGCACACTGCTGTGAATGACTGGAAGCGTGCAAAACTACAGGATGTAAATATAAAGATTTGTCATCGCAGAAATGTCTTTCCCAGGAGGCAGGTCCGAGTATTAAGCGCACCAAGACGAGTGATGACAGTGGTTTGGACATGGATAACGCTGCTGAGAACGGGGGCGGGGACTCTGTGATCGACGGTGGAGCCAGCGAGATAGAACTGGTGTTCAGGCCACATCCCACCCTGATGGAGAAGGATGACGGTCACAACAGGTAGAGTCACACTTACACATACAGCTCGCATTAAACTCGCACATGCTAGTGTCTTAACTGTACATATTTAGACCACAACCGTTTGTTATTTAGTGGCACACCCTGAACTATTATTATCACATTAACATAATAAATCAACCAAAGCACAAGACGCACTGTGCACAATGGGTAAACTGCCAAACTTTAAACTGGTATTGTGATCATGTTTATTGTTGGCTAGAATAAATGTGATGGAAGATAGTAGCTACATTTGAGATCTAATGTAATGAATGTTTGTTTTGAAAAAAGGGGACATCCAGCAGCCAGTCTACAGCTGTTGTGTACCGTTTGCACAGTTTGTGAGATCAACTGTGCCTAGCTGCTCCTTTCTGCACGTTTGAATGTATGCGTGTGTGTGTGTCTGCAGTGTGGAGTTTGTCCCTCGCTACATAAAGACGTCCGGTAACGCTACAGTGGATCACCTGTCTAAATACCTGGCCGTCAGACTGGCTCTGGAGGAGCTGAGAAGAAACGCAGAAGCCAGTCCTGTTAATGTGGAGGCAGCTTCAGAAAAACAGTACACCATCTACATACCTACTGCTGGAAACCAGTTCACTGTGAGTACACACAAACACACACACACTTGCCTTATGTGATTAGTGGCATCTTTTTTCCAGCTGAGAGGTTGCAGAAGAAGGTATTTCTAAGTTGTTTTGGATAAGCACTGCATTTGATGGATTAGATTCAAATGTCCTTTGAGAAAGAACAACTGTGCTACTATCGATGAATGGACGCACTCACACTTGATAACATATGAGTGAAAGAGGTTAATAAAAAGATGTTCAGGGCCCTCATGGATGTTTCATGTGTTAAACTCTTCTCACAGGTTCTGAATGGGTCCTTCTCCCTGGAGCTGGTTAGCGAAAAGTACTGGAAGGTGAACAAACCCATGGAGCTCTACTTTGCGCCAACTAAAGAACACAAGTAGACTCCCACACATAAAAACACACACGTACATATACACACATACACCTACACACTCAGCAGTAGGAAGAAAACACATGGACTTGGCTACACCTGCGCAAACAGAAGCAAGAGGAGAGGAGTGTGTGTCTGAAGGAGATGAGAGGGTGGTGAAACCCTCAAAAGGACTCTTGTAAAAAGAAAACAACTTTGTTTTATATTCTCTGTATCTTTCTGTGTCTCTTTCTATCTTTCTCTCTGTAGAAGGTAGCAGATCAGTACAGCAGCCAGCAGGTCATTGAAGTGATAATAGGCTGTTCTCTGAAAACCAGGGTCCAGTCAGTCTGAATCAGTAAAACATTGCATTATACTGTCTTTGTCTTTATGCCATGTGATTTTGGTCTGTACCAGACAACAGTTGAGTGTGAGAGAAACGTTGTGAAAAATTTGGACGTCAATCCCAAACTGCTCCCAGGTTCTACCACGACCACCTGCGTCAGTATCTGAAGTTTAGGACCATATTGTCAAAATGTGTCTACAGCTCAGAAACAGCATAATATGATAGAGTACATTAGACATACGCCACACAGTTTCTTCTCAACTGTACTACATTTAAGATGAATCCGACATGTATGGAAGCAAAGAAAGTCCATATCAATGACAACTTTAACTGAACAGCTCATTGTGAAATGTAATCACTCCTGAATATTATGTTGACTTTAAAATATCAGTGAATCTGTAACATTGAAATATTTAACATAAAAAGCTATCTGCATGTACGTGGGGTGGAATCCCCTCTGTGAAATGCTCGCATCATTTAAGGTTTTGCAATTTAAAACACTAATAATTTTGAGTCTGGGGTTTCTAGTCGCTCATCTGAACTCGTCTTACTTGGATCACATGACATCCAGTGATTATCCTTGGTAGCCTCAATGTTTAAGTTAAACATTTTATTGTAAATTGTAAAATATTTAAATGTTCAACATTAATAGTGATTAGATTTCATAATTGGGTTACAGTGGCTTATTAAAAGATTCCAACCTTTTCTTTGCTTCCATAGACGATCCTCTACATCTGAAGCAGAAATGCAGCCAAGATATTATTCGACCCATGTGGCCCAGTGTGACATGCTGGGCCTTTGAGAAAGCACCTGTTTAAGCATATGTTGAACACTACTGGGTGAAATGTGCGTTCACACTGAGGGACAGCCTTGACCAGCAGTGGGCAGTGCAAGCACATCAAATCTGATTTATATAGTGACATGAAGCTACAGAGATTGCCTCGGGCAAATCTTTTTTTTTTTTCAGGGTGGTTTTCTGATAATGTTGTAGGTGTTCTCTAAACAGTTTTTCCCTGTTTTCTTTTAAATAAAACTAGAAGATGGTTAAGGTTTGAATGGCTTCAATGTTTTTGTCAGGGAAGGCTGAATCCCTGTACCAGGGAACAAGGGAGGGAGAGTACCAGAGGAATGGAGCTCTGGTCGCCAGTGTGAACACCATAACAATCGAGCTGCCCCATCAGCAGGGCTCGTCTTGCTTTGGTTAGTATAATATGGCGCTGGTAAAGTGCTCAACACAATAACTCGTCTCAGACTCGTAGCTGTTGTCTTGATCTGTTGCCTGTAGAAACAAACTGTCCTCTAATATCTGTGGCTTGTTCTTTTATAAATGTATTTTGTAACATGGAGAGGAAGGAGTGTGTTTAATTAGAGGTGGGGTGGGAGGATATTTTTGCAGCACCATAGACAGTCAGACCATTAAAGTATTCACTATCCATAAACCTGTTCCCTTTGCTGTTCAGCCCCACAGACTCACCAGTGGATCATTTATTTTCTCACTACTTCCATGTAAAGAATGACATCCAAACTGTCTTCATCCACCGCTCAGACATGACTCCATGACATGGTGGGGGACTGGGTAATGTAGTTAACTGAGGGGTCTCAAAGTTCCACAAGAATAGAAACCCCTGAGAATTTGTGACAAGTTAAGCATATGAGAGCAAGAGTGGGTGGATGTGCCAGTAAATGTTGTCATTAGTAGTGTGTAGGCACTGTGGACAGATGCACTAATCATGAGACTGGATGAGCTGATGTTTAGCATCTGAAATGAGGCTTTGTGTGGAAGCCTGTCAGGACTCCTTTCACTGCTGATACTAAAACAAGATGTTTTTAGGTCAGATCAGCATTTAAGTCCCATGAAAAGCTGGACATGTTTTCCTTCCTTGACATTGATGCTACATGTTTGATCTTTGGCAGTGCAGTTTTACTCCGAACACCTGCAGCTGATGGTTACAGTGGTGAAGAAAAATAAACCAGATTTCATGTGCATAGTATTGTCACATTCCTGGAGAAATATTTAATGATTTCACTGTATTCAATTCAGGACAGTTCAGTCAATACTTGTGAGAATGTACAGTTTCCTAACTCTAGAAACTAGCACTACCCTTCGTGTGTGTACTGCTCCTTATCCACATTATTTCTGATGTCTTAATCTTTTTGTGGAGCTTTCCACCACATCTCACGATCTTCATCGGCAGATGAATTTTGCTGTCTCTATTGAAAAAAAGTTAGGATTATTTTTTTTGTCAGGAATAAACTCAGTTCCTGCTCTAGCTGTTAATGTGCCAACTCACGGAAGCATGATGAATGTGAGTGTATCTGATTAGGATTGCATCAGATTTCCAGCTTTAGGAAACAAACTGAACTGCCCCGATAGGTACGTGTCAAAGGTCAACTGTTCTCAACTCATTTGGTACCTGTGTCTCTTATCAGCTGTCTGTGTGTGTGTGTGGGGGGGGACCTGTATACTGCATCTTTGTTTGGACAATAAACCTGAATGTGTGTTCAACATGGAACACTAGGTGCTTATGTTCTAATTGTCTGGTTTATAACTCAGCATCTTAGGTGGCTGATTTAGTACAAAATCTATATTTCCTTCGTTTCACTTCTACCTTTCCATATTTCTTTGAATGTGTAATGCAACGAGTGGAGGAATTGTCAAGTTGTATAAAGAACAAAAAGATGTTTGCAGGAGAGTAAAAGTGGAGGAAATGGTGTGTGTTTTTTTTAAGGACAATCCACAGTATAGTGCTGAGCTCGCAGTATCAAAACAAACGGTTCCAGATGTTGTGCGTACAAACTGTACTCCACATGGACATACCATGTGAGCAGAACACAGCCTTAAAACACATGTAAAACTTTAGCACCGTCCTGATAGTTTCACATCTAACTCCAGTTAAAAGGAAGATTTTGTCATTAATATTGCGTGTAATGATTGTGGTGACACTGGTGTCTCTCTGTGTATTAATACTAAGCTGTGTCATTTCTTCTCAACATACAGTAGGCCTTTTCCTCCTGTCATGAATATAAGGCAGTTCTAAATGTATTGATAAATAGCACACTTTAATGTGTCCTGATATTATGGAACAGAAGAGTATGAACGTGTTTGATTGTATTTCTCCCTCAGTCGTGCAGGCAGCACGGTGTAGAAGTGGAGAAATGCTCGTCTTCAACCTGTGACTCCATGTGCTGCCAGGTGAAACTGACTTCACCGTGATGCTTTCATAATCAATCAATCTTAGACTCCATTCATGACCACCATTAGGGATTTAGGTTAATTGTTAGAAAATGACAGATACTCGTCAGCAGGCTGGGTGCTTGGCCAGGACATTTTCTGATGCTCTTTATATGTGAAATAAGGAAACAGAACACGTTCAGTAGAGCCCTGGCTTTAGAGTAATCAGTCCATATGCAGGTGTATTACTTTATTTTGCTGCTTATTGAAGGTATAAAAACGATATAAGCAGTATAACCTGAAAGCCAGGCTACGCGACAATGTGGTGGAAGTAGAAAAAAATAGTCAATAAACAAAGATGTTCACAAAGTTAGAATGAGAAGCGAAAAAGAATAAGTCCAATCCCAGCATGGACTGGGTAAAAGGCAAGGAAACCCCATGGCCAGTCAGCAGCGTATGACAGACCATCCAGGAACAATGGTTTCCATTTCCTCAACCGGGATGACTCAGAGGCTTCAGAGGAGGCGCGTGGAGCTGCGTCTGTCTCTGCGTGGCACACAGACAGTTTGAGGTGCCAGCACCTCCCCGTCGGACTGCCAGCACCTCCCCGTCGGACTGCCAGCACTTCTAAACTCCAGAGGTGTGATTATTGAAAGAGTGAATGCAGATAAAAAAAGAAAGAGGAGTCATGTCCTAAAGCAGAAAGCTGTACTCAGCTCTGGTGATCCTTGATTGTCCAGATTGCTGTGTGATGTGGGTGAACAGAGGGACCCTGGGGTGCTGGGAGGGTCACACCGTCTTCCTGGCAGTCAGGACCCGAACTATACAGCCTACGCCTCCCACTGCCAGAGCCTGTGGACGCACACACACAAAGATTTTATTACTAAATTAAGCTCTGGGGCAACCACTGACCATAAGGCAGGTTTTAAGGGAAATTGCTAGATTTTGAATGACTTCATGCCTTAGTAAGCCGCCTGTACGAGATCTGCTTCATCTTAGTAACCAATGCCACGGTGAGATCACCAGCAACACTGAGTGTGTGTGTGACAGCCTCATACAGCTTCTCCTCGGAGCTTCATTTAACCATTCAAAACACAGTAATTTCTTTGCGTGGACTGTTTGCGCAGCATTTTTTAATACAGGTAGATCACTTGGACCTGGTCATTTTAAAAGTAGCTGACAAGGCAAAAAAGTGTGGGCCCCCCCTGATATAGACTATCCCCAGCCTCTTTTCATAAGACATTTAATGCATTGTCCTTATAATTGACTCAGTGATGGAGCAGGCGGAGCAGCTGCCCCTCTGTCAGAGCCACACTTTTTGATCAAACAACTTTGCTATTTTTAAACAGTTGAGAAAGTTTGGATCGAAAATAGATGTATCTGGTTTCTTATGTAGTATATGAATTAAAAATGACACTCCGCCAAATCAGGTGAAATGTTCTTGAGTTTTCCTTTCACACATGTAGCTCAACAGGAGAGTGTCCGTAGCAGACTCACACTCGTTTACTGCAAATTCTCTGTTTGGTTTCAGCCAGGGGAAGCTTCTCACCAGAAATAATCATTCCTTCTCCCACTCCTCTCTCACTTTAGCGCTCGCTTCCCAGCGGAGCATCCAGGTCCAGTCAGAACAAAACTAGTGTCTGACAGCCGGAGAAAAACTAATATTTGACATTTCAGAGCAGCTGTATCGGGCAGGCTTGAAGACTATATTGCAGGAAATGGAACTTTCAGGTGTTCATTAAATGAAAGATATCCTGCCATACTTCCCCTTGTCTGTCACTAAGCTTGCAGCCCAACTTCTAACAATAACTAGGCGGCCATGGTCCTCATTACACTGTGGAATACCATTAAAAGGGACTTAAGGAAGTTCAGTTTACCATAATAAGTTCAAAATGTAACCACCCGTGGAGCGTGCTCAGTGTTACTAAGCAGGAGAATGAATGAACCAACCCTTCAGTGCTTTAGATAACTGAGTAACACAGTGGTGGTCCCATGATATGTGGAATTTGTATGACCTTTATTTATATCATGACTAGTGTAACTACACACCTTTTCGTGCCACAACAGCAGCACAGCGCTGCTGTTGTCAGAAGGGCTCTCAAAGCCTCGGTAGATGTATTTCATCAGAAGGTCCAATGCAGGTTTGTCCAGAGAGCCCACAGCCTTCTCTATGTCCCCGCTCTTAAACGTGCTCAGCACTCTGACCACCAGCAGCTCTGCTCGCTCCTACACACGCGCACACACACACGCACACTCGTGTCATTTTAGTGATCCAGCAAGACATAAGTTTTGTTAACATATGTTCTATACATACAACTTAAACAGGAGATTAAATTAAAAAATAATTAAACTGCATGAAAACTGAAATTAAAGACATTTACAGGCATCAACACCAGAATCCCAAAAGATGCTGAAATAGTATGAGCTAATGAATAACAGAATAAAGCTGATTTCTTACTTTCTTACTTTTTTTTTGTGTACAGAACTATTAAAAGCTGACACAAAATGACAACATATGTTTTGGCCAGTGTTCAGGGTAATGCTACTGACGCAGCAGCAGGTGATGATAACTCTTCTTTCTGAAGTGCGTGTTGTCCTGAGACAGTGAAGGCATCTTACATTACTAGATGATTAGTGTTCTGATCGCTGACTGGTGTTTGGTGTGCTGTTTCATGGGTGGACTAGCACCAAATATATGGAATTATATTACTGTTGCAACTCATATACACCCTGTAATAATTTCCCTCAAAGTACTTCTTTTAACATTGTCAATGTGCCCCCCCACCCTTCAATAGACGAGCCACTGCGACCAACCACACACTCGTTACGAACGATCCATACATTCATTTAAATAAACTCCTGAAGGCGCTGTCCTCTGCTGCTCTACCCCCTGGACCCACCAGCAGGGCCGCGTTTCTATTCTGTACATGTGCAACACGTGCAGCCCTCTAACAGGCTTCACTGTTGGTTTACTCCATCGAGGCTCTTTACAGCTATGACCCGAATCACTAAAGCCAGCCCTACTTGTGCTATCACTTTCCATAAAATGATTGACACTATCAAACAAAACTACCAGTTTGCTTATTGCTGCTTTAAATAGGTGTCTTGAAGATGGGGAAGGATCACTTGTGAGGCACTTCTCACAGTATTGCTGCACTGACGCACTATGTACCTTAGCGACCTGGTTCTTGGTGTTGATTGGAGGATTCTGCAGCACAGCACAGAGAGCTGCATTCAGGTTCCCCTTGCAAAACAAGTCAAGGACTACACAAATGTGATTATTTATATAATATATAATAAATGTGCATTACTTTGTTCAACTAAATAAACACAAATAGAAATGTTCAACTCTGTACACTGCACTACATGTCTTAATATTTATAACGTGTGTGTGTGCGTGTTCAAAATCATTTATATTGAAGGGCTGGAAGCAGCTTAGTTTCTCATGACTTTCATTGAACTCCATTGAACACCTGGTAAATCAAACACTGTGTGTAACCGAGACTACAGCCAGTGGATCATTATTACTACAGCCAGTGGATCATTATTACAGCATTATTTCCACCAGCACTACAACATATATATATTATACTCGTCACTGTGTTCCTGTGTTTAAATACTGTTCTCTTATTAGTTATGATTCAATCTAAAATGCTGTACATTCAAGCTGTAGAAAACACGTGTAGGATAATAAAAGCGTATGTGAGAAAGGATAAGCAAAACTAGACAAGCAGCTCAAACACAAGCAGGCTTCTATTGAAACATGGAAGAATAAAACCAAGAATATACTGAGGAGCAGTTGTTCAAGGCCAACAGAACAGAATGTGTTGAGCCTGACACTGTTACTGTCTGAAGAAACACATGTCCACCAAAGTTACAAGTTAAAGGATATCGTTATTAATTGAACATGAATGGATATTGTCTGAAACATGTAGTTATTATTTGAACATGAAAGGATATTGTCTGAGCAGAGCGTCCACTTCCGCTTCGTCCGGACCGCCCTGGTTCTCTGCTCCGTCTTCTTCGTCCACAAACTTATTCTCGTCATATTCATCAACGTCTACTTTTCTGAACCGGTCAGTAATTGTACTTTTAGACATTTTGGACACGATCAAAACGAGCGTTATGGACAGCAGATACCAGCAGCTATACTGTCTACTTCCTTACTCTTTCACTTCCTTTTCTTCTTCTTCTTCGTCGAAATTGTTGCTGGTGCACAGGCGTATTACTGCCACCCAGCGGACTCACACGTTTCTTTATTTTCTATAACGCAATCCCTAATGTAATGTTCGTTCTGCTCATTTTGCACAGCTATACATTTTGAGGCGACTTAATATTTTTTTCTTGAAGGTATTGAACTTTTTTTAAAATCTTTTTTTCTAAAATGAATAGAAATGACCTGTAATATGACCTGTAATGTTAAAATAATATTAATATAGGTACACCTGTACACCTAGAAGTTTGGGGCAACACTTTTCTATGTAGTCTGATTTGTATTGATGTGTAAAACTGAATAAAAGATACAAATACCATGATCTCTTAAAAAAAGAAAGATTAGATATATAATTATAAAAAGAAAGACAATTTTCTGGAGGGTATTATTATTATCACAGGGAGCTTTATTTTATATTTCAATGGGCCTTTGCCCAACACTCTCACTCCTAATATCTCTAAATAATATAACAGTGTTAGTACAACTCATTTTAATATTAACATTTTAGGTTGCATAAATCATTTTATATGGTGTACCATTTTAAATTTAATGTGTAAATGAAACAATAATTGCCCAAATGTTGGGATGTTGTACCACATCTTAGTAACACCATCCCCAAACTACTAATAGTAGGGGTTATTTGACAAGAATGTGATAATACAAATGTTATCAAATCTGCATTAAGATATTATGACCACTAGAATGCAGAAATACAAAGCAAACTAAATACACTCCCAGCAATGGAGCCATTGCATCAACCCTTCTACGGGCCGTCAACATTACCTCTAACATCAACTTTATTTACATGCTGCAGATTTAAATGACAACAAGAGCATTAAATGAGAACAGTTGGGTTCTGAAGGTGGTGGAAATGAAAAAATACAATTGCATTTTGACAACCTACAACAAGGGATAATATCTGTAATCTAAACAAAATAAAAGTACCGGTACAGAAATAGAAGTACATAAAGAAAGCAATATTTATGGTGTTGTTAGGTTGTTACCTCCACTAAGGAGGTTATGTTTTTGGTTCAGCCTGTGTCTGTCTGTCAGCAAGCTAGGCCTAGTTTATTATGCATTACACAACCACAATTAAAAGTTAAAAGCTTCTGGCACCCCGGGAACCCAACAATTCTGAAAACGGAAATGAACACTGTGTAGAAATAATTATCTATGAGAACAAAACCTGGTGGAATGATGGAGCATGTGAAAATGAATTCTTATGGATCTGCGAAAAGAAAATGGCTCCATAACTCTGCATACACACCAGGTCCATAATGACATTACTGTATATTAAAGACATTAAGATGTGATGTATGTTGATATATATATATATATATATATATATATATACACAGTATATATAATACTGTGAAAATGTTTATTGAATATTTATTCACACGTGTAGCCCAGTTCCAGAATAAATGTATTTTCTCTGGTAAATTACAATAACAGTGTTGAATTAGTGATGAGACCTCAAGTTTTTGTGATGAAGTTGTTGCAGGAGACACCCAGCTGATTAAACAGGTCTGTGTTCTTTATACTGATGTGCTTTAGGCAAAACATGCTTATGTTTGTTTGCAGATAATATCAAAGGAATGACTATTATATAACACAAAGGCTATTTTAATATTATAGCATTTATTATAGGTTGATAATATTATAGCAGTACATGTATGTGATAGTAATTCAAGTCTGCAGACTGGCCGGACTTACTGATGTTTACAACCAGGCTGACATGAACAGGTTTTTGATTTAGTAACAATGTGACAGAATATCCCTCGTTACACCACTGAACAGTGAGAAAAGTTGAAGTTTTAATTCCCTCACATGTTTATTGTATCTGACACCAACGCAGTCTGCAATTGTAGTTAAATCCAGAAAAATTCCAGAGAAAACTCCTGTGATTTGCAGTGAGGTTTTTCTAGCATAAAGTCCTTTTTAAACATTGTGTGAAATTTTGCTTCAATAACAATCTTTGAAAAAAACATCTTCGTTTTGGACCATCCACATTTTGTTTTGTGCACAATTTCCAGGTAATTGAAAGAGGTCCACAGAAGATGCATTTTAATGTTGGTGCTCTGTGATGATGGCGACACCATCAAGCCAAATTATGAGACTATCCAGTCAGAAAGTTTGCATGTGTACTTTTTTTCTAACCCTAACCCTAACCCTTCTTAACAGTGACCTCTTGTGCCAATAATAATTGCCCTCTCCTCAAAGTGACCTTTCATTGAAAAAAAGACACATTAGTTTCTGTCAACGAAGAATGCAACCGTTTTGTGATCTGAACATGACCACAATATCCCCAAATCTAAGTAAGAGGTTTTGTTTGCCTGAACACCTCAATTCTCATTGGACTGTTCCCATGGGTTGTCTTGGAAATTACTGACAATCATTAATGTTTTTTTGTGTATAGATTAATGTATGTTTGCTCTGAAAATGAGGACTAAGACATTTTTGTGAGAATCCTGATGTCTCTAGATACAGTCACATTTGTTTTTTGCTTTTTTGTTATTTTAAGAAAATTGGGAACTAGTAGTTTTAAACAAAGCCTGCAAAATAAATCATAGACGTGTGTGCATCCGGATGACCTTGTGATATTTTTTTACTTGACTTGAATAGAAAGTTACGTATGTAACTACGGTTCTATGAATCCTGGATGACCGCCAGAGGCAGTGCTTAACACTGAATATCTTCCGTCTCAGGCATGCGCAGGTTGAATATTTATATCTTCAAAGTCGCGTGTGACCTCGGATGACACCCGGTGTCATCGACGAGATCAGTCCTTCAGAATCTTCTTGCGAAATCACTAGATTCCAAGTGACTAAGAACTCTGCCGGTCATCCAGGATTCATAGAACCGTAGTCACATATGTAACTTTCGTTCTATTTCATCCTTACTGACCGCCAGAGGTAGTGCTTAACACTGGATGACTTATAACAACAGAGTTGCGAGGAATCCCAAGTACCTACCTCATAAAGGTGGAGCAGAGGGACTCTACACAAGAAACACGCCTAACGGATGAGGGGTGGCTACATTGACACTGTAAAACCTGGAGAATGTGCTCGGTAATGCCCACGTGGCCGCAGCACATATGTCCTCCAAGGGCACACCTCTCAGGGTTGCCCATGATGTGGAGACACTCCTGGTGGAGTGGTACTTTACTCTGGGTGGCAGAGAACGGTCATATGCCCTGTATGCATGTATGCCCTGTATGCATGGGAAATTACATCCACGATCCAGTGGGACAGGCGTTGCTTTGAGAGAGCTTAGCCTTTCCTAGGACCACCATAACAGATAAAGAGTTGTTCTGACTGTCGTATGCATGCGGTATACATATGCGGTATACCTGATATAAGCTCTGAGGGCTCGCACCGGGCACAAGAGTCTTGACCTTTCCTCCAAACTGTGCCAACTGGATAGGCCGATTCAGATGTGAGCATGCCAACACTTTAGGAAGGAACGCTATATTTGGCCACAGCGTGACACCAGAGCCATCAGAATTCCACCTTAAACCTGAATTGTTCACAGAAAAGGCTTGTAGCTCCCCTATACACTTGCTGAAATGATGGCAAGGAGAAAAGCAGTCTTGACCGACAGCCACCTCAGCTCTGCCTGTTCCAAAGGGAGGCAAGCATAGGCCGTCCAAAACCAGGGTCAGGTCCCATGTAGGAGCCTTTGGGGCGCTCCCTCAGAGCTCCCTTTAAGAAGAGAGATACCAGCCTGTGGCTCCCCACTGTGTTGTTGCCAACTTTAATATGTTGCTAGGAAATAGCAGCCACATACACCCTAATGGTAGCGGGAGACCAGCCACCGTCTAGGAGGGACTGCAGAAACTCAAGGATAGTAGGCACAGAGCAATGTACTGGGTCCATGTTTCGATCTGTACACCAGTCGGAAAACTATTTTCGTATTACCGACGAGTAGACAGTAACCTAGCATTCAAAATAGTCACTTTAACTGGCTCTATGCACTTACTCAGCAGCGATTCGGGCCCAGCGGCCAAACCCACAACTAAAGGTGGCAGAGATCGGGATGCCAAATCCGACCCTCCAACTGTGACAACAGGTCCTTCCTGCCGGGGAGACGCCAGGGCGTCCCGCAGCAGAGTCTGTGCAGCAGGGAGAACCAAGTCCTGGCTGGCCAAAAGGGGGCCACCAGAAGAAGCCTGTGTCGAAGCACTATGAGAAGTGTCAGTAAGATCAGGGGAAGTGGTGGAAAGGCGTAGAGAAGACCGTCTGGCCACGTGTGAGCCAGAGCGTCCTGACCCAGAGGGCTGGTCTTCTCCTTCAGGGAGAACCATAGGGGATAGTGGGTTGACAGCTTCGAGGCAAAAAGATCTAACTTTTCCCTGCCGAAGAGCCCCCAGATGCTGTGCACCACCTCTGGATGTATCCGCCACTCCCCTGTTGGAGGTTTGTGGCAGGAGAGGAAGTCCGCAACATTGTTCCGCTCCCCTGGTAGATACATTGCCCGTAGGCTGGTCAAGCAAGGGGCAGCCCACGTCAGAAGAGCCTGGGACAATTCCAGCAACTGTGCGGATTTGGTTCCCCCCTGATGGTTTATATAAAAAACGGTCATGGTGTTGTCCGACCGAATACGTACATGCTTCCCTCTCAGGTATGGCAGGAAGTGCGTGAGCGCTAGGTGCAGATAAGCCCTCTCCCTCCATGGGGATAGAGCAAAGAGGCACTGATGTGACACCTTGACCCTCCTGTGTCTGTGGCACTTGGCGTCCAAGTGGAGGCCATTTAGACATTTCTGCAGGGGGCACAGTGACAATAAGCCTACAAACAAATACACAAAATAGGTTGTTTCAACATCACACATGTACATACTGTAGCAAAGTCACAAATATTACTAAATATTTAGAAAAATTTAGAATACTTTTGTATTTATTAACATCTTTGATTGCAGATTTACATTCCAGCAGAGAGATGAGTTCCTCCCGAGTCAGCTCGGAGTAGGGCCCTTTATCAAAACTTTCCTTGGTTCATTTAGATTTAGAAAACGCGTTAACCACCAGAAATGTTTTGCTTAAATACAAACAAAAAAATTAATACTTTTGTCTTATCCTAATCTTCACAAAAGATTCCAGAAGATTTTTTAAATATTTTTCTCATTGAACGACTGAAACAGACTGCTGTTCCAAGGCATTGTACGGACCCCGGGCCACATCTGTCCCTTTGGCTCCGCATGAGGCCACTGGTAAATTAGGTGTCAAACTTTGATAAGTGTACATCATGCACACAACAAAACTGCCCGTTGTACTGATTTTGAAGACGATTGCTATTTTTTTAATAACGTACATTTGTGCATTTGGGCGTGCTGCAGCGCTTGCACCTTCACTGTAATGTTTTGTCGAACAGACGGGAACGAGAGACGTGAGTTAGCCATTAGCCCTTAAAAATGTCAACTCAGTTAAAAAAGTTACAACACTTAAACAACAATGGACTGAATGATCATTAGGATTCCAATTCAGTTCAATTAGATACACTTTCAAAACGACCACACCATACAAGGGTTAATTACTCAGATACAAAGTGTTTTTTTTTCAATTTGAAACAGATCAGATCCTCAAACAAGGATGCGTGTATTTCAGTGGTAGTTTCTATCACATTTCTTCACTGGAGAAGTCCTGGTAAGAAAGCAGAGAGGACTGTTTGCAAAGAGGTGCAGACCTGGTGATTATCAACAGCAGAGAAGAGCAGGTAAGTGTGTGTGTGTGTGTGTGTGTGTGTGTGTGTGTGTGTGTGTGTGTGTGTGTGTGTGTGTGTGTGTTAATCAGTGTTTTAGAGCTGTAGTGAAAGAAAAAAAGAAAAACAGATTGAATGCAATGTCACAGAAGTGGATGACAGCATTAACTGTTTATATTGTAGTTATGTAGATGTCTTTTTCTCACTTTCCATAAAATCTGTGTAAAGCACATGCAGTCATGGTCACATTAACCTGTTGAGGACCCAGAGAAAAGGTTTTATGCTGGGCTCACATTGATCACCCCCACGTGCCCCCCTCTGTGCATGTTGATAAACCTGCAGCCCCCAAGTTCCCATAAAACAAAGCGGCACAGTTATCTTTATCTAGATTTACAAATATATTATTAAGGAATAAAGGTGAATATCTTACTATATAATTGACCACTGATACACATTTCATTGGTACATTGCTAACAGGCTCTGCCATGAACATGCCTCATATTTTCCCTCATAACAGAAGAGGAAGTTTTAAGAAGCTTTTTACAACTTTGACGCGTTGTTCCTTCACTCAGGCTGTGATATGAACTCTCAGATTTTGTCTTTTTTTATCCACGTGCATACCAGATTTAACAATAATAACAACCCAAATATGCATTCAGTGGTAGATGATAGCCTACTTTTATTTTTTTAAGAAGTTAACGAAACTCTAATATTGTCTGTGCGGAATGATCGGCCATCTGTGTAACAACAGGTCTGTACCACTAATGATGCAATAACAATTTATTTATATATAAATAGGCTATATAAATAACTATGTGGATAATGGTGAATAAGATGCGCCTCCATGCACACAATACGTCTCTGCTGCAAATAGTGTGAGTAACATCTGGGAGGGACGTGCGGTCAGGGGAGGCAGAGTAAACAAAAAAATAACAATAAAATAGATATTAATATTTTTCCACTGGTCTGTGATATAAATGTATTTTCTGTATGATTCTAATAATTTTGATCATTTTTATAGTCAAAATCGCTGACTGTGCGTATTCTCTGTTCAGATACTGGAGAGATGTGAGCAGCACCAGCGACGAGTTGAGCCTCACCTCGGATTGTGCAATCACTCGCAAACTAGGTTGAGCGCATGCATTTGGTGCGTGCCTGTTGCTATCTCTCTGTATGTCGCCAATATAATGTTTACAGACACTTTTATTATGCTTCCTGACTTTTCATAGTCCAGTTAATGTATGTAATGTATGTGTGTAACATATTTAGTCTTGCTGATGTGACATAAAACCACAGTGAGAAGACACCAGGTGAGGCAAACAGTACTCTGCAGCCTGAAGAGGGCGCACGTGAGCCCACACTGAAGAGGGCGCACGTGAGCCCACAGGTTCGTGTTACTGCTCTTCTTCTACGCAGAGACGGTAGCGCCTCAAGCTACTGCTAGCTAACATCAGTCACGTGCACTGTAGCACCGTTTAGTTTAGTTTGTTTATCCGACTGACGGCCAAAAATGGAAGATTTTACAAGTAAAGGTAAGACCACCATTTTATTGAAAATGGGATTTGACTAATGTGATATAATTAACTAATATATTTATCCTCTTGTGTAATAACTGACAAGTACATAGCTAATGTGAAGAAAATGTAGGTACTATATGTAATAAATAAAGCTCATACTTAGACTTGTAAGAAGCTCAACTCACTCATAACTTTCTTATTATATCAGGGATAATTGTTACTCATTGTGATCATAATCACTGTGATATTGTGAATGCGTAATATGAGAGCGCCCCTGACAGTCGTTCAAAGACCCCGTAGGATGTGAGGTGATGACGTCAGACGTCAAAGACCAGAAATGATGTATTTATAGACGGAATCGGAGTTTCGGGCTTCCGGTGGAATCGCAATGCATGCTGGTGTGGCAAGCCTAGAAAAGTGAGCACCAACTCTACAAGGGCCGCCATATTGGATTTCTTCTCTATGTGTTTACATTGTATTTAGCTTATTCTTCAAGCGTGTTGTAAACAAACCTACTACTCTACAATGAGTTCTGAACTCCTTTCTTATGATGAGGTTCAGATGTGGAAAGTCGAAGCTTTGCAAGTATTTTGCCGCAAGCGGAATTTAAAGGTTTCAGGAACAAAACTCGAGCTTATTGCCAAGAAAAGACTAAGCTTTTGGTTATGCCGAGTGGCGTTTCAGTGCCTGATCCCTTGACATTGCAGGATGGCTGGGTCAATGAAAACAACAGCATGACTTCTTTGCCGCCGATATACCTCAGCGATATAACATTATTTTTAATGTCTGACCACCCGGGGAACGATGTCGAACTTTGAACGAATACAAAGAAAGCAAAGCATTTAGACTGTTTGACTCTGGCTGGTTGAAACAAATATATTTCAATCCTCTCACAGATTCTGAGTATTGCTTTTTGAAAGCAAAATGTTCTCATTCAATGAAAATTTCCCATACGCCACATTCGGCATGGATCTGCGCAGTTAAGAAAACTGGCGATATCATAAGCTCTTATTGCAGTTGTGTTGCAAGGTAAGCTATTATAAATATATACCTAACTTGTGTTTGTTAATTATTATAAAACTCAATATATAGAAAGTACATTTGTCAATATATAAATCAAGTAGATAGACTACATACCCCAGGTCGAGTTCAGGATCAGGGAATTCATGTGTTGGTTTTCCTTGCATGAAATGCTCACTGCAAATCTGCGAAGATTTCTTGGGCTCCCAAGACTTCCCATTGTAATCCTGTCTCTTTACTGCTTTGGTCCATGCTAGCCTTCTGTCATTGTTCTTTAGTGCGGTTGGAAATGGAAATAGTTTGAATGGTAGCTTGCAAGTCGCAATTTTTGCAATCGTGAAGCTCACAATGAGATTCTGCCCATTTATTTAGCTTTCTCCCACTGTTTGAACATCCTTTCACCACACAATGTCTGTGTCCAACCACCATAACTAGAAGAGCGATGATTACACACTAAAAACTAGCCAAATACAATGTAAACACGTAGAGAAGAAATCCAATATGGCGGCCCTTGTAGAGTTGGTGCTCCCTTTTCTAGGCTTGCCACCCCAGCATGCATTTCGATTCCACCGGAAGCCCGAAACTCCGATTCCGTCTATACACGGATGTAACCAGTAGGCGGGACCATTCTGTTGACCGGGGGAGAGAGGAGGCTTGTGAAACAGGATGGTCACCCAGCTGGGTAAATTTTCCATGCTTGTCTTATATTAATAAATGCTTTGTTGAACAAGAAGTTTGTTAGATTGATTCGCCGCAGCCTCTACGTCTTCCAAATTGAACACTAACACTAAGAAAAAACAATCCAATTTTTAGTTATCCTTCTGTTGAACAGTCTGTATTAAAATTAATCAAAGCATTAGACTAAAACAGCTTTAAAAAATAACTGAATATTTCGATTAATGTTTAAAATTGAAATCCGTTTTTTGGCACACCACTTGTATTGAAGGGGAATTAATTGTGGAATTGAAACTGCACATTTAGAACACATGGAGGGTGCAGCAAATACCCCCATCCGCTATAAGCTTCTTTTTTTGGCCAAATATGTACCATACCTGTGTGTATAAAAAAATGCTGATATGAGATATGACACATAACCAGTAGTCAATGTTAATGCTGCTAAGAAAATGGTGAGTCATATATTTGTAAATCTGACTTTGAAAGAGTCAGTGCCTCCCCAGCCATGAACCTCACCACACGTCACTGCATCTGAGCAACCAGGTCAGACATTTGATTCTCATCTTTGTTCTTTCAAATTGTTAAAAGTATGTTGTTAAGAAGTTTACTGGAGCCTGACATCCTCGTGTATTCTCTCCTGCCTCTGCCGACCTTCCCCAGAAGAAGAAGCGGACCTCTGTGGCCCGCTGCCCCCAGACCGCCACTGCTCCACTGCACCTTGACGAACCTGTAAAGATACAGAACCACTCAGTGGAGGAGTACCAGCAGATCTACCATGAAGCTGTGGATCACATGCTGAGGTATGTTGTGTCAACAATCAATCAGATAATTAACACATTTTCCATCACTGAGAAAACTATCGCAAAATGTTTCATTCATCGTTCTGATTTAATTTCTGTGTCTTCCGCTCCTCACAGGTTCAAGAGTGGTCGTACAGTTTACATCAAGCAGAAGCTGTGGAAGAGACTGGACCGTCCCACGTCCACACAATCAGTGGATGAAGACGGACTGGTGCTGGTGGACGTTTCCTACGGAGGGTTGCTATCCTCCACTTTACGACCTGGATGTTTCAGGAGAGCCAACTCCGCCTGTCAGCAACCTGCAACCACCACCTCCACCTGCAGATTCTGGCAGACAGCTGAGACAAAACCTCCACCTACAGCCACTATCAGCAAACTGCAGGCAGCGCCTCCACCTGCAGTTTCTGGCAGAGAGCTGAGACAAAACCTCCACTTACAGCCTCTCCCGGCAACCTGCACGGCCAGCTTCTGTCCTATTGCCAACTCCTGCTCCTCTCCCAAACTGAGAGCGACCCTCCCTCTCTCAGTTCCACCAGCAGTTTCTCACCAAGCAGAGTAATGGAGGTCTGAAGAATGCAGAGACGCTCCACCTGAGACTTCAGTGCCTCACTTTTCCAGCCATGTTTACTTCTGATCCTTTGCACTGTTCAATAAAGTTCATCATTATCTGGAGTCATCACTTCAGTCATTTGAGTCCACAAGAATTAGCATAAATTGATAAATTGATCTGAATAAATGAGTGTAACTTTCAATGCTGTTGAATCGTCACATGTTTCTAATTTTTTTAATTGTTCTATTTGAGTTTGCCAGCAGAGTTTTACCAACTAGTTACTTTCTGATAAGTCACCCCTTATGAATGGTTTATAGGAATGATTTAATATCTTATAAATGCTCATGTGTCTCTCTCTTTCTAGTAAGTTAAAAATGTTAGTAAGTTAGTGATAGGAAAATACAGGAAATACTTATTATAATACTGATTGTAATACTGAGTGTAAAGCACAGCAGGAGACAGGAGGAACAAGGGAGTGTTAAAGCACAGCAGGGGACAGGAGGTGAACTGCTCTTCCTAAGAACAGTTCCTCAGCCTAGTGAATTAGCACGTCTGATAGCGGAGTCTAGTGAATTAGCACGTCTGATAGCGGAGTCTAGTGAATTAGCACGTCTGGGACCTAAGTTGATTATTACATCTGTGTCTTCTGTAACCCCCCATGTTGTAGAACAAAGGAAAACTGACCTGGAAGCTCTTCATGGCTTCCTGTCCTTTGAATAGGTATAAATACGGAGGCTGGGAGAGTTGCTTCTCTGAGCAGCACAGCAGACTTTACACACCTGTATTATGTGTGAGTTTTGATCATTCATTGTATGAAATAAAAACTTGGCTTCTTCTTGCAAGAATATAGATTAAACCCTTTTATTTGAATTGGATCCTGACTTTGTGTTTTTTTTCTAACAGTTAGAAATAAAGGGTTTTGAGCTTTTCACTTTCTAATAAGACATCAGAAAAGCTTGACAATTATAAATAAATCACTAATAAAGGATTCTTATAGTAATCCATTAATGTTGCAGTTATAAATGTATTATATGCTACTTAATAAACGAGATGTGGAGCTCAACCTCTATTCGCCACTTTATCAGTTAAGAAATGTTTTGGTTGCGGGGAGGAGGGACACACCGCTCCACGCGCCACGTCAAGACACACAGCTGCTGTGCACGGGATAGGTGGTGTTAATTCACTTGGTGTGCTGGAAAAAAAAGGGAGGAGAAGAGGTAGAAGAGGTGGGTGGTGTAGAAGAAGTAAAGGAAGTGGGTGATGTAATAGTAGTAAATGAGGTGGGTGGTGCAGAGGAGGTGGGTGAGGTAAGAGTAGAAGAGGTAAAGGAAGTGGGTGATGTAGTAGAGGAAATGGGTGGTGTAGGAGAGGCAGAGGGGACAGGTATTGTAAGAGGAAAGGAGGCGGAGGAAATGGGTGGTGTAGGAGGAGAGGAGACAGGTAAAATAAAGGTTCCGTGGAGTGAGCAGGTAGAAGAGGCTGAGATGGAGGAAGAGGCAATAAAACTGTGATAACGCTCCTACCCAAGAAAAGAAACCTGCTGGACATCGGAAACTGCCGCCCTGTGTCTTTGCTGTGTGTGGATTACAAGCTTCTGTCCAAGGCTTTGGCCACCAGGCTGGGGGGGGCTATGGAGCAGGTCATCTACCGGGACCAGACCTACTGTGTGCGCGGCAGGTCCATGGTAGACAATGGACTTCTTGTTTTTGTGCTTATTATTGTTGTTGTTGTCCTCTTATGATAAGCTGTGTGGCCTTTATTGAGGAGGATGTACTGATAGCAGGAGTGTAAGGAGAGGTTGGATGATTTATGCTTTACTTCTGTCAGGAAGTTGTTGTTACATGAAGATTCAGAGTAAAGCTGAGTGTGACAGTATTAATATAATCATTAATAACATCTTTGTTTCAATAATCTCTGGTCTGATCCCACTTTTATAAATAACCAGTCTCCATACACTCGTTTGTTTTTTCATTGTAGGGAAACGTATATCTGGTGCTGGACGTATCAGCCATAGTGTTTTTTTGCAGTTGATTTTACGTATTTTCAGGAAATCAGACAGCATTAGATGTGAAAAACAATGCTTTAATTGGCAAATGAGAATGTATTCAACAACACTCTTAGCTCAAAGTTCAAAGTGGACTGTATAAAAGCCAACATATATCATCACTGAATGGATACACAATTAAAAAAAAGCCATAATATGCAACAATAAAACTCCTTCAAAATAGCAATACACAACATGATGATCAAATCACATGCATGTATTTGTATGAAAAGTACTTTACATATAGACAAGATTAATGGCAAGAAGTGGTAAACAGTTATAGTAGTTTATTTGAATAAAGTGTAGCATTGTCTTAATTGCAGATTGATAGGAGACAAGAGGAGAGTTACAGACTCTTAACACTTTCAAGCTTTCAGCTGAACACCTTCATGACTGTAAAGCCTCGTGGAGCATTGCACTATCTTGTGAGGAAATGGAATTTAAAGAGTTTAAAGGCAGCAGTGGCACAGCAGCTACTTCACAAGTTCCTGTTGTTTAAGTAAATATCTTGAATGTTCTGCCATCAAGGGGTGAAACCATGAGCCGGGCCGAGCCTGGGGAGTGGAGAGGCCGCCATGTGTTTCTCCAGATGATGGTGCAAAGTCGGGAAACCAGCAGCACACATGCCAACACCAGCAGTACAACTGATTGGACACAAAAGGAAACAAATGCAACAGTGGGAAATCATTTTAGTATGGGAAGGCAACATGTAAATATAACCAGCTGACCTCCTTTTAAAAGAATCTTGTATTCACACGCTATTCATACAACTTAAGGCACATTACTTGTTTGTGCCTTCAGTTCTGTTCATAATCTCTTCATCTAGGATTCATATAGCGTAAATGTCAGATGAAAAGCAACATCTTACTTAGCTTGTTAGGCACTGCTATAAAAATGGAAGGTATTTTAACTCACCCATAAACACAGAGTTGGGAGTGGGATCAGCTGGGTTAAAATGTTTGAAGACGTTTCCAACCAGAGCCACGATCACCACCGGGTACACTGTCAGGATGTTACGCACCCAGCGGTCCAGCAGCCAGTTCTCAAGGAGGAACCTGCAAAACAAACACACACACACACACACACACACACACACACACACACACACACACACACATCATATCTATCGCTCTTCTACTCTTCTACGCCCATCATTTCCACTGTCAGTCAAAGCTCACCATCCCACCACCTCAGCAAACAGGATGCAGAGAGAAGCTGTTGCTGCTGTGCTCCTGCCCACACCCCACAGATGGAGAACCAATGAGAAGTTGATCAGAGAAGCGATGGAGATCCATGTGGTGTAGAGAGCCAAACCATTCTGGACCTGAACATATGAACACTTATGAGCACCAAGATGACATCATTCTCAGGGGACATTCTTTAAAAGTGAATAAAGAGCGAACACACAGTCTGCCCTGCAGTACCAGTATTCTGAGAGCCACCAGGTCTTTGCGATGGTACGTCTGTAACCAGAGTCCATAGTAATCTGTGGCAAAGCAACAGCAGAACAAAGCAATGTAGTTGGAAATCACCATCAGGATTAACACAACCAGAGAAGCAAGCATCAACCTGCAAACAGAGAGAGGGGAGGGGGGGGGAGAGAGCTACTTAAAGACAGCTGACCCTTGATATGGTCAGTAATAACATACAGATAAACTCATCATCTCTTTTCCCCTCACATAGTCTACATGAAACAGCGCTTGGAATTCACGTGCCTCACCATGCTTCATAGAAAATAAATATTATCCATATTATTCATTCTATTGTTAAGAACTAACATGACTCACCCAAATAACTAAAAATACATTTTTCACACGGTTCTTAGTCTCTACTCCTCCCAAAATGCACAATATCATTGCCTACACACACCCCTCATCCTCTCCTTCACACCCTCCTCCTCCTCCTCTCCTGCAGACCCTCCTCCTCCTCTCCCACACCCTCCTCCTCACCTACACACACCCCTCATCCTCTCCTTCACACCCTCCTCCTCCTCTCCTGCAGACCCTCCTCCTCCTCTCCCACACCCTCCTCCTCACCTACACACACCCCTCATCCTCTCCTTCACACCCCCCTCCTCCTCTCCCACACCCTCCTCCTCACCTACACACACCCCTCATCCTCTCCTTCTCACCCTCCTCCTCCTCCTCCTCTCCTGCATACCCTCCTCCTCTCCCACACACCCTCCTCCTCACCTACACACCCTCCTCCTCCTCTCCTGCACACCCTCCTCCTCCTCTCCCGCACACCCTCCTCCTCACCTACACACCCTCCTCCTCTCCCACACACCCTCCTCCTCTCCCACACACCCTCCTCCTCACCTACACACCCTCCTCCTCCACTCCTGCAGACCCTCCTCAATCTCTCTTTCACACCCTCATCCTCTCTTTCACACCCTCCTCCTCTCCTTCACACCCTCCTCATCCTCTCTTTCACACCCTCCTCATCCTCTCCTTCACACCCTCCTCCTCTCTTTCACACCCTCCTCATCCTCTGCTTCACACCCTCCTCATCCTCTCCTTCACACCCTTCTCATCCTCTCCTTCACACCCTCCTCATCCTCCACACCCTCCTCCCTTTCACACCCTCCTCATCTCTTTCACACCATCATCCTCTTTCACACCCTCCTCATCGTCTCCTTCACACCCTCCTCCTCTCTTTCACACCCTCCTCATCGTCTCCTTCACACCCTCCTCATCGTCTCCTTCACACCCTCCTCCTCTCTTTCACACCCTCCTCATCGTCTCCTTCACACCCTTCTCATCGTCTCCTTCACACCCTCCTCCTCTCTTTCACACCCTCCTCATCGTCTCCTTCACACCCTCCTCTCTTTCACACCCTCCTCATCGTCTCCTTCACATTATCCTCTCCTTCACACCCTCCTCATCCTCTCCTTCACACCCTCCTCCTCTCTTTCACATCCTCCTCATCCTCTCCTTCACACCCTCCTCATCCTCTTCTCCACACCCTCCTCATCCTCTCCTACACACCCTCCTCCCTTTCACACCATCATCCTCTTTCACACCCCTCCTCCTCTCTTTCACACCCTCCTCATCGTCTCCTTCACACCATCCTCTCTTTCACAACCCCTCCTCATCGTCTCTTTCACACCCTCATCTCTTTCACACCCTCCTCATCGTCTCCTTCACACCCTCCTCCTCTCTTTCACACCCTCCTCATCCTCTCTTTCACACCCTCCTCATCCTCTCTTTCACACCCTCCTCATCCTCTCCTCCACACCCTCCTCCCTTTCACACACCTCATCCTCTCCTTCACACCCTCCTCATCGTCTCCTTCACACCATCCTCTTTCACACCCTCCTCTCTTTCACACCCTCCTCCTCTCCTTCACACCCTCCTCATCGTCTCCTTCACACCCTCCTCCTCTCTTTCACACCATTATCGTCTCCTTCACACCCTCCTCTCTTTCACACCCTCCTCCTCTCCTTCACACCCTCCTCATCCTCTCCTTCACACACCCTCCTCATCCTCTCTTTCACACCCTCCTCCTCTCTTACACACCCTCATCATCCTCTCTTTCACACCCTCCTCATCCTCTCCTTCACACCCTCCTCATCCTCTCCTTCACAACCCTCCTCATCCTCTCACACACCCTCATCATCCTCTCACACACCCTCATCATCCTCTCACACACCCTCATCATCCTTTCTTTCACACCCTCATCATCCTTTCTTTCACAACCGTCCTCCTCCTCTCTTTCACACCGTCCTCCTCCTCTCCTTCACACCGTCCTCTTTTTCACACCCTTCTTCTTCTCATTCACACCCCCTCCTCTCCTTCACACCCTCCTCCACTCCCTCCTCATCCTCGCTTTCAAACCCTCCTCATCCTCTCTTTCACACCCTCCTCCTCTCTTTCACACCCTCCTCATCCTCCCTTTCACACCCTCCTCTCCTTCACACACCCTCCTCCTCTCCTTCACACCCTCCTCCTCCTCCACACCCTCCTCCTCCTCTCCTTCACACCCTCCTCCTCCTCTCCTTCACACCCTCCTCCTCTCCTTCACACCCTCCTCCTCTCTTTCAGCCTCCTCTCCTTCACACCCTCCTCATCCTCTCCTTCACACCCTCCTCATCCTCTCTTTCACACCCTCCTCATCCTCTCCTTCACACCCTCCTCATCCTCTCTTTCACACCCTCCTCATCCTCTCCTTCACACCCTCCTCATCCTCTCTTTCACACCCTCCTCCTCCTCTTCACATCCTCATCCTCTCTTTCACACCCTCCTCATCCTCCCTTTCACACCCTCCTCTCCTTCACAACCCTCCTCCTCTCCTTCACACCCTCCTCCTCCTCCATACCCTCCTCATCCTCTCCTTCACACCCTCCTCCTCTCCTTCACACCCTCCTCCTCTCTTTCAGCCTCCTCTCCTTCACACCCTCCTCATCCTCTCTTTCACACCCTCCTCATCCTCTCCTTCACACCCTCCTCATCCTCTCTTTCACATCCTCCTCCTCCTCTCCTTCACACCCTCCTCCTCTCTTTCACACCCTCCTCATCTCCTTCACACCCTCATCCTCTCTTTCACACCCTCCTCATCTCCTTCACACCCTCCTCATCTCCTTCACACCCTCCTCATCCTCTCCTTCACACCCTCCTCATCCTCTCCTTCACACCTTCCTCCTCTCTTTCAGCCTCCTCTCTTTCACACCCTCATCCTCTCTTTCACACCATCCTCTCTTTCACACCCTCCTCCTCCTCCTCTCCTTCACACCCTCCTCATCCTCTCCTTCACACCCTCCTCATCCTCTCCTTCACACCTTCCTCCTCTCCTTCACACCCTCCTCATCTCCTTCACACCTTCCTCCTCTCCTTCACACCTTCCTCCTCTCCTTCACACCCTCCTCCTGCACAGAGCCTCTAACCTACATTACAGTGAGACTCTTTTTTTATTTGCCTCACTGTAGTTGTTTTTATGTTTTTCTGTGCAAATAAGTAAAGTAATAAGTAGAAGTAGCAGACATACTCTCTATCCCAGAGCAGCAACCATATCATGTTCATCACCATGTTGGCCAGCCAGAAGAAATAGAAGGTGTAGGGCAGCAGACACTGAGCCCAGGATCTATTCACAGGAAGAGACTGATCAGTTTCATCCACACACAGTTAAACTCTGCATGAGGAAATATCTTGATGTTAGCTTACCCTCTGAATACATATGTCAGCATGTATATGACCATCAGGGTGAGCCAGGTGTAGATAACGCCCCAGATAGAGAAGGTCCAGCCAGCTGGAGTGATGTCCGTCTCATAGCGGCCTGACACATTAGCTATGGAGGAATGGAAAGGACCTGGAGGACAACAGAGACACTCATGAGCCCGGCTCTCAGCCAGTGGTACAGTGTGGGTTGAGGTCAGGGCTCTGCTCAGGCCAGTCAAAGAACATTTCTTTGTGAAGCAGGCTTCGTGCACATTGTCATGTGAAAACAGGAAAGGCACAACACAAACTGTTGCTTCAAGGCTGCAAACACACTATTGTTAAACAATGATTGTGCTGTAGGATGAAGATTTTCTTTAACTGGAACTAAGGAGCATCATTGAGACCATGAAGAGTTACAGTATGTGGACAGAGGATACAAGAGACCTCTGTGAATTATAAAATGTCTCAACTCAGCAGGATTAATAATAATAACTGTCACAGAGCTGGGCAGGTATCAGGGGTAAACACAAGTGAATAATTTGTGAAGAGAAAAGAAGAAAAAACAAAGTTCAACAAGACAAATCTGTAATCATGTTTTGGAGACGTAAGTGTTTTTGTCATGAAATGTTGGATAAATGTAGCTCTTTGGGAATTCAACAGTTAATATTGAACTCTTTGGTGATACTACTCACAACTAGACATGTGACAAGGAGCCCCAACTACATACAGTTGTTGTGTAAGAGGACACTGGGATCCACTTGTTAATCCTTAACTTGTATTTCATAAATGTATTGTATACTGTATATGCATATAAAATGTTAATCTGAAAAGTAACTAGTAACTAGAGCAGTAAGGAAACAGTCAACTGCTTCCAACCATGGAAAAAATGTGGCACACAATCCAATTCTAAGCACTACAGTGGTTAAACCTAGAAAGCCTTTAATAAATATGGGTTAGGACCTAAAAAGGTAAATAAATTCACCAATACAGATCAACACGAATTTGAGAAGACGGAATTGTATGTTTATGCCACACCCTACCCATGGGTGTGGTCATTTCTTTTTTATATTAGGCTTCTTCCCGTCCAGCAGAGTTTCTTTTGAACAACAAAAAAGTTCTACTAAACTAAATTACATCTAACTAAATTGTGGGAAAGGATTTAGAAGCAATGTTTAATAGTTAATCATGCTAAATTAACGTTAAACTTACACAAGCACGGTCATGGAAATAAGTTGTCATTGTTTTGTGCAACAGCAACGACGTAGCCCGGAGTCGCCAGCAGAACAACACTGGGAGTCTCCCTCCCAGTAAAAACGGTTTCGTAACCAGTGAAAACACAGTTGTCGAGAAGAACATAGTGGCGTAATACATTATGCCACATTAATGGATGTAATGTTACGTTGAACGAGCCAATATCGGGAGGATTTCAGGAAACTTTAGTACCAGAATAACAATATTTCAACTCACCCCTTCCCGCTCCAGCCAAAGCGTTAACAATTAAAACGGCAATAAAAACCACCGTACACAAGGTAATAACTACAATTCGGGGCAAACTGTTGTCCTTCATGTTAGCAGGGGACTGTGCCGCTTCGTCGCGTCTGTTCTCTGCTGGTGAGGGAGCTCGAGCTGTCACTGACCGTCAGGGCGGAGACACTGACGCACGTTGACCAACTGATGCCTTCACGTGCTCTATGGAAACGCCCACAGCGTTGGAGCAAACGGCAGATATATATAACGAACAAAACATCTGCTGCCTTCACACCCTGTCAACAACCTTTTTAGGAAACGGTTTAACCTCTTTAACCTTAACTTGTCGGGAAAGAGGGTAAACAATCGGCCTATTCGAAAATGGTGTATGTGATTAATTTCATAAATTGGGTATGACTGGAAAGCTGAGACTTGTGGATCCAATGAGCCCTCATGTATTCATGTGTGATGCTGATGATTGATTTGTAAGTACTAAAGCCCGACCCATGCTGGAACTTTAAGCCCAGTATCGATATTTGAGAGTAAAAAATAACAAAAATCTGATGATTTATTGTCCGATATCAATTTGTTATATAAAAACACAACATCTCTGTGCTCTCTGGTGGGCAGACTATGTTATGGAAACTGTTTCTAAATGACCTCAAACATCTTTGCTATTTCTCTAATGACATTTGTTGTAGTCATCGGCTGTCATATACACCAACACCCATAGATTGGCACTAAGCTAATCTTTTATTTATATCAGGGGTGTCAAACTCATTTTAGTTCAGGGGCCACATGCAGCACAATTTGATCTCAAGTGGACCGGACCATTAAAATCACAGCATAATAACCGATAAATAATGATAACTCCAAATCTTTCCCTTTTTGTGCAAAAAAGTACAAGTACATTCTGAAAATGCTCAAACTTAATCTTTGTACAAAATATTATGAACAACCTGAAATTTCTTAAGAAAAAAAGGTGCGAGTTCAACAATAGTATTAGTTTATCATTTATACATGTGTGTTACAACTTACAGATCACAATGTATCTACAAAGGCATTTACTTTATGATCAAAACAACACATTTTTACACTTTGCAAAGTCATCCTGCGTGCCAGTTTTGGCCCGCGGGCCGCATGTTTGACACCCCTGATTTATATGTTTTGGAATTGTACTCATTAGTTTTCCTTTAGTGTTTCGTTAACCTTGACTACAATAATCAGAGAGAATATACTTACAGAGCCCACCGTTTATTTTAGTGGATACCTCTCTAAACCTATAACCTTGAGCAATAATATCAACACTTTTTGTTGTTATCATGTATTCCATATGAAAAAACAAGCAAACTGATACATCATTTAAAGAAAACCCCAGATTATTTCTTATTAAATTCAAACTGACATAGCTGTATGAGTCTCACACTGTAAAAATCAGAGATTAAATGATTTACAGTAGACAATTATTTTCTGCGCAGATTGCTCTCTGGTGTCAAATGCTCTTGGATTTAGAGTAGAGTCTCTTGTAGAGGGGCTGGATAATCAGTGTTGCAACTGCACGTTGTGGCCTAAGATATTAAAGCCAGCTGAGGAATTCTGTTAAATGAAACACAGCCTTCAGTATTTCACACATCTGTTGTCACTCTAGAGAAGGTTAAAGCAGGTCCAGAAACATATTGAAAGACACTAGTTGTCTTTAAATAAGACCATCACTTCCCTCATTAACATATCATATTAAGTGATTAAGAAAAACCATGCTACATTTCTGCTGGGGGGGTCCTAATGTCTTGGATAATAACTCCCTCAAATGGGTTTCAATCTATACTCAGTGCTGGCTTGAGTCTACACATGGGTTTTGTTGACTGTAAGAAAGCAAAGAATGATACCAGAACTTCTAATGTTAACACATTACATGCATTAATTATGACTAACATCCTCAACAAAGGTTCCAGCTTTTGGACATAAAAAATAAATTTGCTTCTAGATCCATTAATACAGTATCTGACACGTCATTGTTCATGTGCATGTCTTTATCAAACTGTACATCCACTAAATCCAAAAGTAATGTGTGTGTGTGTGTGTGTGTGTGTGTGTGTGTGTGTGTTAGGAGGCCTGTGGTTGGCAGTCCTGAGTGTCTGTGCTGCTGTTCTCATAGTTCTTGTGTAAGTCCAGCAGTCCATACAGGCTCTCCAGTACAGCCAGTACTCTGCTCTGGACTGAATCCACCTGCTCCACTGGGCAGTATTCATCTAGACTGGACCTGAAAACACACACGTCAACAAACACATTTAACCTCTCCTTCTTTACTACTAAACCATCGGTACATCTGGAACTCTGTGGGGCTGCATTATTATTATTATTATTTACCTGGACATAGTGACCAGTGTAGGTTTGGGCAGAGCCTTCAGAAACAGCTGCACAGCAGAGATGAGTCTGTCGATCTCCTCGTCTGTGCTGATGTGGTGAGGCAGCTCACTGGAGTCACAGGTTAACCCTGCCTGATGGACCTGACAGAGAACAGAGGGGTGAAGCAGGGGAGTCAGGGAGAAAGCATGGAAGAGGACAGAAGCAATGAGATCAGATAAAAGCTCATACAGTGTGAGTGTGAATAAAACAACGCCTGTATGAGCCTTTACTTTGAAAGGCAGTGTGCTATCATTGTTATTAATATCAAATCATTGCTGAATGTTTTATTCACATCACAATAGACAAGTTGAATGAGCAACAGTTCTAACCCAATGCTGAACCCTTTAAGGTTCATCAGGAACACATCAATGTGAACAAGCAGGCTCCACCCATCATCTTAAAAGATTCTACGTAAATACAAATATATAACCCTGTATGGATGTGTCAATTATTACTGCAGTTTCATCATAACATATTATACAGATCAGGGATGGGCAACTGGCGGCCCACGCCCTCACTTTGTGCGGCCCGCGAGTCAATTTCCAGAAATCAATCTGTCGGAGCTCCACTAGGGGGGGGTGCAAAGTGGCCCTCTGGTAGTGAGGACACACCTTTTGTGGCCCTCCCTATCCTCGAAATTGCCCATCCCTGATACGGATTCTAGTAGGAGTTGTTGTTCAAGCAGTGGAACATACAGTTACAGTACATAAGTACATTGACATTCTTACCATTTCATAGTCAGGGCACAGATTTCTCGACTTCAAACTGGAAACCAGTTGGGTTAATGAAGACATACTGGAAGAAAAAAAGGAAGATAATACACTCTAGCTGTGCCCTAAAAGATTTGAACAATGGACAGAAAAAGTAATGTTGATGGACCCAACAGTCCCACAATGCAAGGCTCTTCACCAACAGTGGGCCTACACTTCACCTGTCAGTGATAAATGATCATGATCAATAAGCGCTCTAGAGAGGGAGCTGCATACAGGGAGTTATGTCACTATATATATATATATATATATATATATATATATATATATATATATATATATATATATATATATATATATATATATATATATAGTTTCCAAACTTTCTGTGGCCAAGGCACACCAAAGACCAAGCCAAAATCTCAAGGCACACCTGTGTTCATATCCAGGCAAAACAGTCTATAACAGTGTTTCTCAAACTTTTTCAGACCAAGGACCACCTAACTCCCCAAATATCCAAAAACAATAGGGGGAGTGCTGTCAGAGCTCCGTGCGAGGGGGTGGAAACACTGAAGTAAATGACAAACCTTGTGTACATTTAAATGCAATAGGCCTAATTGTTTCAAAATCCCACGGCACACTGGGATTTGTCTCACGGCACACCAGTGTGTCGCGGCACACCGTTTGGGAACCACTGATATATATATATAGACACATAGTCATCCCCTCACACACATGCTTTCACTTTGTTTGACTTGCTGGACCTGCTCTCAGGACTGTGTGGGTGTGTACAGAAGGTACCTGCATGACACCTCTATCACTCTGTTCGAGTGGTTTTGCCAGTTCCAGAGCCGTGGACTGCGTCTGAAATCATTCAAGCGGCATGGTGTTGCAGGAGTTAGCGCTCCCTCGCCTCACAGCACTGAGGTTCTGGCTTCCTCCCACAGTCTACAGTCTAAAGACATGCTGCTTCGGTTGAGTGTCATTGCCTGTAGCTGAATGCTTGTCTGTGTCTATGTGTCAGCCCTGGGATTAACGTGCTGCCTGTCTATGGCGTACCCCACCTCTTTGAGCGCCTAAATGAGAAGGGGAAAAGCTACTGGTTGGATGAACTTATTCACTACTTGCTATATAATGATCACTCAGTAGTATACTTAAATACAAGTTCATTGAGATTTCTGGGGCTACACAGCATAAATTCCACTCGCAATAAAATGGCGGAGAAGAAATATGGAGCCCTATATATATATATATATATATATATATATATATATATATATATATATATATATATATATATATATATACACACACACACTCACTGGAGTGGAGTCATTGTTGTTATCTGTTCCATCTCTGCAGTGAAAAAGGTCGATGGAAGATTCATGTTGCAGAATTTCCTTAGCTTTCCTCCCTTTGTGGGACATCAAGTGCAAGGTGGAAGGGAAATGTTTTTTTGGTGAGGAAGCTTTTGCACCAACGCACAGAATAAGGGGTGAACACGGACACACAGAAAGAAAACTACAACTGTTTTCAAAGGTTGAGCAGCAGAACAAATATGTACAAACAGTGGAGTGCCCCTTTAAATGTTCCGTTGCCTTCAATGCAAAGGAAGCATGTTGATTAGTGCTCTGCCCCGTTACAGAGAAACTTTACCCAGGGTTGCTGGCCCAGCGTGTCACAGTGTCCTCCCCGTCATCCTCCAACAGATCAGCGAATGCTGCTTCCAGGTCTTCTAACTGATGGACACGCCGATCCACACACTCATCAAGTTCCTCCTGGACACACACACACACACACACACACACACACACACACAATTAATTATTTTAAACTGCATTTGATGAATTATATTTTAAAACAGTCACATAGAGAGATTCTTCAAAAATAATGTCCATAAGTGGAACAATTTTATGTGTTTATAGTCCTATTGCGTGTGTGTGTAAAACAAAACGCTGACCTCCTCAGCATCAGGGCTGGGTCCTCTGAAGTTGTAGAGCTCCTTCAGGATGGCGTACTCTTCCTTCACACAGACACACAACATGGAGCGGAGGTCAAGTCAAGGAAACAGGTTTTGCATTTAAACTAAAAGGGACCTCATGCACACTGGCACCTTGTTGTACTTCAGGCTGTAATTGTTTGTTTTTTATCTCAATGGGTTGAAAAGGTGAATATTGTGAATTTGGCCTTAATAAGGTTTTGATCATTAACTTGTATTAAACACTTTAACAGTGTAACAGCACTTTGTTTGGCCTTTATGCACCTCAATGCTGTGATGTCATAAGAGGTGAAGTATGGAGTATCATCGTGAGGCCATGAAGAATTACATTCTGACAAATGCTCAGTCTACCTGGAGCTGCATGTCACTTCACATTGTTACTGTTTTCTACTGGCTCTGTGTTTGCAGTAGTTTTCTACATTTTAAAAATCTGCATTGTATTCATCCTGTTAAAATAAGTGGACCGTGCAGATCTTTGTACTTTTTGTAGCCACCAGAAAGAATGTATTCCTCTTCTTGTTGTCACTGTGACATGGTAGACTTTAGGCTTGCTACACATATTTGCTTTTCCCTTAATGACCCTTATACTTAAGGTATATAATTAGTGACTTGTAGCGTTTCTCAACCGATCATAGTTGAAAATAAAGACCTACTATCGTTCTGTCTATTCAACAATTACATTAAATAAACAGCACATTGTGTTTCTCCGTCTTGGCCTGTAAAGAGCAGGAACTGTGAGATCAGAACAGCAACCCTGACCCACACTACAGACCAGAAATCACCCACCAAGCACCAATAAACATCAAGAACTTCTTGCATCTTTCACACTGTACTGAGGGTGATACTGTAGCAGGTTCCAGCCCTGTGTTTAGCATTTCTGTGCAGCAACCCTTTTGTTACTTTGAAAGCCCCATGGAGTCTTTACTTTCTGGTTATTTCCTGTCGAGGCCGGGCTTAAATCCAAACTCTATTTCAATTCTTACTTCCCGTTTCTCAGGAAGGCTGTTAGAATAATGATCATAATAATACAGTTGCTGTAAAAACGGTCTGCATTTGTAGATGTTTGATACATGATTATGTATTTTTTTTCAAAGGATAAAAGCAATGACAACTGCAGAACGAACACATGAGTGGGATATACCTGTGTGTATAATTCCTTGAAGGGATTCTTACATGAGAAGAAATCCAAATCAATGTCCAAGATGTATGGCTCTGTCTCGCTTAGAAATGCAGATATTCTCTTAACAACATAACTGGTGGACCCTTCATCTTCATCATCATCAGCAGCAGCCAAGCTCGTGTTCTTGCTGCCCTCTGCTGGTCGCAGTGTGTCAGTACATCTTAGGAGCAGCTCAGAGCAGCTGGCTTCCCCAGCGTTACGGGCTCTCTTGGCAAAACATCTCTCTGTGTCCTCTTCACTTTGCTTTTCTGAAATGTCACAAAGACAAGCAGAACACTTTCAGTAGAAATCAGCTGTGGACAACAGACACTGGAAACATCGCTCATATTCAATAAGAGATCAATGCAGACTGATTCAACATTATTTTGAGCTTCAGCTGAACTTTCATATTAGGAAGGAATATAGACAGTATTATTACAGTGACCAATAACTTTCAATGTTCAACCTTAAAATAAATAAGGAGAAAAACTCTACACAATGAAGGTTTCACATGTTCCATAATATTCCAAAAAGAAAAAGAAAAAAGGATTGCGGTAGAAAAGGGATTTAGCATGCTTGTCAGGGTCTTTAAATACTTAGTGCTTGTTTTGCACAAGTCAGGTAATTACCAAGCATGTCTCTTTCACACTGAGGCCTGGATTCACTGAAGGGTTTGAAAATCACCTAAATCAACCTTGTGTGCTCTCAAAGCGAGGCATATTGCAATTTAGCAGCTCTGCACCGAGAGGAGTCAATAACTTGAGTTATGGTGTGAGAGATAACGATCAGCAGTTCAGACATGAATAAAGAAATCCAAAATATCAAAAGGAGTCGCTGACAAGGCTGCCGTTTAGTTTGCTTTATCTCACTGGAAACTGAATATCTTTGAATGTGGACTGTGGATCTGACGAGCAGTTTGAAGAGTACGTCACTTAGGTGAAATATATATATACTAAACTCAATTCATAGACACACTGGTAGCAGGAAAGGGTATTGCGTTGCCATGCGCTCGAGTACATCCATCCTTGTGTGCGTGCACAAAAGTCCTTATAAAAACATTAATATCTCAATCAGCTGAGGCACAAAACATTTCTGTGATATCAAAGTAATCCAACTACTAATGTTGCTCACTCTACAGCAGACTGCCTCCCTGTCTACTGTCCAGCTGCTCTCAGTGGAAGTACACACCTGTAGGTTTAACAGGATTGACTTTGACCACATTCAGCCTCAGAGCTTTAGAGTTCTCCAGCTGCTTCTCCGAAACATACAGGCCGTCACTGAGGAAGTAGTTGTCTGTACTGGTCACCCTGCACAGAGGAGAGAAACACAGGGAGGAGGAGAGACAGAGAGAGAAAGAGGAGTTCATGACAAAGACAAAATAAATCTGTTCTCCACTTAAAGCTCCTGTTCTTCCACTGAGGTGTTCTCCATCACTGTCAGCTGAGCTGGAGTTACATCAGGTCACCACAACAGGGTCAGAAGTCATGCCCTAACAAGTGCAAACTAACAGGAGAGTGGAGGAACTGTCAATCAATCCCAGTCTGTACACACCCAGCAGCCCTGAGAGAAGTCTAATCAGGCAACCCATGTGAAACACCTGTGTGGAGTGCATAACCCTACCTGATGGTGGTGGTGGATGGGTCTCTGCCTACAGCCATCCTGTGCTCTCCCTCTGTGATCTGCTGGGCCCAGTATGGATGCAGCCACGCCACACATGACACATGGCCAGCATACACCATGGGCATGATCCAGTTTTCTATACTCAATTCACTGAAAGAAAAACAGAGTGATTGGTGGAGTCAACCCAATGCAACAGTCCATCCATCCCCAGTACCACATGTCTTGGCTGCAAACTGAAAATGTTGTTTTTGAAAGGCTTAACGCAGAATATTACATGTGGAGATGTAGGTGGTGAGTAACACCATGGCCACAGCTCAGCTGAGTTCACGTTCTGATAATAACAACTCATTCTTCTGTTGTTCTTATCATCCTCAGCTTGGACAGATACATGACACCTCTGAGCCACACTGAAGGACTGTACCTGTGTGTTTGAAACAAAACGTACCTGAAGAGTTTCTCCTTCTCAAAGACAGTGTCAGCAGACATGTTGACAGGGATGAGCAGATCAGGGTGGGAGTCTAAATGAACCATCTTTATGTTCTGCGGTGGGAGGTGTCTTGATGCAATGGCACGATAAATATGACACACCACCTAATGAAGAATCAAGATACAGTAAAATTAGCAATTTTCTTTAACTCAATAATATGTCTTAAGAAAACTGGTATCATATCTAAGTTATTTGTTTGCCGTTCAATAGAAGCACAGAATCTTTCATACATTTTACATGTGACTCATTAAGTCTTTCATCAAAAAGTGCACAGATTACATTGTGCTGTTAACTGACACAACTTAAAATAAGACCTGTGCACAGTCAATAGGAATCATTTACACACAAAGTGATGTTGTCTTGGTGCAGCAGCGGTACATTACCACTCACTATAAGCACAGCAGTTAGTTAAAGATTACAGGAGGTTCAGGCTGCTTTACCCCTCATTTAACAAGCTGAAGGACAAATCTGACCCTCCGCTTAAGACGGTAGACTGTTGGAAAAGAATGAGAATTACAGATACATATCCTGACTCAAACCTGAGAGGCTCATCAGGGTCACTGACAATTTCAAACCTGCCTGACATTGGCAAAAAGCTGGATGATAGCGCTGCTGTTTTCTGAAAAGAACCAGCACAATGACAGACTCACTCGAGGGAGGGGGAACTCTGAACACATAACAAGCTAGTGTACTGCAGCCTACAGGTTTTATGGACAGTTAAGTGTAAAGACAGGCTAGTGGAAACATATTGCACATCATTTCATTATGAAGCAGAATGGGTGAGAGACAGCCAGATGAGTGACAGAATGTTTGAAATATAGACACTTGATCATGTCGTAGGGGGCTGTAGCACGTCTGTGGTTCTTTTTATAACAACACTATTCCAGAGAGGTCTGTGTGTGTTCCCATGCTTCAGGAGGCTGATATGTGACCAGTGTTCAGTCTATCTTTGGTGCAGTGACTGCTAAGAGGCTGGTAATTGGCAGGGTTGGGTGACAACAACACTGACGGTGACACAAATCAAATCTATCACTGTAAAAAACAAAAGGAAAACGGCCAATATGAACGCAAAACAGACAGAAAACACGTTTCTGAAAAGAGAAAAACGTATCACTATAAAAATAACAGTATGTACACTTCATATGTGTTCAGTAAGCTACCTAACGGTACAGGAAGACGTTATCTAAGTGATGCTGGCTGTCAGTAATACACTAATTAGAGGGATATAAATCAACTATAGCTAGCTAACGTTAGGTACACAGACAGGAAGTCTCGAGAGACAACGCAATATGTATTTGTATAGAGGCAGGCAGGCTCACATCGTGGTGGTCCTCCACTATCCACACTGGCAGCTTCGTGTAGACCCTCTTCAGCGGCACAGAGCTCATGTTTACTCCGTCCGTCAAAGTAACGTTAACAATATTATTCCACGTGACTTCAGCGAACTACCGGCACGTTCTCATACCTCCCTCTCATGCACAGTCTGTAGTTTATTCGGGCACAACCAGCTGAATGAAGCCTTCAGATTCACCCGGCTGACATGAGTGACCCACCGGAAATGACATCGAGCATTGTTTTTATTTCCGGGTAGAAACGAGAGTCGGGATACAAATTACAGTTCCTAGTGTTTGGTTATAAAATGGAATGACGTTTCAGAATTGAATGGTTAATAAAGAACATATTTGTGAATTAATTAAAGCATACTATTGTTACACATTTTGTTTGGCATACTCTGAACATCACAATTAATGTTTGCAGTTGGTGCATGGACAAGTGCATACTGGCAGTAGTATGAGAACATACTGGGGATACAGATACATTTGTATTGATTTGACATATTGTAGTGCTGTTATGATAGTGGTGGCCTAGTGGTCTAGAGGTACGCCTTCCAAACAAAACACTAGAAGTTATACCAGGCTGCCACCATTGTACTGAGCAAGGTACTTAACCCTGAGTTGCTCCAGGGAGACTGTCCCTGTGCTTAGTTCAATGCAAGTCGCTCTGGATAAGAGTGTCTGCTAAATGACCTGTAATGTGATGTTATCAATCAAAACAGGGAGTAAGTGTCTCTCAACAATTCCTGTAATTTGCCCAGGAGTGCACAATCAGCTTTTTTAGAAAATAATATATATATATATATATAGTTTGTATATAAACTGTATATATATATATATATATATATATATATATATATATATATATATATATATATATATATATATATATATATATATATATACTGTATATATATATTTTAATATATGCCATTTATTTAATCTATCCCTCATGATTTATCATACATTTACTGTATTTTCTATTGCAGCTAAATTTTCTTTGTCATATGCTGCAACCTTCATGACACAGACATACAATCTACAATGAATGTCACAATTACTGTGTCTCATCCATAGAACATGAATTCAATATAATAGCCAACTCTAGAAATCAATCACTATAAGTGAGGCAATTTGACGGCATGTCAGAGATATGTCTGTATACTGGCCGACAAGGGGAATTAGTCATTCCAAGCTTGGACAAAAAGAGGAAACATGCAGAAAATACATCATGAAAAGAAAATATATTCCCCGTCAGCTTGTGTAATCAAACAGACATATACACAAATAGAACATTTCTTCTGTATTATCTTAGACCAACTCTATCAGTTGGAACAGTGTTCCTGTATAGATGTGTGATGGGATGTATCCAGCATGTGTGATAGACAGTCTGCATATATATCCACCCTTTGATCTTGGCAGCCTCTGAGAGCTACGGGAGGCTTTGATCTCTTTTGGTTTGGGCCGTAGCCCATAGGAGATGACAGCAGGATGATGAGTGGAGGTAGCAACACAGACAGAGGAGGGATGGGTGGAGCGAGGAAGAAATAAAGACAAAGAAAAGAACTAGAATATAGCAAAAGTATAGCAGAAAACTTGGTGTAGGTAGGGGGGCCTGAAGAAAGAGGCACAGTACAGAGGAAGATGAACAAAAACACAGCAGGAGATTTGCTGTCGCTGAAAGATGAGAGTAATGGGAGCAAATATAGAGAAGATGAAAAAAGGCCTGTGATCACAGCAGAAGTGATGCTGACTATATGTAGGTTTTTGGACATTAGTTGGCTTCAATTTCAGTTTTGCTGTGTCAGTTCACCCAAATTACAATGAAAAAAGGATTTCCCCTCACTTCTGTGTAGTGTTTCTACATCTAATAATAATAAACTGTAGAGCCGTGAAAAATGTGATCCACAGGCAGGGTAACCGGATGATCGTGGCTGATTTCCTCTCTCGCTCGGCGGAGGAGGGGGAGTTAGCTTGCGGCAGGCAGGCTCCCGGCCTGAGTCGGGCGGTGGGGGTGTGTGGCAGTGGGGTGTGGTTAGTGTGCCGGCTGCTGGGGAGAGACGGGAGTGTTCGGAGGCCAGACAGCTGAGCGGAATCAGGTAATCAGTCACATAATAAATTCATGGTGATGGCCTGGTTCTGTTCTCTTGCAGTAGGCTGGGTCCCAGCAGCGAGGTTGTTCGCGAAGCCACAGCTCAGCCGAGCAGCGGAGCAGCCGAAGCACCTGTCTGTGGAGAACCCTTGTGAATGAAATTAAAAGTCTGTTTGGTGCACGATCTCTCTTCTCCGAACCTCATTCCCTCGACTGTGGATAGGGGTAGTCCACAGATACATTGTTGACAATGGCAAAATGTTTTTCCTTATTGCAATGAAACAACATTTTAAAGCATATTTAATATATGTAGGATGGCATTCCGAACATAAAGTTTACCCTTATTCGTTTTCTATAGGTTTTCTCAGCCCGGGTGATGTCTTCACCACTTTTTTTATTGCTGAAAGTTACCACCTGGGAATTTCCACCATGGCAGGTCAACTGTGTCTTTAAATTGAACTGGCCGACATGGCTGACAAAGACTTATGGGGGGGTCAAAAGCCTGACATTTGAGCTTGAGGCTGTCGCCCATCAGAAGGCCATTCCTGCTTACAAATCACAAATGAAGCGATATTGAAAACCTCCCAAAAAGCTGACAAACTTGTGTGTGAAATGCATACCTGTCAACATTGGAATTTCAAAATAAGGGAAATTATTTTGCCTGACCACCAATGTAAACGTAAACACATAAGGGACGGGTATATACATTCAGGAAATACATGTTTATTTAAAGTATGTATTATTTGTACAGACATGTTTATAAGATTTATGTATTTTATTTGATGAGTTATCATTAATTTATGTGATTATTGATGAGTTGTGTGGCTTTTGTTTCCCCCGACGAGTACTTTCTTGCAATGGCAGAGTCGGGAAACATGTCCGCTACACTGCGACTGAAATCATCGCAGAAGCTGAAGGCTACATTATTTTTGACGCAAAGCATCGACATCTTTCCCTCAGCTTTGGTCACTTGGTCTGCCTCTGACACAGTTCTTGTCACAAATGAAGTCATTGACAGTGTATGTGTTTGTGCCTCTTGGCGTGCTTGTGCTTGGACGATTTTTCTTGCTGGCGAACATCGCTTGTTCCGCCGTGTGCGATGCTAACATCTGAATGGCACACTTTACAAAAAGCACGAGTTTGCCCGACTCTGCTTTTAATAAATAAGGGAAGGTCTCCTCCCATTTGGTACTTACATAAAGTTTTAACTTGTTTGGCAGGTACAACTGCGTCTCCATCTATCTCCCATTCACTGTGACTCTCATCATGTTCTCGTCTCCTTCTGTGTTATTGTTCCTGTTTTCTTCTTCTGTGTGTTTACTGGCGGATAACGTTTTTCAGCTAAAGTTAAACATAATACTGCCATCTGCTCTACCGGAGGCCACTTTACACTTTTTTTAATACCCTATTTTTTTTTTTGAAAGGTTAAAAATACGGGAAAATATTTAAATGGGGGAAAAACGGGATGGAAGTAAAAATACGGGATAATCCCGGGAAAAACAGGAGGGTTGACATGTATGGTGAAACGTGCTATAACATGCTACGGGATGCTATTTCCGACAATTATATAAATATGAAGAAGTATGCATTTGGAGTTCTGTTGATCTTTGGATCAATGTACTTGTGCGATTAGGTTTTTTCAAGCATGAACTATATAATATCCATTACCTCACAGATGAGAGCCTGCAATCTTGTGTAAAGATTACAGCCCTGATGTTGAGAAGATCTGCTGTGTTGTCCAGAAACCAAAATCCCAACACTAATAACTGGTGAGAACGCTATTGTTTAATAGGCAATTTCTTTCCATAAAGTATCTGTTTTAGTAAGTCGTGATTTTGTAAGTGAATTGACTTACCCTTTGCTGATATCGTTGTTCTATGCTCAGGCCAGAGGGTTGATTTTCTGTACGTGACTGAGCAAAGAAGATGATTACCTCGCACTAAACTTTGACTTTAGTCCAAATAAAATGTAAACTTTTTTTACTTTCACTATTTTTCCAAGCTATTAGCTATATGCTTTATTTATTATCAAAGCAGGCTACTTTTTATTGTATTCATTTGCACAAACACAGGCAGGCCTCATAGTAGGCCTGCATAGCTGCTTATAGCCACTGTATTTCAAACAGTAGCCGCTGGTGACTGGCAAAGATTTCTTAAAAACAACCACAGCGGGGTTGGATGGGAATGAACCTTGTGTGCGTAATGTGTCACTAGAAGCCTGTCAGTCTAATGTGGGGGGGGGGCGGCACAGCACCCAGTAAGTTACGCCCGGGGCCACACTGTCCTGTGAGAGCAGCGCGTCTGTGTTGCGGAACCTCTTACGTTTTATTTCAGAGCTCATGTTTACAGGTAACAGTGGGATCATCCTCCATGTCGTGCAGACCATGCGGCAGTTCTTCCTCCATATTGGGATCCCGTCCCGCATCAGACGAGGGACAGCAGCACATCCGGCCACTGCATGACACCATGCTCCCGCCGTGGGTTCAGCCTGGACAACTGAGCATTGCCTGAGGCGGAGCTCTCCATCCACCATGGCGGGGTGCTGCCAATGCAGCACACCCAGTTCATCCATTCTTAGCTTCAGGAATGGTTTATTCCAATCAATTACTCTTTTTTATATTTACTTCCTCTTGTCATAAATAGCCTTTATGGAGCAGCTCCTCTGATTTCAAAGTAGGTAAGTAAGTAAGATTGTACATATAAAGTGCTTCACAGGGAGGAACATACCTATAGTTGAGAGTTGTTGCTTGGACTGGATTAATGTCCAAGACATAACAACTGGAGAGTTAATTGAAATACATTTAAGGAATGCATTGTTTCCTGCAACAGACAGTGCTGTGCTCAATGCCAGAGATACAGGTTGCCCCCCCACTTCCCTTTCTGACTGCCTACTGGAAATCAAATCCTGGTTCTCATCCAACTTTCTCAAACTTAACAGTGATAAAACTGAGGTTCTTCTAGTTGGCTCTAAGTACACTCTGGCCAAAACTGATACATTTTCCCTTACCATTGATAACTCCTCAGTCCCCCCCTCCCCCCAAGTAAAGAGCCTGGGTGTCATTCTCGACAGCACCCTATCTTTTGAAGCTCACACCCAACACCACCGCCATTCTCATCCACGCTCTTGTTACATCCCGTATAGATTATTGCAACTCCATCCTCTCTGGCCTTCCTCACAAATCTCTACGTAAACTCCAACTGGTCCAAAATTCAGCCGCCCGTATCATCACCAGAACTCCTTCCATAGACCATATCACTCCGGTTCTCCAACAACACCATTGGCTCCCAGTTAAATATCGTATTGATTTTAAAATTCTGCTCCTCACCTTCAAGGCCCTACACAATCTTGCACCTTTATACCTCTCTGAACTCCGTCACACCTACACTCCCTCTCGCTCTCTCCGATCTTCCTCTGCATCCCAACTCACTATTCCCTCTGCCCGCCTGATCACCATGGGGCCCACAGCCTTCAGCCACTCTGCCCCCCGTCTCTGGAACTCTCTCCCACTAAACATCCGCAACATCCACTCCCTCCCTGCATTCAGGTCTGATTAAAAACTCATCTTTTTAAATGAGCATATTCTTAATAATTACTCATTTGTTAACTGATTGTTGTTTTTAAGTTTTATTTTTCTCTGTTTTCAGTTTTTGTTTTTTGTTTTGTTTTGTTTTGTTTGTGAATGACTGTCTGACTTTGTTTTGTTGCTTGTTTGTTCCTTGTTTTTAACCTTATGTTCTGTACGGTGTCCTTGAGTGCCATGAAAGGCGCCTATAAAATAAAATGTATTATTATTATTATTATTTTTATTATTATTATTATTATTATTATTATTATTATTATTATTATTATTATTATTATTATTACTTATATTAAACATCGGCTACATGATTATATCACATTTAAAAGTAATTTTGATGTGTTATTTTGTGCTACTGACCTCAAGTGTTCTAGTGGCAGTTTAATGGTACAAAGGATCATAACGGACTGTGGACACAGTCCTTGACAGCAGACAAACACAGTTTCCTTGATAGATGATCAGGTTTGCAGGAAGTAAAAGGTAGGAACGCTGTTGCAGCTAAGCAACAGTGGCAATCTGGCAAATTATAACGATTATTTGTATATTTGTTATACTAGGGAAGCAAATTACTGTTTATTACCAAAACCAATCATTTTCCAAAAGCTATTTAGCCCTCTAACACAAATGTGTAATTTTGAGCTATATAACACGGCTTGACTATTGCAGTTATTGATAAGCAGCTGAGGATGCAGGTGAGAAGGTCAGGTGGTCAGTGGGAGCAGGACACTCAGCAGCGCTGGACAGGTGAGGTATAACAGGGCCTGTCAGAGCAGGAGACAGTCAGTATACATACATGGCAATAAGCAGCTGAGCTGCAAACAGCTGGAGGAACTGGTTTCAGAGGAGGGGTGGATGTGTCACCTTGACAACAGCAGAAAGGACATTAACAACAGTTCTACAAGTTGGTTTGTGCAGACTGAGACACATTCCATTTGTTCCATATTTCAACCCCCTTATGTTATCAGTGCCCTCTGGTGGAGTTCTCTTCTTCTCCTATTGGAGCTCATTGATGCAATGCAGGTTATCATAGACTGTGTAACATGGACGTAGTCACTGTGACGTCACCCATCGGTTTCCGAAGAGTCGCTATGAAGCTCAGAGTGGGCAGCTCCGGCCGTCACCATCTTGGCAGAAAGAAAAAACAAGCAGCTTTTGTTAAGTTCCAGTTGCTTTACTTTTCATTGTGGGTTGGAGATTGTTAATATTCCTGCTTTTAGGTCTTTGGTAAGTTTATTTTAACACCGTTAAACACTGTAGTTGGCTCATGATCTTTCCCATGCTTAATTTGGCTGAACTCTTTAACTCCCCTTCTTCTTCTTGTAAGTTACTATTTGTGCTTTTCAATAAAGCAGTGTTTGTTAAGGATAACATGTAATATAGTTTAAATCTGATTTGCAAACAAACACAGCTTGGTTTTTAATAATAATAACTTAAGATAACACTTTGATACTTCAGGGTGATTATATAATAATGCTTGTAATTTGTGTGTACAAGGGTTCACTATGACACCCCTGCGCTGTAGCATAGGTAATGCAAGGAGCTGTGCCAGAGTTATATATGATATATGGTGATACCTACACGTCCTTTCTAGGTTTGAGGTTTATATTTAATCTGTGGACTAAATTCAATTGTACTCTACAAGAAAACTGACGGAGCTACGGAATGGCTCTTTGAGGCATGTAATTCTGTGAATGTGAATGAGTGTGTGTGGTGTGTGCTGGGCACGTTTATTATGGATCACTTTAATGAAATTTACTCAGTGCTTTTCATCCATTCGCTAACACCCCACCGTTTCCCATCTCTGTCTGTCTTTTGCCCTTTCTACCGACTCTCCTCTATTCTGCTTTCATTTCACACTGCCTCTGAAATGAAAAAGTATAAATTGTTTTTCCTTCTGATCAAAAGGATGAAAGCAGGGATATGCTTGGCTTTGCTGATTACATTAGATGGGAAGTGAATGGAGCTACATAGATTTGGAAATTCCTGAATCGTTTTTCCCTCACAAAATAACATCAGGCATCAGAGTTCAAAGGGACTGATTTCAATGGAGTCTTTGGCTGAAACATTTTTCTATACTGGTGCAATGTTTGTGCTGTCACCCCTGGTTAGAGAGACATACCAGGATATTGTGTTTAAAATAAAAATAGGATCTAGTCCAGTAAGTGTCACACATATTGGGTGTTGTTGTTTGTACATGTTCATTCAATCTATTCAAATAAAACAAATTAAACAAACAAACATTTAGGCATCACAGCACAAATTACTTTAATTAATACATAACTGTAACATCCATCGTCATGGTAGAGTGCAGGCAAATACTAAAAAGGTATATGATGCTGAGAAATGTTTATCAGGTTTGATGGCTTGTACAAGCCAGTGCAATGCTGCAAGGTTTCTGTCTTACCTCAGAAACTCTGGAAGTACGCAGGTATGGATTTTGTTGGGCCACTGTCCCGCAGTGCATCTGGAAATGCCTACTGCTACTGCTGGTCTTGCTGACTATTTATCAAAGTGGATTAAAGTGTGTGCTGTCAGGGAAATGACTGCGCAAGTTAAGCAGGAAAGTTTATCAGTGAAGTGTTGTTGTGCTCATGTCAGACAAAGGTTCGCCCTTTGTGAGTGTCTTGTTTGAGCATGTCCATTTCGACCTCTGTCCACTCCGTCCACTCCAGCCAAACCAACAGACACATTCAGAAAATTTGGCCATGAAAATGATCTCCTTTCAGTTAGAAAATATGGTTCAGGATTCTATATGAAACATATTAGGGGGAACATTTTTTTTTAAACATTGTACCCATCTATAAGCTCTCTCCTCTACCTACACCAACCACAACATAAGGGACTCTTGGATTTGTGAAGGGAGTGGGAAATAAATAAGAGAACTTGGTTGGATGAGCTTAGTGGCTTAGAGGTGGAATATCAAAGCAAGAGTTCAGAAATGTATGAAGGGACAACACCATGTCAGGTCTATTATGTGATAAGCAGTATCTTGAAATCTAGCATTGCAACCATGAAAGATGCAGACTCAAAATATTACAGATGTGTAGTTGAGATCAAAATGAAGGTCGTTCAGGCCATTGCCCCCCTGGCCTGATATTGCGTCCCGGCTGGTGTGATCCCATCACAAGATGGTCTCTGATTTTAGATAGTAGATAGATTACAACATTACAACATGATTGTATTCTACTGAGAGTTGAGCCTGACCTGGTTTGTGTGGTTGAGGGATGAAATGGGATTTAAGAAAGGGTTCTGTGGTAAAAGGACAACTGGTTTGACACTCATTAAAATATGGCTGTACGTAATGTGACTGCATGTTTTTAATGTTGATTGTAAAAATGTGTTAAGTCTTTCTGGAACACCTGACTCTTTTATAAAGTTTAATTGTTGTTCGCTTGTAATTTGTACGCAGTGGTAGGTCTGCCAGAAAGACATTAGAAAATAATGCTTATCTGTTCTGCAGCTTCACAAAGAAGCACAGTAATAAACTAGCATGGAGTGCTCAACTGAAGATAGCTTGGGGTTGTTCATGGTCTTTTTTTTTCCTTACACAAAAAGGACCAGATTGATCATTAATATGTCCACACTACTAAATAACACAATGTGCTGTCAGTCATGCTGGCTCAGTGTGAGCCCTAAACCCACACTGTTTCCCCTGAAGATATTGTATTAGTGAAAACACTGCTCATTTTGAAATTAAAAATAAATGACTGTCTGCTCCATAACAAAAATGCCCAATTTAGCAGATCAGACATTTCTCCATGGTGTGTTTTAATGAACAGGCTTAAACTGGAAGATTTGGACAAGGAGTTTATCATTAATATCTGCTGTACCAAATGTCAAACTTTACATTCAACAAAACATTATTAACTATACAGGAAATAAATTGCCAGTCATTGTCAGGTTTTACTACTTCTGAGTGCTATAATAAGCAAACAAACAAAACTGCCACATCAAGTTTTTTTTTGCCAACAGTGCAGTATGTGAAAACGTAATAAGAAACTGAATGTTAAGAGTTATTAAGTGTTTTGACCTCTCTTCTGAGGTTCTGTGTACATTTACACAAACATAACTCCACCAACAGTGAAGAAGCATTTAAACAACTGTATGCTTATTCAAAGTGAAACACGTATAAAATGCGGTATTATCACATATAGCTTACACATTTAATATACAATAAGATTTAAGATAAACTCAATGTTGTACCTATGTATCTTTTAAATGTGATGTGGCTGAGTAGATAATCCACTTTCTCACAACAGACTAGGGATGTCAGAAATGTAGTAGTTGATACCAATACTAGTGAAATTCCACGATTCTCAATACTGATTCGATACCACGGAAAATAAAAACAATAACTTCCATACATATATAGAATGCAACCTTTATTAATGTTAATAGTTACACCTGTGTTTGACCCATGAAACAAATGAGAATTTGATACGTGTTGGCTTACAGATTGGATAATGAGAAGGAATACCAAAGGCCCATTCATAATGAAGACTGCCTTTATTTAGCTCCAGTGATGCAGTCTCATCAAATGTCACCTTGAAGTACCATGTCCCCCATGCAATAATGGTAGGCATATACATGGCATGACAGAACAAAGTGGAAGAAAAGAGAAAGCATGAGAATTGTATAAAAGTAAGGGCACAGTTTCACAACACAAGATACAAGCTACTGGTCTACTAGAATAACAGTTTAGCATCACTAGAGCTGGGCATGACCTTAAAGCTTCCAACAGTAGGCAAACATTGCAGTTCAAAATATTGTACACTTTTTTTTCCCTTCTTACAACTATTTCTGAGTGGAAGAGCATAGATAGTTCAATGCAGCTTGTAAGAAAACAAATCCAGTCCCGATCACTTCTTTATGGCAATTCAAGGCCAGTTTCTCTTTAACAAGCTTAAGTGCAACTGGGCAAGTCCGCTCCACCGCACATTAAGTGTATTTCTGTTTTCTATTCGTACGGTCACTGGTGAGGCCGGCTGTGATAGGACTGTTTTCCCAATCCAATTATAGGGTTATGAGTTCAACAAGATCGGGTCAGGTAGATTTGGGCTGTCTAGGGAAAAAGCGTGTTTACTCTCAAGTCCACTATTCCTGGATATTGTGGCGCAGTATTATTCTGATCTACTGGGACTAATTGCTCAAGTATGTATATTTAGTGATTAGTTATGTTTTAAATTGGTGCATTGTCAAGATTAGCTGCTTGTCAAAACTAGAAAAGTGCAAATCTCCTCCAGATGCGTCTCCCTCTCCCCAAACAAAAAAGGAGTTGAATCCCACTCTATTGTCCCTCCCCACTTCATTACAGTTAAGTTGGTTAAATAACCCTAACCTATCAAAAAACGGAAATGTATCAATCTTGTATCACGCTTAACTTGGATCATAACATATTGAAACGGATATTGAAAATTAAGCTGTAGATACTTCGGTTCAAAATGAGAGCAAACTTTTCTATGGATGTCAGATTTTGAGCCACAACAAAGGCTACATTTTGGCAATAGACTAGTTGAGGGTTGTTTTTAGCCTCGTCGATTGCCGGATAATGCCTTTTGTACTGAAGCAGTTGTGTTATGGGTACGTCCAGAGGAAACCCAGGCGCAGAACACTAGACTCTAGAAACGGAGTACGTTTAAATAGTTTATTTATGCAATACTCTCCAGTAGGCAGATGGTGAGAGAAAAATGGCAAAGCAGACAGGATTTGAGAGACAAGGTATGCAGTGATCCTGGAAAGAGCAAGACAACAGGTTATACGTAAAATGCAAAGTAAACTCATGATAGCGTCTATACTGAGCGGCCGAGATCTAAGCCACCAGGGTAGTAGAAACAACAATCTGGCAATGAGTGGCTGGAAGACCGAGGTAGATAAACTGTGCTGGGATGAGTTGATTGTAGACAGATGAGCAGATTGGAGTTGATGGGTTGAATGAGATCAGCTGCTGAAGTTTTTGGCTGAGCCCATGCCACATACACACACAAAGAGACAGGGAAAACATGGACAGGAAAACACTAGGGATACAGATGGGACCGTGACAAGTTGATGATCACATACAGCTACTCCCTTCCAGTGGGACTGAGGAGTCAGCAGTCAATGCCGGTATAAAACAGCTAAAATAGGTTTTTCAAAAATTGGTCCTAGAGCATACAGTCATAAATTAGCACAACAAATTACTAGGCCAGTAGTATGCAAGATTAGCCATGGACAGAAAGATAGAAATACACACACACACACACACACACACACACACACACACACACACACACACACACACTTGTCAGTTCATCAGCTTAGACAGTGACAAGTGGCAGCTTCCCGGTGGCAGTGCAGCCAGGAGAGCAGCCCGCCGGGGAGGAGAGAGGCCAAAGAGACTTGAGCTCAGTCAGAAATAGCCCCAGCGCTCGTCCTCGGCGTGATGACGTTTAGTACTCTCATTTAGCTACTTGTTAGCCGTTTTTACAACACATAGAAGCTTCAGAAATTCACGAAAGGCAAATTTTCGCATTTTATGTTTTAGAACAAAATGTTAAAATCTTTTTTTGTTAACCACAGACCCTATTTCAGTCATCTAACCAAAAACAGATTGACTTTGAGACGGGGAAACCGGAAGAGCATGAAAGATAATGCCCTAAATCAATAAAGGCTTGGCTTGAATGGTGACAGACAGCCTCAAAGAGACCTGTGTTTTGGACACATCTCAACTTCTGAACCTTTTCAGGCCTGGCTGATCTGAGCCAATTTTCTATGTGGCTACACCGGAGCAGCTGTGAACACAACACATTGGATGTGTGAATGTGTTTAGCCAGTGGATGAGAGCGCAGCAGTCCCAGCCAGACAACAGGCTGTCAAAGATCTTAGGGGACCAAGGACGGGAGGAAAACCCATTCAATGGCTGCAAACACAGAAGAAGCACTTGGGACAAAGACATTCCTTATATGCCTATCTTAAGGAACTATTTTAATTCGGACAGACTTCTCAGATAATGGGCCTCATTCAACCATGGCCACAACAAACTCCAAACCTTCCATGTTCTCTTATCCATTGTAGTCCTTACATGACCTAACAAGGTACTAAGTTGTCCTCTTTTTCCAATATTGTTTGAATTTTACGTGTTAATATACATGTTCTTTGATAAGCTATTAAAATAATTCTAATTAATTATGGACACTTTATACCAGGGGTGGAGAACCTCCGTCCTCCGGGCCATATACGGCCCGTGAGACCATTTGATCCGGCCCTCGAGGTAATTCGTAAAACACACGCAAGAAAAATCCACTAGAAAAAAAACTAGACGGCAATATTTTAAATGGGTGACTGACTATTTTTCCTGGCCAAGGTCAGGGTCCTTGAACACAACACGAGCGGAACGTGTAATCACGTGGTCACGTCATGTCAAAAAACTTCAATTTTAAACGAGACTGTCATTGACATCAGTGAACGCAGCATGGAGAGTGTAAAACAGAGAAAGCTAGATGCGGAATGTCGCACTTTCCAGGAGAAATTGGACGAACGATGATTTCTTTGTGGAAGTAAAAGGCCAGTGTGTCTAGTTTGTGCGTAGTTGTAGACTAGTTAGTGTGGACGTACTTGCGGTGACTAAAAATAATCTCGAGCGTCATTACTGCACGAAGAATGCCGAACTGCACGGGCTGAAAGGACGAGTGCGTTTGGATAAAGTTAACGCTCTTCGGCGGAGTTTGGCCCAACAAGCAGCTCTCTGCAGAGCGTAACATACAAACATGGAAAGATAGAACAGAACAGACTATTCCACCACTGCTGTGCAATTATCACTGTCATTTACAATACTCACTTTTTATAATTTGTGCAATATTCACTTTATTTTCTATCAACCACTTGGTACTTATATTATTTTTTATTCTATTTAATTATTGTGTACTGCCTTTTTACTTCATATGTTCTTTTTCTGTGACAAAAATGGCCCTTGATAGGAAAAAGGTTCCCCACCCCTGCTTTATACCATATCAGTATATGTGTATATCATGTGTTCTATCTATCCCATTTAAATATTTTCCTGTAATTATCCCGTATATTTAACATAAAAAAAAAAAAAAATAGGCCTAATTAAAAAAAGTGTAAAGTGGCCTCCGGTAGAGCAGATGACAGTATTATGTTTAACATGAGCTGAAAAACGTTATCCGCCAGTAAACACACAGAAGAAGAAAACAGGAACAATAACACAGAAGAAGACGAAAACATATGGATGAGAGTCACAGTGAACGGGAGATAGATGGAGATGCAGTTGTACCTGCCAAACAAGTTAATACTTTATGTAAGTACCTGGCCAAATGAGAGGAGACCTTCCCTTATTTATTAAAAGCAGAGTTGGGCAAACTCGTGCTTTTTGTAAAGTTTGTCATTCAGATGTTAGCATTGCACACGATGGCATAAGCGATGTTCGCCAGCATGAGCAATCGTCCAAGCACAAGCACGCCAAGAGGCACACAAACATACACTGTCAATGACTTCATTTTTGATAAGAACTGTGTCGGAGGCAGACCAAGTGAACAAAGCTGAGGGAAAGATGTCAATACTTTGCGCTAAAAAATTCTCTGTTGATTTCAGTGGCAGTGTAGCGGACATGATGCCCGACTCTGCCATCGCATGAAGAACTTGTCGGGGAAAACACAAGCCACACAACTCATCAATCATCAAATATAACTCAACAAATAAAATACATAAATCTTATAAACATGTCTGTACAAGTAATACATACTTTAAATTAACATGTATTTCCTGAATGTATATACCGGTCCTTATGTGTTTACGTTTACATTGGTGGCTGAGAGCTGTTAAAATAGGGGCGGAGTCTCTCTCTCTCTCTCTCTCTCTCTCTCTCTCTCTCTCTCTCTCTCTCTCTCACTCAGTGCATGCTGGGAGTTTGTGTGTGAGTGAGACTGCTGAGCGTGTGCTTTTTGATTCTTCTTTTTTAATTTAGTGGTGATAGTAAATGGGGAATTTGCCAAGCTCGCTTCCCATGTAGCGTAGAAGAGATAGGTTTAGCTGTGGGGGAAAAGGTTGGACACGGCAGTATAAAGTCACTGGCAGCAGAGAGCTATCCAGTCACGGGAAAGTTGTTTCCCCGGGGAAAAAGAATCTGTCTGGATGTAAGTCTCAGTTACTGAAACATGTAGTGTCTCACCGCAGACAGTTATATATGATACTTAATAACCGGGATGTGGAGCTCAACCTCCCATCCTTCCATGTTAAAGTGGATGATTATGACTACGTGATCTTTATATGATATGATTTTGGAAGATGAGTGAATCAATGAGTAGGCATTATAAACTGGTCAACATGTCTTTTATTTCAATAGGCTTTCTCCAATTTCTTGTATGTCACAATTATCTTAGACAACACAGACCAACAGTTTGACATAAAGTCCATCCATCCAGCTCCGTTCCCAGGCCAGTGAGGAGATATAATCTCTCCAAGAGTCCTTGGTCTTCCCCGGGGTTTCCTCCCAGCTGGATGTGCCTGGAACATCTCCCTAGGGAGGCGACGAGGTGGCATTCTTACTAGATGCCAGAACCACCTCAACTGGCTCCTTTCAACGCAAAAGGAGCAGCGGCTCTACATAAAGTGCAATTTCAAATCGGGCATAACATCTTTCATTGCATAATAAACAATATGTTTAAAAGTTGTGTCATTTGACGCCATCTGTAACGCCTCCGTTAACCCCCTGTCCTCTACCACCTACTGTACATTGCAATACATTTCGTGATGGAGTTGTTAATGTGTCTCAGGTCGACCGACTTATTCTGTGTTTGATCGCCTGATCGAGTGTATGATGAGACGGGTCGCTCACTTTAGCATCAGCGGCGGTGCTAGCTAGCTCCGAGCTAGCTGCTAAGTGCTTTACGTTGAGGTGATAGTTCAGATTGAAGTTTTCCGATGGTTCGAACATTCTTTGCTGCCGGAATTGCACAGAACGGAGCATCAACAGTTACATCTGGGAGTTTATTAAATGCAAACTTTCCATTCACTGGACCAAGTAACGTTTTCTCATCCGCTTCATCATGTTGACGAGGCTGCTGTGGCCGCGCCGCATCGGTGACGTAACGAGTCAAGGGGCATCTAAGAGCGCGATTAATCTGCGTTAATTTTTTTGTCACGTTATTTTTTCTGTGATTAATTAATCGAAATGAACGCGCTAATATATGAAATATATGAAACTGCAAAAAAAGGTTTTTAGAAATGTGTACGCTCCAACAATCGGTGCAGAGAGGAAGCTGTTTATACAAAAAGTTAATGATGTTTTAAATGGCTGTGCCTCGGAGGATTTTTTTTTCTGGGGAGCGGATTTTAACTGTAGAAAAAATGCATCTTTAGATCGCAACCACGCGTCCCAGAATGCTCTGCGGCAACTGGCCCACTCCCATGGCATGGTGGATGTGTGGTGGAGGATGCAGGCAGATGCTACACAGTACACATGGTCCCACATGAGAGAGAATAAGATTTCCTCAGCCAGGTTAGACCGTCTTGTTTTAAACACAATTTTAATATTTTTTAAATGTGCAACATTATCCCGGCTGGTTTTACATTACATTACATTACAGGTCATTTAGCAGACGCTCTTATCCAGAGCAACTTACATTGAACTAAGTACAGGGACAATCTCCCTGGAGCAACTCAGGGTTAAGTACCTTGCTCAGGGGTACACTGGTATTACTGGTATTTTACAGATCATTCTTTGCTTTTATGTAATGTTTATATTAGAACCGTTAAGCGAAAAAGTGCATATTGGCATTTTAACTCAGTTTTAACTTTTGATAAAAAATGTACTTTGATTGTAGACAGAGGAAAAGTGATTTTAGCAGTCTTAGGCAGTGGTGGGACCATGGTAAGACGGAAATAAAAATGCTTTGTCAACAGCACACCGTCAATTTCACACAAGTTGACCCGGTTTCAAAACTCCACCGAGATGGATGCTCCCTCTAGCTTCTTCTTCGGCCTGGAGAAAAAGAACGGACAGAAGAGGATAATCCACTCACTGCTCTCAGACACAGGGCAAGAAATAATGGAACCAAGCCAGATAAGAAGGCGAGCGGTGAGCTTTTATTTCTCCCTATACTCGAGTGAGTATAGGGAAGAGGAAACAGGAGGAGTTATGTGATGCACTACCTCAGGTCTCCGAGGAGACCAACTCACATCTCGAGGGGCCGTTGAGTATGTGGGAGTTACAGGCCGCCCTGCAGGGTATGCAAGGACGGCGAGCTCCCGGTATCGACGGCCTCACAGTTGAGTTTTTAAGGAATTCTGGGACATCTTAGGAACAGATGTCCTAGATGTTTTTAACGAGAGTCTGGCCTCTGGTCTACACTGGGTGCCACAAGGAGTGCTGTTTTTATCCAGAGAGGAAGGGGGACAGAGCCTAGTCCACCTGGCCAGCCGAACAGCCACTTTTAGTCTCCAGTTTTTACAAAAATATCTCACAGGTCCGGCTGATTTGGTTTGGAGAGACGTGGCCAGCTGTATCCTCAGACGCGTGAGTAATCTGGGGCTGGATACTGCTCTGTTTTTAACTGATTCTAAATTTTTAAAGTTGAGTGGGCTGCCTCCGTTTTATCAGGGTGTTTTTAAGTGTTGGGCCCTTTTTAACCATAAAAGGAGCCCAAATTATGACTCTCTATACTCGTTGTTGAAGGAGCCACTGATCCACGGAGCCAGGCTGGACGTCAGCAGCAGCGTCACACCCGGCCTGATGGTGGCTCTGTGCAGGTCCAAGACCCTGTCCCTGTAATGATGCCTGGGCCCTGGGCTCTCTGCTGGGTCTGTACTCTGTCCGGGTGGCTCAAAGAATCCTGCAGCTCTGGAGCCAGAGGGCTCACTGGAGAAGAGAGGACCCTCCTAACCACATACAGCCAGGGAGAGGCTGATCCAAACCTTTTCCTGAAGTCTACCTGAGCCCAGGGCTGGGAGAACTGACCGGCCTCCTGCTCAAGGTCATTAATCCGGAAAAACTGTCGCTGCACAGAGCCGACAAAAGAACTTTCTATACTAACTGTCTCAAAAGCATTAACAGAAAAGGCCTGTAGAGCAGACCCTTCACTGTGTGGAGCAACAGACTTGGTGGAGAAAGCGGACCAGGCCCACAGTGGAGGATGTTATATAAACCTCCCCTCAAAAAGCGGACTGCCGACCTTCAGTGGAGGATTTTACATGGTGCTATTGCCTCAAATGCTTTTATTTCTGTTATTAATCCTGCAACAAGTGTCCATTTTGTAATCTCTGCAAGACTGTTTTCCATGTTTTTAGCGAGTGTAAGAGACTCACAAGTTTCTTCTCTCTTTTAACATTTGTTTTTAGTCTCTTTGATGTAGTTTTTACTGAGAGTGTTTTTATCATGGGAGCTGCCTAAAAAAAGGCAAACAAAGAAAAGTGGCAGCTCCTAAATTTCCTCTCAGGAGAAGCAAAAATGGCGATTTATGAGGAACACTGTAGAGAACAGAGAAGGGCAGGAGGCCAAAGCAATATGGCTCTGTAACATCAGGGCCAGACTCTGGCTCGAGTTCAGATTTTTTAAACATAGTGACAATTTAGAGACTTTTAAACAGCGTTGGTGTTTCAAGAATATTGTTTGTTTTATTGATAAGGATGAGTTGCACTTTGCACAATTTCTGTTTGGATAAAAAAAGAAAAGGATGTGTGTGTACGTGTGTGTGTGTGTATATATATATATATATATATATATATATATATAGAGAGAGAGAGAGAGAGAGACATGTATGTTAAAACAGAAAGGGATTTTTTTTTTAAACTTTATTTGTAAACTGTTTGTGAGTTTACATTTATTTTTGTAAATAAAGTGTTTTTTGAAAAATCTAAAAAAATCTCTCTCTCTCTCGCTCTCTGTCGCTCTGTCTCTCTGTCTCTCTGCCTGTCTGTCTTGTCTTTCTCTCGCTCTCTGTCTCTGTCTCTGTCTCTCTTTCCCCCCTGGGCTGCTCTCTATAAATAGAAGCGGGCCTGCTGCAGTCAGGTGATCATTTAATGTATAAGTCTTAATATTCATGTTGTTCATGAACAGTGAAGTATGAATAAAGGGAGCTTAAGAGAGATAATAAAATCCTGCCTACATTCACAACTCTGCAGATACAAGTGATCTGTTTTTGTACAAAATCTGGATAATGACACCTAAATCACATGTCCTTCTATTTACACCTGTCATCACTAAGCTTTCTCGTTATCTCCATTCTACCCACAATGATCTGATCTCAATATGCAAATGAGTTAGGTGGGACAGCAAACATGCTGCATTTCAGGTCATGTAAAGCATCGCAAGGGACATGACCATTCATTTGCGAGAGATGACTTGCTACTACGTGTAACTTTAGCTGGGAAACTTGAGCTAGCAGGAAAAGTTAGTTAACTTGTGAACTTGTTCATCGTGCTGTTCGGATTGAATTTACATGTGCTGAGATCTGATTACAATGCTAGCTAGACCACCTCCAGAGATCTGATTGAATTCTAAACACAATGCGTTTCATTGTACAGTTACACCTGGCATCACCTGTTTGAACTTCCATGTTAATTCAAGGTGTAAATGGGGTCTCAGGGTTTCAGATGCTTACAGTTTCAGCATACTGAGGCCTTTACAGCATCTTCCGTTCAGTCTCAGATAGCAACTTTAGTCTGTTGCCGGTTCGAACTATTTTGTTCAGTTCAGTACAAACGAGGCCTATAAGCACGAGGTTAAAAGCTCAGCAACTCAGTAAGCTTTTGACCACAAAGTAACTTACTGTATCTCAAAGCTGAGCTGATGTTGGCGTTGAGACTCACCTGTAAAAAGAGCTTCAATGCAAAAAGTGACTTATTCAGTCTGTAACAATGTTGATTCAGTACGTTGAATTCAGTTTGAGGATTTGGACCTTGACCTCATTAACATCATAAATCTACATTCATAAAAACAAGGACAAAGCAGCATTTTGGTTGAACATCGCTGAGCTAAGGTTTACATGAATGAGGCCCTGGAGGAAGAATCAAGTCCGATAAAAGAAAATGTTAGTTGTTAATCAAGAGGACGGAGGAAATGAAAAACATTAGACGGAAATTAAATGAATTTGGTGTTGCTGCAGTAACCTGTCAGATGGAGCATCCTTCCAAGGTAAATTGAATAATCGATTACTTTAATGGAGAACTCAAATAGAATACATTGCAGTTAATGGTTTTGTTTTATTTCTTTATGGATTTCCAGGTCACAATTTCCTCTTGTAAACCAGAGAACACATTTCTTCTCTTTCTCCTACCATGCTACTGCACACAGCACTAGTAGTATTGAGTCATTGTTTCGTTATATTAGTCAAATACGTTTTGTGCATGTATGGGATATGTTATGTATGCGTATCAATCTGTTAGACATACGACTCTGTGCACGTTCCGGATCCAATCCGATCCGATCAAAAGTTGGACGTATTTGGACTCTGACAAATTGTGGGCTGTTTTTTGTATACGTTTCCGCCATACGGACATGTGTGACAGGGCCTTAAGAGGAAGTCAAGTGAATAAAATGACATGGGACATGAACCCTGTCAGTCCGTTTTTCAGTGATATATTTTTCACATTTGAATCAGTATAGCTGTCTACGTTAATCTTTTAAATATGGTGTTGTTCACATACCAAAATTGTGTCTTCGATACCAAACCTGCCTTAAGTATCCCAAAACCAATACTGAAACGACAAAACAGCAAAAACCTAAAACATCAAGAAAAAGTAATGGAATGATAGAGAGAGCATGGAATTATTTCTTTATTATCTATTATTATTATTATTATTAATAATTAATAATAATAATAATAATAATAATAATAATAATAATAATAATAATAATTATTATTATTATTATTATTAAAAAAACTATATATTTAGACAATGTCAATTAAATGCAGCTAGCTTTTAGTAGCTATTAGTGGCTGCCAGATGTTTGTTGTCCCACCTAACTAATTGAACAACTGTCTCACCTGTCGATTTCTTCCACCCGCAAAGCAGGTCAGGCTTCACTTGTTGCAGGAGCATCTTCTACTTAGAGATCCTGACATTTTGCCGACTGGCCATTTGTCATGGATGGTTGTTTAACATTTAAAAAGTATGGAATCTTTACCTGCTGACTGAGCTAGAACACTAACAGCTTCTACTCGTCCAGCATGTTATCTGAATACAATAATATGCTCATAATCTGATCATCAATTAACAAGTTAGAATCTCTAATTTGAAGAGCTACTGTTGGAGGTCAGAAGTCCAAGTCTTCAGTACAGTTGAGTAGCTATTGGAGTTTTAGCAGGTTCAGAATAGTTCACTGGAGATGATCAGAGTTCGATGCAATAGAGTTTATTCTTCTAAAACAGAGTAAAACCCGAGCTGGCCCCGAAGCCGAACTGAAGACAGACTGACTGTGCTTACTCTTTTATAGCCCAAGTATCCCTGCCATCATGGGTGGAGAACAATGGTTTTCTCCACCCCTTTTCTCAAAATCATTCTGTCAGCACTTTCTAAATAAGGGAATCACAGCTGGAATGTTCTCCTTTTGCTGACTCCGGTATTTCTGGGGTTTTCCAGACTTCATTTTTTTTTTAAACTTCATTACTTTTCTGGTTACATGCTAGAACAAACATAATCTCTCCCTTAACACTAGATATGGATACAATTGATATGCTGAATACATTGGTTATCCTTTGTTACAATTGTCAGGTAAATTAATCCATATTGGAAAGACTATCGTATGTATTTGTTTACCTCAATCAATATATATATATATATCTACACTACGAATATGTTTCTCTGCAGCTTCAATGGCAGGTCAGGCCTCTGCATCAAGTGTTATTCAGGCCATTGACTTTAACAGTGACACATGCAGTGTCAGTTTTGTTTTCACAACCCCATCTGACTATAGAATAATGTACAACTTTGATCCATCTACATTATTTCCAACAGCTGAAGACGGAGAACCACATGACTAAACGACAGAGACGGAACTTCACCAAGACCAGACTTGACTGACGTTCCCTAAGAGGAACCAGAGATAGAAATGTTTGTTAACGAATCATGTAAAGTAACCTAGAGGATCCGAATGTGACAAGATTTCTGTAGTGACACAGACCGACGTATTAAAAGCAGAAGCTCTACCCAATCATCTGTCAGCAGAGCAGCAGAACTGATAGCATTGACAGAGACATGCAGATAAAAGAAAGACAAAGTTGTAAATATCTACACAGACAGTAACTATGCATGTTCAACATGTGTTTGCTCAACAAGTACAGCATAAAGGTATGGTAACATTGACTAACAAACATATTACTCACTCTAATAGAAGACTTATTGAAGGCAGTACAGCTACCAAAGTATATTGCTTTATATAAAGGCACAACACATATGATAAGAACAGATCCAGTTTCAGTAGACAACAATATGTAAATGAGAAGACAAACACACCAGAACACAAGACAGAGATATTGAAAGAGATGCAGAATGCAGCTATAAAGTAAGAACAAGCCGTTTGGACTAAGAATAATTACATACAAGACAGAGACGACTGACGAAAGAACACTTGACCAGAGAAGAACTCAGTACTACCAAGAAGATTATATAAATGTGTGTATTGAGACACGGTATTTGACCATGTCTCAAAAGGGGGAGTATTATATTGAGGTATTATATTGAGTATTATATTAGAGTATATTCATAGCATTTGATTCAAAGGCCGAATGCCGACTCCAATAAAATCCATGCAGATGTGCTGAAACTGATATTCTGAACTAAATAAATATGAAGGAAATAAATATAGTTTAACGATTATAGACGTGTATAAAATGAGCTGAAGTATTTCCAACACATACAGTAGACGCTATGACAGTAGCTAAAGTGTTTACCGCTAAATGAACTGTAAAATAAGGTAATGTGTGTAAAGGATGATAATAATAATAATAATGATGACAATAAGCTTTATGTAAGAATTGCAGGTCAAAGTACTTGCACTGCAAAAACATAAAACATTAGACAGAATAAGAGCAAATATATCCTGGTGACACATAAATATATCACCACTCCTGTGAGAGACACTGACTCCATGAAGCAGAAACTGGACCTCTTCGTGGTGAAGTCTGACTACACAGGGAGGTGGTACCCATAGGGGCGCTTGTCTCACCATCAGTGAAGATTCAACAACCCGAAGTTTTAGAAGGGGACTGTGAAATGGGGGTCAGTCATCACAGGAGGGTGAGTATAGCCCTGTACACCTGAGACTGCACAACCACGTTAAATGTGATTTATGTGACGTAATAACCTGTCCCTCTCCCTTAACAAGATGCAGAACAGATCAGGTGGGCAGAGGAGCACATCCGCGCCACGGAGAGGAGTGACATGTAAGAAAATAAATTATTGTGATCCATTATTCCTCACCATCGTTTCATCGCATCCCAGAGATTAGAGACTGTTTGTTTTAGGCAGCTGAGGTTTTAGGAGCAGGTCCACAAGGACACTTTAGGATAAAGGTAGAAAACAAGAAGACTGCAATCTCCAAGCAGTCAGTAGGAAAGGATATAAAGTTACTACAGTAAGAAATAGAATAGCAGGGAGACAGGATATGTGCAGAAGAATATGTGGTTTGACTGCAAACTGTATACCACTAGCTCAGTAAATATAGTGTGTGTGTGTGTGTGTGTGTGTGTGTGTGTGTGTGTGTGTGTGTGTACCAGTCAGGCCCCTCCTTGCTTTAAGCCCAGTACTACTCGGACCAATAACAGAGTAAACCTGTCTGTTAACAATGATGCACAGTGTAACAGAACCACTCAGCCCAATTTGCAAAAATCTCATTAAGAGATTTCCAACTCACAGAACCAATAGCACAAGACAGAAATATGTGCATTGATGACACTGGTCGAGTGTTTCTATGTTTGGCCCACAACAGGTCAAACTCTTGTGAGCTTGAACTCGGCTGAAGAGAAACACAGCACCTGGGGAGAGCTTCAGCTCCACAGCATACAAGAGATGCAGTAGGAGTCCCCGGGGAGTGCCAGAGATCAAATTGGAGCAGGTTTTGACTCATTGTTTTTATGATGGGCAACTACCAATAAGAATGTGGATTAATTACATTCATTGCATCTAACAGAGGTTTATTAATTATTACAAGGGATGCCGTTAAGGGACAAGCTGAACAACAAGCAGCTTCCAGCTTATTGACATGATAGAATGTCTTTAGACATGCTCCTAGCAGAGAAAGGAGGTGTGTGTGTGTGTGCCATGTTGGGATCATCCTGTTGCACAATTATATCAAATAATACTGTTTCAGAGAGATCAGTTACTAGAGCCTTACAAAGATTGACAACATTATATAAAGAATTAGCAGAGAATTCAGGAGTAGAGAATTAGTCTGGTGATGCTATGGAAAGACGGTCCGGGAGATGGAGAGTTCTCATGTCACTGGTATCTTCAGTATTAGAAAGATTATTCTGATTCTGAATACTTACTGTATGTGGATGTTGCTATATACCATAAATTAGAAGCCGCATGACGAGATTGATTGATTCCACAATAACAAAACAAATGTACACGAGTATCAGCCCCTCTCCATAGATTTATGCAATTTGATAGAACTAGCCTGATTACAGAACGGAATTGCATTAGACATGGTGCTAGCTGAAAAAGGGGGTGTCTGCAAATTGTTTGGCTCTGTGTTGTACTTTCATCCCAAATAACACAGCCCCTGATGGATCCTTTACCAGAGCTTTGAAAGGACTTGACCGACTCAGCAAAGAGCCAGCATCAAACAGTGGGGTACTCATAGACTATGATATAGAGCAGGAACACGACAGCCAGGAGGAAGATGATTTCGTGTGAATAACTCTACAAAGTGTTCTTTGCTGCCATACCGAAGCCACTGACTTTATTGTAGTTACAGTCTCTCAGTCGTATACAGATATTACAATCTTATACAGACATTAAAAGTTTACTAATATTTACTGTCTTTTACTGGAAGTGTTTTTTATTATACTGAAGCTAATTGTCTTTATGCTGGAATAACAAATGAAGTTCTTTGGTTTTTTACAGAAGGTATTTTTATGACTGGAATAAAAACAAGTGCACTATGAATGTATTCTTGTATACCATATGATGAATTTGTACACCACTCGGTGCCTTATATTTACTGGAGATTATACACACCATAAATGGTGTGTAAAGGGGGAATTGTCAGGTAAATTAATCCATATTGGAAAGACTATCGTATGTATTTGTTTACCTCAATCAATATATATATATATATATATATATATATATATATATATATATATATATATATATATATATATATATATATATCTACACTACGAATATGTTTCTCTGTTATTATGTATTTTCTGCACTGAGAGTATTACAAACATAATAGGGACACTTCCCCTTTAAGAGAACAGGTCAACAAACCATTACTTCCTGACTGCTGACGGAGGAGCGTGTAGGCGCCAAACTGGGACCAATGAGGAGAAGGTCAACGCCTACTCCTTCTAGGTAGCCGCATGTTTTACGACTCTCGGGACACACCTGGAGCGGAGCCGTGAGACCGCAACGATGGGGCTCTTGGAGCCATGCGGTCTATGGAAACGGCGACGCGAAATGTGTTCTCAGCTGAGAATATTTTCTTTGTTTGACTTATTGCGTTAAATAAATATATAGATTACATCAGGAGATTGCTGTTTTGATTCGATATTCAAGCTCCGAGTTCTTCAGCTTTTTCCTACCCTTTACTTTATAATGCAGGGCACTTCTTTAAGGAAAGTTTACTACAATCAGACACAATCGGAAACAATGTTAGGAAACTCCTGGCTTCACACCAAATTGTTGGGGAAACGATCTAGTTGTGTATCTTGAAATCAATACGACAAACAAATGTATATCTATTCTCTTTGATTCTTATGCGTTTGATGGAATTCACTGCATACTTATAATCAATACTTGCTCTGGCTTTTCTAAATCCCTTTTGCTTGTCCACAAGCAAACCTGTCTTCTGGAGGTGGTTTACAGGTCTGCAATTTAAAAGGGAGGAAACAGTTTATACACACAGCTAATACAGTGTTTCCCCTTAACAGAGTTAGCTTGGGATAATCATTTTTGAAAATTTAGGGATATGTTTACCAACAGAATTGTGCTATTGTGTAGGAATAATTCCACTGTAAAATCAAGGCTGAAACTTCTCATACAACACGTCAAACTTTATTTCACAATTTTCACCATTATATAGAGAATATTGTAAATCATTTCAACATTTTTGATATCGGCTTTTATTTTTTTTTATTTTGCACTACCTCTTAAACTAGTTATTACCTTCAACATTTAACAACACCTAAACATCATCAAAGAATTGTCACAGAACGACTCTGAAAAGTCCTTTTCCCTTTTGTAATACAACCCGGAAAGCAGAGGGACATCCACCATTCTCTAGTTTTACCTCCATGGGTATTTCCCGAAACTTTTTGGGACCCAATATATTCATTTAATTCAACTGTTGGGGATTATAAATTGGTAAAAAATCAATTTGCAATAAAAGACCTCTATTAAAATTGTGTTTCACAGTGCGTGACCTCTTTCTATCTCACACATCTGCAGCCGTTCTCTCAGGTTTTTCTTCTTACATCTTAAAATCTTTTTCTCTGCTCTTTTTTCTTAGATTGTCCCATAAAGGAAATTGCTATTCCAGGAGAGTTTGTAGGATTTTCTAAAAATCTTTATTGTTATTAAATTTCTCTTACACACATTTATTCAATGCTGTATAAAAACTATCAAACCAAGCATCCAAATCATTTTGGCTGTATTTAATACACCCAAATTGCTCAATTAAGTCCAGAAATATGGTGTTAAATTGGCAAGAGCAGTGGTTCCCAAACCTTTTCCTAAAGAGAACTCCTTTTCTTTCAATGAGTAAACTGACCACTGAGTAAGTGACATTTCTTAATGCATATCTAATATAATATTCAATGCATATTATAGTTTTTTACGATTGCTTAAAGGTTCAATATGTCAGATCTGCCAGAATATAAACTTAAAATATTAAAACAATGAACTAACATTATGAACACAGTGTGAAGAGGTAACAGTGTTGATGTTACGTCTCTTTGTTGTGTTGCAGAGATATCTACTGAAGTTAGCATGCTAACAGCTAGCTGCGCTCCATCCAGTCTGTAATACCACTTGTTCCTCTGGGAGGTGATAGTGAGTCAGTGTAGCTGCAGTCTGCCTCAGTACAGAGAAAAGAAGTACAGCTGCTGACTCAGCAGACTCAGGGGGCTTATTGATATTACCTCCATGATCCTTGCAAGTTTTGATTAAATCTAAAGTGGCAGAAACGAGAAAGTGACTCGCAACTTTGCCTCGTCCTCATCGCCGGCAGTAGGCTGCGTCGCTGGGGGTCGAGGACGGTTAGCAGTTAGCACTTTCTGTTGCTGTCATTACACAGGCTAGACCCAGTGCTCCCCCAGACCGCTGTGACACCAGTGCTGGGGTTCTCGCCGGCCAAATCCGAGCAGCTACACCACTAACTGAAGCTGCTACTCCCGAAGCCGCAGCACCACTGCTCTCCTGGTGAAGCAATCCTATGTCAGCACGGAGAAAAAAACAAAAAAGTTGTTCCTTCGTATCTGTCATCCAATGTCCTAGCCTAGTGTTTCAACTTAATGTTACACCCCCCAGTTAGTGCAACAGTAAACATACAGATATCACGTGAACATGATACCATAGCAGTGTTATTTTGACCGGCTCTTAGAGTTCAGCAGTACACACTACACACAATTCATAAACCACACCCATAACTAGAACACCTCAGATATTTAGCAAAATGAAACACTTTATTCTAAACTATACAATATTTATCAAAACCTAATTCTTTCACCGTATGGCACACACATGGTTCATACGATCTGATTCAGTTTGAAGCGTATAGTTAGAGGTAAAGTACATAAATATATTGAATAAACAAATGCCATACTGCACACTGATAAATTATGGATTTCTCTCCCAGCATCGTATAAACCACACGTCAGATATCTCACACATGAAGTTAAAAACCCACGTCAGATATCTCCATAAGGTTAAAACCGCACTTCAGATATCTCACACGGAGGTTAAGAACCACACGTCAGATATCTCACACGGAGGTTAAGAGCCGCACATCAGATATCTCACACGGAGGTTAAGAAAAGCACGTCAGATATCTCACACGGAGGTTAAGAACCGCACTTCAGATATCTCACACTGAGGTTAAACCACACGTCATACACACGGAGGTTAAGAACCGCACGTCAGATATCTCACACGGAGGTTAAGAACCGCACGTCAGATATCTCACACGGAGGTTAAGAACCGCACATCAGATATCTCACACGGAGGTTAAGAACGCACGTACAGATACTCACAGAGGTTAAGAACCGCACATCAATATCTCACACGGAGGTTAAAACCGCAGCAGATATCTCACACGGAGGTTAAGAACCGCACGTCAGATATCTCACACGGAGGTTAAGAACCGCACGTCAGATATCTCACACGAGGTTAAGAACCGCACGTCGATATCTCAACTAGAGGTTAAGAACCGCACGTAGATATCTCACAAAGGTTAAGAAGCACATCAGATATCTCAACAAGGTTAGAAACCGCACTTCAGATATCTCACATAGAGGTTAAGAACCAAACGTCAGATATCTCACAGGAGTAAAGAACGCACAGTCAGATATCTCACACGGAAGGTTAAAAACCGCACGTCAGATATGTCAACATGGAGGTTAAGAACCGCACGTCAGATATCTCACACGGAGGGTAAAGAACCGCTTATCAGATATCTCACACGGAGGTAAAGAACCGTTTATCAGATATCTCACACGAAGGTTAAGAACCGCACGTCAGATATCTCACACGGAGGTTAAGAACCGCACGTCAGATATCTCACATAGAGGTTAAGAACCGCACGCAGATATCTCACACGGAGGTTAAGAACCGCACGTCAGATATCTCACACGGAGGTTAAGAACCGCACGTCAGATATCTCACACCGAGGTTAAGAACCGCACGTCAGATATCTCACATAGAGGTTAAGAACCGCACGTGTAGATATCTCACACAAAGGTTAAGAACGGCACATCAGATATCTTAAACAGAGGTTAAGAACCAGACACACGTCAGATATCTCACATAGAAGTTAAGAACCACACGTCAGATATCTCACATGGAGCTAAAGAATCGCACGTCAGATATCTCACACGGAGGTTAAGAACCGCACGTCAGATATGTCACATGGAGGTTAAGAACCGCACGTCAGATATCTCACATAGAGGTTAAGAACCACACGTCAGATATCTCACATGGAGCTAAGAATCGCACGTCAGATATCTCACACGGAGGTTAAGAACCGCACGTCAGATATCTCACATGGAGGTTAAGAACCGCACGTCAGATATCTCACACGGAGGTAAGAAACCGCTTATCAGATATCTCACACGGAGGTAAGAACCGCTTACGTCAGATATCTCACACGGAGGTTAAGAAACCGCACATCAGATATCTCACACGGAGGTTAAGAACCGCACATCAGATATCTCACACGGAGGTTAAGAACCGCAGATCAGATATCTCACACGGAGGTTAAGAACCGCACGTCAGATATCTCACACGGAGGTTTAAGAACCGCACGTCAGATATCTCACACGGAGGTTAAGAACCGCACGTCAGATATCTCACACGGAGGTTAAGAACCGCACGTCAGATATCTCACACGGAGGTTAAGAACCGCACGTCAGATATCTCACACGGAGGTTAAGAACCGCACAGTCAGATATCTCACACGGAGGTTAAGAACCGCACGTCAGATATCTCACACGGAGGTTAAGAACCGCACGTCAGATATCTCACACGGAGGTTAAGAACCGCACGTCAGATATCTCACACCGAGGTTAAGAACCGCACGTCAGATATCTCACATAGAGGTTAAGAACCGCACGTTAGATATCTCCACACAAAGGTTAAGAACGGCACATCAGATATCTCAAACAAAGGTTAAGAACCGCACGTCAGATATCTCACATAGAGGTTAAGAACCACACGTCAGATATCTCACATGGAGCTAAAGAATCGCACGTCAGATATCTCACACGGAGGTTAAGAACCGCACGTCAGATATGTCACATGGAGGTTAAGAACCGCACGTCAGATATCTCACACGGAGGTAAAGAACCGCTTATCAGATATCTCACACGGAGGTAAAGAACCGCTTATCAGATATCTCACACGAAGGTTAAGAACCGCACGTTCAGATATCTCACACGGAGGTTAAGAACCGCACGTCAGATATCTCACACGGAGGTAAAGAACCGTTTATCAGATATCTCACACGAAGGTTAAGAACCGCAACGTCAGATATCTCACACGGAGGTTAAGAACCGCACGTCAGATATCTCACCAGAGGTTAAGAACCGCACGTCAGATATCTCACACGGAGGTTAAGAACCGCACGTCAGATATCTCACAACGGAGGTTAAGAACCGCACGTCAGATATATCCATTCACACCGAGGTTAGATACACTGCCCGCACGTCAGTATCTCCCCGCACGTCAGATATCTCACCCGAGGTTAAGGAACCGCACGTCAGATATCTCACACGGAGGTTAAGAACCGCACGTCAGATATCTCACACGGAGGTTAAGAACCGCACGTCAGATATCTCACACAGAGGTAAGAACCGCACGTCAGATATCTCACATAGAGGTTTAGAACCGCACGTCAGATATCTCACACCGGAGGTTAAGAACCGCACATCAGATATCTCACACGGAGGTTAAGAACCGCACATCAGATATCTCAAACAAGGTTAAGAACCGCACGTCAGATATCTCACATAGAGTTTAAAAACCACACGTCAGATATCTCACACGGAGGTTAAGAACCGCACGTCAGATAACTCACATAGAGGTTAAGAACCACACGTCAGATATCTCACACAAAGGTTAAGAACCGCACATCAGATATCTCAAACAAAGGTTAAGAACCATCCATCCATCCATCCATCCATCGTCTACCGCTTATCCGGGATCGGGTCGGCGGGGGCAGCAGCTCCATTAAGGAACCCCAATCTTCCCTTCTCCGGGCCACATCCTCCAGCTCCGACTGGGGGATCCTGAGGCGTTCCCAGGCCAGTGAGGAGATATAATCTCTCCACCGAGTCCTGGGTCTTCTCCGGGGTCTCCTCCCAGCTGGATCTGCCTGGAACACCTCCCTAGGGAGGCGCCCAGGTGGCATCCTTACTAGATGCCCGAACCACCTCAACTGGCTCCTTTCAACGTAAAGGAGCAGCGGCTCTACTCCGAGTCTCTCACGGATGGCTGAGCTTCTCACCCTATCTCTAAGGGAGACGCCAGCCACCCGTCTGAGAAAACCCATTTCGGCCGCTTGTACCCGTGATCTCGTTCTTTCGGTCATGACCCAGCCTTCATGACCATAGGTGAGGGTAGGAACGAAGATCGACCGGTATATTGAGAGCTTTGCCTTCTGGCTCAGCTCTCTTTTCATCACAACGGTGCGGTAAAGTGACTGTAATACCGCCCCCGCTGCTCCGATTCTCCGGCCAATCTCTCGCTCCATTGTCCCCTCACTCGCGAACAAGACCCCGAGGTACTTGAACTCCTTCACTTGGGGTAATGACTCATTCCCTACCCGGAGTAGGCAATCCACCGGTTTCCTGCTGAGAGCCATGGCCTCAGATTTGGAGGTGCTGATCCTCATCCCAACCGCTGCACACTCGGCTGCGAACCGATCCAGTGACTGTTGAAGGTCACAGACCGATGAGGCCATAAGGACCACATCATCTGCAAAGAGCAGCGATGAGATCCTCAGGTCACCGAACTGCAACCCCTCTCCTCCACGACTACGCCTCGATATCCTATCCATGAAAATCACGAACAGGATTGGTGATAAAGCGCAGCCCTGTCGGAGGCCAACATTCACGGGAAACGAGTCCGACTTATTACCCTAACCCTAACCCTAACCCTAACCCACTTCACAGATGGCAATTAGTCGAGGCCAGGGCCTAATAATTTAACCCAATACAGGGAACATATGAACAGAGATCATTTTTAATACAAATAACAAGAAAGCAACAGCGACTTCATGAATTCCTATGTCGTTGTTGTGCATCGCGGGGGCCCGGAGGGGTGAACCTGCCATGACGAAGGATGAGGATGGCCAGTGCACTTGATCCTGCTGTCTTTTTAAGCGGCGGGATCCAACCACACCCCTACCTAACCCAGCCCGTGCCCCGAGTCCTTTATTAGTGGTGGGTTTTGCTTCTTCCGTGCCCTTGTGATGCTTCACTTTCTTTGTTTTTATGATGCTCGTGATTCCAATCTAGCCCTGACCTTTGACCTGGCCCTAAACATAACCCAATTGTGACCCCTATTTAAACCCAATACCCAGCTTCTACTCAATGCCCAACTGTATGCATGAGAGAGGAATATACTATGGTGGGAGGAGTCACAGGCTATATAAGTGGAGCAGCTCTTCTCTCTTTCTCAGTCCACACGCAGCTGCTCAGCCAGACAGAGCTTAACATAGCAGCTGCCATGAGACGTAAGACTCGAAATCCTCGAGCAGTACTCCACAGACATCCGAAAATACGGAGTCTACCGAACAAGTCCGCCTGATGAAGGTCAAAATAGACCGAAACGTTGCGGGCATTAAAACTTGTTCAAAGATCAATCGATCAATTTATTTTAGTGTGTGACATTTATATATGAGAGATACTTACCTGATGGGAAGAACAAAGAATATTTTAATACTTACCTCATTAGCGATACACATAGCACTTCACAGATGGCAATTAGTCGAGGCCAGGGCCTAATAATTTAACCCAATACAGGGAACATATGAACAGAGATCATTTTTAATACAAATAACAAGAAAGCAACAGCGACTTCATGAATTCCTATGTCGTTGTTGTGCATCGCGGGGGCCCGGAGGGGTGAACCTGCCATGACGAAGGATGAGGATGGCCAGTGCACTTGATCCTGCTGTCTTTTTAAGCGGCGGGATCCAACCACACCCCTACCTAACCCAGCCCGTGCCCCGAGTCCTTTATTAGTGGTGGGTTTTGCTTCTTCCGTGCCCTTGTGATGCTTCACTTTCTTTGTTTTTATGATGCTCGTGATTCCAATCTAGCCCTGACCTTTGACCTGGCCCTAAACATAACCCAATTGTGACCCCTATTTAAACCCAATACCCAGCTTCTACTCAATGCCCAACTGTATGCATGAGAGAGGAATATACTATGGTGGGAGGAGTCACAGGCTATATAAGTGGAGCAGCTCTTCTCTCTTTCTCAGTCCACACGCAGCTGCTCAGCCAGACAGAGCTTAACATAGCAGCTGCCATGAGACGTAAGACTCGAAATCCTCGAGCAGTACTCCACAGACATCCGAAAATACGGAGTCTACCGAACAAGTCCGCCTGATGAAGGTCAAAATAGACCGAAACGTTGCGGGCATTAAAACTTGTTCAAAGATCAATCGATCAATTTATTTTAGTGTGTGACATTTATATATGAGAGATACTTACCTGATGGGAAGAACAAAGAATATTTTAATACTTACCTCATTAGCGATACACATAGCACTTCACAGATGGCAATTAGTCGAGGCCAGGGCCTAATAATTTAACCCAATACAGGGAACATATGAACAGAGATCATTTTTAATACTAAATAACAAGAAAGCAACAGCGACTTCATGAATTCCTATGTCGTTGTTGTGCATCGCGGGGGCCCGGAGGGGTGAACCTGCCATGACGAAGGATGAGGATGGCCAGTGCACTTGATCCTGCTGTCTTTTTAAGCGGCGGGATCCAACCACACCCCTACCTAACCCAGCCCGTGCCCCGAGTCCTTTATTAGTGGTGGGTTTTGCTTCTTCCGTGCCCTTGTGATGCTTCACTTTCTTTGTTTTTATGATGCTCGTGATTCCAATCTAGCCCTGACCTTTGACCTGGCCCTAAACATAACCCAATTGTGACCCCTATTTAAACCCAATACCCAGCCTTCTACTCAATGCCCAACTGTATGCATGAGAGAGGAATATACTATGGTGGGAGGAGTCACAGGCTATATAAGTGGAGCAGCTCTTCTCTCTTTCTCAGTCCACACGCAGCTGCTCAGCCAGACAGAGCTTAACATAGCAGCTGCCATGAGACGTAAGACTCGAAATCCTCGAGCAGTACTCCACAGACATCCGAAAATACGGAGTCTACCGAACAAGTCCGCCTGATGAAGGTCAAAATAGACCGAAACGTTGCGGGCATTAAAACTTGTTCAAAGATCAATCGATCAATTTATTTTAGTGTGTGACATTTATATATGAGAGATACTTACCTGATGGGAAGAACAAAGAATATTTTAATACTTACCTCATTAGCGATACACATAGCACTTCACAGATGGCAATTAGTCGAGGCCAGGGCCTAATAATTTAACCCAATACAGGGAACATATGAACAGAGATCATTTTTAATACAAATAACAAGAAAGCAACAGCGACTTCATGAATTCCTATGTCGTTGTTGTGCATCGCGGGGGCCCGGAGGGGTGAACCTGCCATGACGAAGGATGAGGATGGCCAGTGCACTTGATCCTGCTGTCTTTTTAAGCGGCGGGATCCAACCACACCCCTACCTAACCCAGCCCGTGCCCCGAGTCCTTTATTAGTGGTGGGTTTTGCTTCTTCCGTGCCCTTGTGATGCTTCACTTTCTTTGTTTTTATGATGCTCGTGATTCCAATCTAGCCCTGACCTTTGACCTGGCCCTAAACATAACCCAATTGTGACCCCTATTTAAACCCAATACCCAGCTTCTACTCAATGCCCAACTGTATGCATGAGAGAGGAATATACTATGGTGGGAGGAGTCACAGGCTATATAAGTGGAGCAGCTCTTCTCTCTTTCTCAGTCCACACGCAGCTGCTCAGCCAGACAGAGCTTAACATAGCAGCTGCCATGAGACGTAAGACTCGAAATCCTCGAGCAGTACTCCACAGACATCCGAAAATACGGAGTCTACCGAACAAGTCCGCCTGATGAAGGTCAAAATAGACCGAAACGTTGCGGGCATTAATACTTGTTCAAAGATCAATCGATCAATTTATTTTAGTGTGTGATAATTTATATATGAGAGATACTTACCTGATGGGAAGAACAAAGAATATTTTAATACTTACCTCATTAGCGATACACATAGCACTTCACAGATGGCAATTAGTCGAGGCCAGGGCCTAATAATTTAACCCAATACAGGGAACATATGTAACAGAGATCATTTTTAATACTAAATAACAAGAAAGCAACAGCGACTTCATGAATTCCTATGTCGTTGTTGTGCATCGCGGGGGCCCGGGAGGGTGAACCTGCCATGACGAAGGATGAGGATGGCCAGTGCACTTGATCCTGCTGTCTTTTAAGCGGCGGGATCCAACCACACCCCTACCTAACCCAGCCCGTGCCCCGAGTCCTTTATTAGTGGTGGGTTTTGCTTCTCCGTGCCCTTGTGATGCTTCACTTTCTTTGTTTTTATGATGCTCATGATTCCAATCTAGCCCTGACCTTTGACCTGGCCCTAAACATAACCCAATTGTGACCCCTATTTAAACCCAATACCCAGCCTCTACCTCAATGCCCAACTGTATGCATGAGAGAGGAATATACTATGGTGGGAGGAGTCACAGGCTATATAAGTGGAGCAGCTCTTCTCTCTTTCTCAGTCCACACGCAGCTGCTCAGCCAGACAGAGCTTAACATAGCAGCTGCCATGAGACGTAAGACTCGAAATCCTCGAGCAGTACTCCACAGACATCCGAAAATACGGAGTCTACCGAACAAGTCCGCCTGATGAAGGTCAAAATAGACCGAAACGTTGCGGGCATTAATACTTGTTCAAAGATCAATCGATCAATTTATTTTAGTGTGTGACATTTATATATGAGAGATACTTACCTGATGGGAAGAACAAAGAATATTTTAATACTTACCTCATTAGCGATACACATAGCACTTCACAGATGGCAATTAGTCGAGGCCAGGGCCTAATAATTTAACCCAATACAGGGAACATATGTAACAGAGATCATTTTTAATACTAAATAACAAGAAAGCAACAGCGACTTCATGAATTCCTATGTCGTTGTTGTGCATCGCGGGGGCCCGGAGGGGTGAACCTGCCATGACGAAGGATGAGGATGGCCAGTGCACTTGATCCTGCTGTCTTTTAAGCGGCGGGATCCAACCACACCCCTACCTAACCCAGCCCGTGCCCCGAGTCCTTTATTAGTGGTGGGTTTTGCTTCTTCCCGTGCCCTTGTGATGCTTCACTTTCTTTGTTTTTATGATGCTCATGATTCCAATCTAGCCCTGACCTTTGACCTGGCCCTAAACATAACCCAATTGTGACCCCTATTTAAACCCAATACCCAGCCTCTACTCAATGCCCAACTGTATGCATGAGAGAGGAATATACTATGGTGGGAGGAGTCACAGGCTATATAAGTGGAGCAGCTCTTCTCTCTTTCTCAGTCCACACGCAGCTGCTCAGCCAGACAGAGCTTAACATAGCAGCTGCCATGAGACGTAAGACTCGAAATCCTCGAGCAGTACTCCACAGACATCCGAAAATACGGAGTCTACCGAACAAGTCCGCCTGATGAAGGTCAAAATAGACCGAAACGTTGCGGGCATTAATACTTGTTCAAAGATCAATCGATCAATTTATTTTAGTGTGTGACATTTATATATGAGAGATACTTACCTGATGGGAAGAACAAAGAATATTTTAATACTTACCTCATTAGCGATACACATAGCACTTCACAGATGGCAATTAGTCGAGGCCAGGGCCTAATAATTTAACCCAATACAGGGAACATATGAACAGAGATCATTTTTAATACAAATAACAAGAAAGCAACAGCGACTTCATGAATTCCTATGTCGTTGTTGTGCATCGCGGGGGCCCGGAGGGGTGAACCTGCCATGACGAAGGATGAGGATGGCCAGTGCACTTGATCCTGCTGTCTTTTTAAGCGGCGGGATCCAACCACACCCCTACCTAACCCAGCCCGTGCCCCGAGTCCTTTATTAGTGGTGGGTTTTGCTTCTTCCGTGCCCTTGTGATGCTTCACTTTCTTTGTTTTTATGATGCTCGTGATTCCAATCTAGCCCTGACCTTTGACCTGGCCCTAAACATAACCCAATTGTGACCCCTATTTAAACCCAATACCCAGCTTCTACTCAATGCCCAACTGTATGCATGAGAGAGGAATATACTATGGTGGGAGGAGTCACAGGCTATATAAGTGGAGCAGCTCTTCTCTCTTTCTCAGTCCACACGCAGCTGCTCAGCCAGACAGAGCTTAACATAGCAGCTGCCATGAGACGTAAGACTCGAAATCCTCGAGCAGTACTCCACAGACATCCGAAAATACGGAGTCTACCGAACAAGTCCGCCTGATGAAGGTCAAAATAGACCGAAACGTTGCGGGCATTAATACTTGTTCAAAGATCAATCGATCAATTTATTTTAGTGTGTGACATTTATATATGAGAGATACTTACCTGATGGGAAGAACAAAGAATATTTTAATACTTACCTCATTAGCGATACACATAGCACTTCACAGATGGCAATTAGTCGAGGCCAGGGCCTAATAATTTAACCCAATACAGGGAACATATGTACAGAGATCATTTTTAATACTAAATAACAAGAAAGCAACAGCGACTTCATGAATTCCTATGTCGTTGTTGTGCATCGCGGGGGCCCGGAGGGGTGAACCTGCCATGACGAAGGATGAGGATGGCCAGTGCACTTGATCCTGCTGTCTTTTAAGCGGCGGGATCCAACCACACCCCTACCTAACCCAGCCCGTGCCCCGAGTCCTTTATTAGTGGTGGGTTTTGCTTCTTCCGTGCCCTTGTGATGCTTCACTTTCTTTGTTTTTATGATGCTCATGATTCCAATCTAGCCCTGACCTTTGACCTGGCCCTAAACATAACCCAATTGTGACCCCTATTTAAACCCAATACCCAGCCTCTACTCAATGCCCAACTGTATGCATGAGAGAGGAATATACTATGGTGGGAGGAGTCACAGGCTATATAAGTGGAGCAGCTCTTCTCTCTTTCTCAGTCCACACGCAGCTGCTCAGCCAGACAGAGCTTAACATAGCAGCTGCCATGAGACGTAAGACTCGAAATCCTCGAGCAGTACTCCACAGACATCCGAAAATACGGAGTCTACCGAACAAGTCCGCCTGATGAAGGTCAAAATAGACCGAAACGTTGCGGGCATTAATACTTGTTCAAAGATCAATCGATCAATTTATTTTAGTGTGTGACATTTATATATGAGAGATACTTACCTGATGGGAAGAACAAAGAATATTTTAATACTTACCTCATTAGCGATACACATAGCACTTCACAGATGGCAATTAGTCGAGGCCAGGGCCTAATAATTTAACCCAATACAGGGAACATATGTAACAGAGATCATTTTTAATACTAAATAACAAGAAAGCAACAGCGACTTCATGAATTCCTATGTCGTTGTTGTGCATCGCGGGGGCCCGGAGGGGTGAACCTGCCATGACGAAGGATGAGGATGGCCAGTGCACTTGATCCTGCTGTCTTTTTAAGCGGCGGGATCCAACCACACCCCTACCTAACCCAGCCCGTGCCCCGAGTCCTTTATTAGTGGTGGGTTTTGCTTCTTCCGTGCCCTTGTGATGCTTCACTTTCTTTGTTTTTATGATGCTCATGATTCCAATCTAGCCCTGACCTTTGACCTGGCCCTAAACATAACCCAATTGTGACCCCTATTTAAACCCAATACCCAGCTTCTACTCAATGCCCAACTGTATGCATGAGAGAGGAATATACTATGGTGGGAGGAGTCACAGGCTATATAAGTGGAGCAGCTCTTCTCTCTTTCTCAGTCCACACGCAGCTGCTCAGCCAGACAGAGCTTAACATAGCAGCTGCCATGAGACGTAAGACTCGAAATCCTCGAGCAGTACTCCACAGACATCCGAAAATACGGAGTCTACCGAACAAGTCCGCCTGATGAAGGTCAAAATAGACCGAAACGTTGCGGGCATTAATACTTGTTCAAAGATCAATCGATCAATTTATTTTAGTGTGTGACATTTATATATGAGAGATACTTACCTGATGGGAAGAACAAAGAATATTTTAATACTTACCTCATTAGCGATACACATAGCACTTCACAGATGGCAATTAGTCGAGGCCAGGGCCTAATAATTTAACCCAATACAGGGAACATATGTAACAGAGATCATTTTTAATACTAAATAACAAGAAAGCAACAGCGACTTCATGAATTCCTATGTCGTTGTTGTGCATCGCGGGGGCCCGGAGGGGTGAACCTGCCATGACGAAGGATGAGGATGGCCAGTGCACTTGATCCTGCTGTCTTTTTAAGCGGCGGGATCCAACCACACCCCTACCTAACCCAGCCCGTGCCCCGAGTCCTTTATTAGTGGTGGGTTTTGCTTCTTCCGTGCCCTTGTGATGCTTCACTTTCTTTGTTTTTATGATGCTCATGATTCCAATCTAGCCCTGACCTTTGACCTGGCCCTAAACATAACCCAATTGTGACCCCTATTTAAACCCAATACCCAGCCTTCTACTCAATGCCCAACTGTATGCATGAGAGAGGAATATACTATGGTGGGAGGAGTCACAGGCTATATAAGTGGAGCAGCTCTTCTCTCTTTCTCAGTCCACACGCAGCTGCTCAGCCAGACAGAGCTTAACATAGCAGCTGCCATGAGACGTAAGACTCGAAATCCTCGAGCAGTACTCCACAGACATCCGAAAATACGGAGTCTACCGAACAAGTCCGCCTGATGAAGGTCAAAATAGACCGAAACGTTGCGGGCATTCATACTTGTTCAAAGATCAATCGATCAATTTATTTTAGTGTGTGACATTTATATATGAGAGATACTTACCTGATGGGAAGAACAAAGAATATTTTAATACTTACCTCATTAGCGATACACATAGCACTTCACAGATGGCAATTAGTCGAGGCCAGGGCCTAATAATTTAACCCAACACAGGGAACATATGTACAGAGATCATTTTTAATACTAAATAACAAGAAAGCAACAGCGACTTCATGAATTCCTATGTCGTTGTTGTGCATCGCGGGGGCCCGGGGAGGTGAACCTGCCATGACGAAGGATGAGGATGGCCAGTGCACTTGATCCTGCTGTCTTTTCAAGCGGCGGGATCCAACCACACCCCTACCTAACCCAGCCCGTGCCCCGAGTCCTTTATTAGTGGTGGGTTTTGCTTCTTCCCGTGCCCTTGTGATGCTTAACTTTCTTTGTTTTGATGATGCTCATGATTCCAATCTAGCCCTGACCTTTGACCTGGCCCTAAACATAACCCAATTGTGACCCCTATTTAAACCCAATACCCAGCCTCTACCCAATGCCCAACTGTATGCATGAGAGAGGAATATACTATGGTGGGAGGAGTCACAGGCTATAAAGTGGAGCAGCTCTTCTCTCTTTCTCAGTCCACACGCAGCTGCTCAGCCAGACAGAGCTTAACATAGCAGCTGCCATGAGACGTAAGACTCGAAATCCTCGAGCAGTACTCCACAGACATCCGAAAATACGGAGTCTACCGAACAAGTCCGCCTGATGAAGGTCAAAATAGACCGAAACGTTGCGGGCATTAATACTTGTTCAAAGATCAATCGATCAATTTATTTTAGTGTGTGATATTTATATATGAGAGATACTTACCTGATGGGAAGAACAAAGAATATTTTAATACTTACCTCATTAGCGATACACATAGCACTTCACAGATGGCAATTAGTCGAGGCCAGGGCCTAATAATTTAACCCAATACAGGGAACATATGTAACAGAGATCATTTTTAATACTAAATAACAAGAAAGCAACAGCGACTTCATGAATTCCTATGTCGTTGTTGTGCATCGCGGGGGCCCGGGAGGGTGAACCTGCCATGACGAAGGATGAGGATGGCCAGTGCACTTGATCCTGCTGTCTTTTAAGCGGCGGGATCCAACCACACCCCTACCTAACCCAGCCCGTGCCCCGAGTCCTTTATTAGTGGTGGGTTTTGCTTCTTCCGTGCCCTTGTGATGCTTAACTTTCTTTGTTTTGATGATGCTCATGATTCCAATCTAGCCCTGACCTTTGACCTGGCCCTAAACATAACCCAATTGTGACCCCTATTTAAACCCAATACCCAGCCTCTACCCAATGCCCAACTGTATGCATGAGAGAGGAATATACTATGGTGGGAGGAGTCACAGGCTATATAAGTGGAGCAGCTCTTCTCTCTTTCTCAGTCCACACGCAGCTGCTCAGCCAGACAGAGCTTAACATAGCAGCTGCCATGAGACGTAAGACTCGAAATCCTCGAGCAGTACTCCACAGACATCCGAAAACTACGGAGTCTACCGAACAAGTCCGCCTGATGAAGGTCAAAATAGACCGAAACGTTGCGGGCATTAATACTTGTTCAAAGATCAATCGATCAATTTATTTTAGTGTGTGACATTTATATATGAGAGATACTTACCTGATGGGAAGAACAAAGAATATTTTAATACTTACCTCATTAGCGATACACATAGCACTTCACAGATGGCAATTAGTCGAGGCCAGGGCCTAATAATTTAACCCAATACAGGGAACATATGAACAGAGATCATTTTTAATACAAATAACAAGAAAGCAACAGCGACTTCATGAATTCCTATGTCGTTGTTGTGCATCGCGGGGGCCCGGAGGGGTGAACCTGCCATGACGAAGGATGAGGATGGCCAGTGCACTTGATCCTGCTGTCTTTTTAAGCGGCGGGATCCAACCACACCCCTACCTAACCCTGGTATAGTAAGAAACTATGTGCAAAGATTCAAAGAGCAGATGTACTCTATTATCAGAGGGATGTTACAGACTTGCATAATGAGCCAACAAGCTCTCCAACAACATGTCTCATTCGCTGCTCACCCAGTTACATGTTGCACATAACGCACTGCTTTATGTCGACAGAGACACTTCCTCTGCTGTCAGGACTCCCGGGTATCTATAATTTAACAGTAGCACAGCGAGTGTAAGGAGGTATGAAGAATTCAGAGAGCCACTAGCCTCAGAGACCTCTCTCTCTATCACACACACACACACACACACACACACACACACACACACACACACACACACACACACACACACACACACACACACACACACACACACACACAGCAGAGAACAGTGTGTCCTCCCCTCCGCTGGGGAATCTAAAAGCAGATACCATTAGTTGTCTCTCAAGACCTGGTGGACTTGAATCAGTGATTTGTTTTTCTGTTTCAGCTTCGTGCTTGGGGACATATACTCTCTCATAAGCCCTCAAAGTAATTCCCAGAATGTTTTGATATGTTTGTTAAACATAATGTTAATTTGAATAAATCCATTGATTTCCGTTTTTGTTTTGAATTGTGCTTTTGAACAGCAACATTATAACAGTACACATTAGTACACGTCTGCAGTGTCGCTGCTCTCATGAACCTGGGTTGAATCAAATCCAGACTCGTGAAATATTTATGGTCTTTGTAGAAATGAAAGTCCAGACTTAATAAATAGATATTATCATTTTGAATAAAAAAGCTCCATTACTATTCTTCTCCTAACATTTTGGTAAACACAACTCTTAATATGTCAGCTTTTTGCGCTCATGAAGTAGTTTGGCATTATTTTGGATTTAAATAAAAAACACAGTCTGACAATACCAGAATAAATGGACCAACCCTCCAGTTCACACAATCTGCATAAGCCACACTGATGAATGTTCCTCGTGTCTATTTTAAAATTACTGTACATTTTGATTTCAATTTCAATACATTAACCCAAAAAAGAGAAATGGGTAGTCATAATGGCATGTGTATTGGTAAAGTATATATTTAATATTATTAAACAATGAGAATAAATGTTATTCTCAGCAATTTATGTTTTCTGTATGAATGTATTTGTGATGCGCTTGTTTTTGGTTTTGTATTGACGGAGAGACTCACAGATTGTCAGGGTTTTAGTCAGATATGGCAAATACAAGACATACAGTACATCCCAAATCCAATTTAGCAGCAGTGTGTGAAACATTGAGTGTAGTGCTAAATAAAGGGCTCACATGTTGTTCTGGCTTTTAGGCATAAATAGATCATCTCATCCCATTACGAAGCTCAGATCTTGCTGCACTGTATCAGAATCAGATTGCGGGCTTACGTAGGAGCACAGAAGACAAAGACGGCGGATCTGCTTTGCATCACTGGCAGGTCTACATACGCTTTGTGTGTATTGTATGTATTTATCTTTCATTTGAACAAAGATGGCACAGTAATAATCACATTAAGTCTATTTTACAGTGTAAAGGCCTCGTCTTTGAAGATGCATGGCCGCTAAAAGAATTACGTTGGTGTACTTAGCTGCCTTTTACTTAAAGTTATGTATTGATCAAGTTAGAGTAGTGCCCTCTGACAGGGAAAAACAAGCTATTTTTAGGCACAGTCACACTTTGATGCGTTCAGTCTCAATCGATGGGATGACTGAAACAGAGCATGAAGGTGTGCTTTAGCTGTGAGGGGAGTGATGCGAAGTTGATGTGATGAGATGTAATTACTGCATTCAAAAAAAGTACCGCAGCAACATTAAACTCTCTCTGCTGCATGCAAGCTGCAGACAGGAGATCTGAATTTCAGCTAGAATGTGGTGGTGGTGGAAATGATGAATCACTTTGCTTGTTTGAATCATTTCATTGATCCAAGAATGAAGATTCAAAGGCAAACCCAAAAATATATACATATAAAATAGAATAAGTAAAATGAATAAGAAATGTAAAATGAAATACGGTACAGTAGAACAAATAATGTGTACTTTATATATATAAATATGTGGATGATAAACAGATGTGTGTACTGTAAACGCGTGTAAGTAGTGACACTTCACAAAGCTCAGGAGTTCAACTGTCTGATGGCCTGTGGGATGAAACTGTCCCTGAGTCCCATGCTGACGGGGGTCTTTGATGGCTGTGTGGCACCGCTGGGTGTAGAGCTCCTCCATGGATGGCAGCTCCGTCCTGGTGATGGCTTTCACCCTCTGTAGACTCTTGCGGTTGAGGGCGGTGCAGCAGCCGTACCAGGAGACTCTGGATGGTGCATCTGTAGAAGCTGCAGAGGAGAATCCTGGAGTCCATGTTGAACCTCTGCAGCCTGCGGAGGAAGGAGAGCTGCTGTCCTGCTGTCTTTGTGACGGTGTTTGTGTGATAAGTCCGGGTCAGGGCCTCACTGGTGTGAACCCCGAGGAACCTGAAGCTGCTGACTCTCTCCACCCTCGTCCTGTGATGGTGATGGGGGCGTGTCCCCCTCCCTGTTGCTTCCTGTAATGTTCTGTGATGATGAAACTATTGATAGTCACTTGTTCAAAAGTTATACCACCTCCTCTGCATGTGTTTGGAATAATAAAAAACAATTTAATCAGTATTTCAAAATAGACCCCTGAACAGAACACAAATGAAAGATAATTCAGTAAAGCACATGCAAATAGAACATCTCTATCAAGGACACTAAGCAGGGTTAGTTTCTTTACTGTTCAGCTGAGGTTAACATAAACTTTTCTATTTTCATCATGTGAAACTAGTTACCTCAGCTGTCAGAATTACTTTGATTACATGCTAGCGAGTCCAAAGTGAGTATGTTTTCTGCCACCAGTATGGCAGCTGATCCAGCCTGTGATGTCAGTTGCAGCTGAGTGGACAAGAGAGCTCCACTGGTAACTCATTACAGTTAGTTCAGCTGGAGGATTGGCTGTGAAATATTTGTTATTCTCCAGCCTGATTGCTGAGATTGGTGCTGGTCCTCTACCGTGTTGGAGTTATTAAGGAGCCGTGCTACAGAACAGTGAACTTGTGGAGTTGCTTTGTTCTGCCATATCTGGTGTGTCGCTTTCTGCTAAGAAAGTTGTTTTCAGTTTTGCCTTTTAGTATTGGTTGGGGAGTTTTTCTTTGTATGTGAATTAAATGCCCTTGTTTATGCTTTACAAATCGGTTGCCTCGTTTTCCTTTCTTCACCTGGGTTTTATTTCTAGTTGTTACTTCCCTTCCCTCCTAGACCAGTAGGGAACGTAACAGTACATGAAATAAACTGAGACACATTCAGTGTTTAAGTGTAAAACTGTGTGATGGTCTTTATATTGTAAAGTCCTGACGGCTCCTTTAAAGGCAGTTTCTGAATACGGCTGTGTGTATTTCTTCATGGAGTTAGTGTTTTGAGACTTTCACAGTATTTGTATAGCACTAAGAACACTAAGAAGACATTTTAGGCTCGTCTTCCCGGTGTGGAATCGATCACCAGCATTTGCCGCACAATGCATGCTGGTTAGATTTGTGTCAGACTTGATCCTGACGTGCTCTGACGACGTGCACCTGTGGGTGATGAGAACCTCACAAGATCGAGGCCACCGCAGCTTTTAGAGCCAGCACCATAGCTGCTCTAATAAAGAAAGAATCAAGTGAATGGTTTGAATTGGTGCTTATTTACACGTGTGCTTTTCTTACGTTGACAAGTCACTGCCGGCTCCTTCTAGTTGAACTGGGAAGTGGCAGCAGCAGAATATACAGGAAGTCATAGAAATATTTACATCCAGTGAGATCCATCTGTAAGTTAACTGTGTTTGCATTGATTTATTTATATGTGTTACTAATTATATATATATATATATATATATATATATATATATATATATATATGTGTATATATATATATATATATATATATATATATATTTAGGTTATGGTTTCCCATATGTGTTTGACGTTAGAGCACACAAATGTAACCTGCATGTGTTGAGCTGCGCAGGCCTGGCCCATCTTATGAGGAAAGCCTATCACTTCCTTTTCTACCGTCTTCCAAATCACACCAATAATCAGATAACCATCTTATTTATAAATACCAGAAGAACATAAAAGCAAGTAATAAACAGCAAGTGCTGTACAGTGGCGACACACAGCCATTCTACAACACACGTTTGGCTTCTCCTGCTCTCCTCTTCTAACCCTTCACGGTTGCTTGCTGGTGCACTACAGTGTTGGAGATCAATGACAAGACGAGAGCTCATTATTATTCTTAGTATTTATTATTTATATTACATATTGCTTATATTAATTTTGTATTTAAATTCTTATATTATTTTCTTCTTATTAGGCTGCTATATTATGCTATTATACAAACTCAATTTCTCTGAGATTGAAGTTACATAATAAAGTTTCTAAATAATAATAAATATTATATTATTTAAAAATAATATTTTTAACCTTCAATTGCCCTAATACACCATGTACCCAGGGAGCAAACAAAGCCATTTTATTCAGGAGTGTTAAACAAATGCAACGGTAAGAAGTTTGAGATTCAAACTTTAATCAGTGTCATAAACTGCAGCCAATCAGACATTCAAACTGTAACCGGTGTTAAACACAGCAGCCTCAGAAATGTGAAACAAGTTGCACAAAGGAACAAGCCTGAGGCGCTGCCCCCCCCCAACGGAACCCCATGTTTTTTAAAGGTTTTATTTTTATATATAGCGCCAAATCACAACTCACTTTTCACGTTGAACAGGTGCTCTTTTATTGCATAAATAAAACACTTATGTTATTTATCTAATTTATGTGCACGTGTCCGTGTCTACGCTCTGTGGTTTTGCGTTATTCACATTCTCTCCTCTGCTGTTTCGCGAAGGGCGGGGCTCCGCTCCCGACACACACACACACACACACACACACACACACACACACATACACACACACACACACACACACACACACACACACACGTGCGCGTGCGCGTGCGCGTGCACCTCCAGTCAGACACAAAGCAGAGGAAAGGAGAGGAGTGAACTACAAAGTGCAAAAAAGTCAAAAATCCAACACATTAATTATAAATGGATTGACGTCGACCTCAACGTACGGAAACTCAGGCAAAAATATCCACATTTTTTAAAGGCACATAGCCTGAATCAGCAGAAGTGATGCTGGTGTTAGCTCTGCTACTACCAGCAGCCAGAGTGCAGCTCGTCTGCTGCTGGTCCAAGTCCCGACCAGAGCAGTAGAGTTTTAACATTAATTTAGATTAGTTTTATTCATGGTATATTCTTGGAATAACATTCATGCTGTCGAGCAGTGGTGGCTGAGGGGGCGGCACTGCTTTTCTTTCTTTTTTCAAGCAACACTTTATCGCTCAGCAAATCACTTTATCGGTCAGAATCAATTCAGAATTTGCTTTATTGCCAAGTATATTTACACATACAAGGACTTTGTCTCGCTCTTTTTTTCAAATCTCAGATTTAACAACATAGCAGAGCCTATAAAAGGGGGGGGGGGCTTTTACTATCAAGGACCATTTACATTTTTACAACATCCTTCGAATTATTAAACTCATAGCCTCTGCTAAATATTTTAAGATACAGCCCATTAATTTCAACTTTCTTTCATGCTGTTCAGAAAAAGCAACTTTTCCATCCACATATCTTTCTGTTTTATCTTTCCATGTTTTTATGTTACGCTCTGGAGAGACCTGCTTGTTGGGCAAAACTCTGCCGAAGAGCGTTAACTTTAAACACACTCGTCCTTTCAGCTCGTTTCCTGCTATAATGATGCTCGAGAGCCTTTTTCATGACCGCACAAACTAGGCACACTGGCCTTTAACTTCCACAAAGAAATAATCGTTCGTCCATTTCTCCTGGAACATTCCGCATCCACCTTTCTTTTTTTTACACTTGCCATGCTGCGTTCACTGATGTCAATGACAGTCTTGTTTAATATTGAAGTTCTTTGACTTGACGTGATGGCACGTTTCGCTTGTGTTGTGTTCAAGGACCCTGCCAGGAAAAAAAGTCAGTTGTCCGTTTTATTTTATTGCTGACTAGATTTAGATTAATGTTTTTGGAGTTGATTTTTTCATGTGTTTATGAATTACCTCGAAGGCCAGAGGTTCCCCACCCCAACAAACGCCCACCAAAAACACATGAACGCCCCCCTTTCTAAAATATTGCTTCCAGCGCCCCCCGACGTTCTCTGAACGCCCCCTAGGGGGCTTCCCCACCGCCCCCGTGGAGAACCCTTGACATAGACTGCATTATCTTGCCAATACTACATTAACATAACTTAAATCTGGCAAATGGAATGCCACATTTTGAATTTAATTAAATGTATATCATGTTAGTGACATTTCAGACATTTTAAATATGTGTGATCACATTCTAAACTGTAAAAGTTGTAAATAAGATTTTTGTCTTAATAACTGATGCACTTCAGGCTAATTAGCCACATTATGGTTCTATTTTAAACAGTGCAGTTGGACAGGATGCTCAGTTTCTAAAAGGCTGATCTGAGCTGGCACAGTTTATTCAAACAGATGGTCCCTCACTCTCTCTCCTCTGTTTCACACTTCACAATTTCACACACAAAAGAAACTCTTCAAACATGCCTCCCTTCAAATCTAACTGTCTAGGCATCTTTACCAGAATCCATTAAGAATTTCAACCTCCCCCTCCCCCCCACACACACCTGAAAACACCTCTTCTCCATCTTCCAAAAAGCACTTAGGAGCCTGTGACCCTCCCTTCTGTTCTCCCTTTCCTCATTTCTCTCCCACCTCCCGGAGAGCCTTCAGATGGAGGGTCTAGATGGAGCCTTCTGCCTGAGTAAAAGCTCAATGCTCAATTCTAGTGTCTGATTATGCACATTATCGAATGTTAATGTGCATCCTTCTGCTGTATTAAGTTGCCTTATTATTAATGAGCAGGGTGTACAGTACGGCCCTTCATAAACTGAGTGTGTCCAAGCAGCACTGAACAAGTGTACGGCTTAATTAAAGCTTCACTTACGGATGTACACAATTATTAATTTTTTCCTCTCTTGCCTTATTTGTAGCAACAGTGTTGCTCTTTGTTGTAATATCTTTTTACATATTATTCTTCATAGGAAGAAGAGGACGGCAAGCAATCGTTCCAATAGTTGTAAGGGGGCATGCACAGAGTCTGATAAAGAAAACCTGGTTGATAGCCACCTGTTATCTCTGACGGGGGCTTTAGGCTTTGTCCAGCCAGCTAAAGCAAAGACAGGCTGGCTCTGTCCAACTTGCTTTGCGCTGCAGCCCTTAGGCAATTCTTTTCAGTGAAAAGGTCTGATAAAGGATGTGTACTGCAGCAGCAGACAGCAGACACACACTGCTAGAGACACACTGCTAGAGACTAGCTGCTAGACATATGGAGCATTTAGCATAAAGAGACAGAGATTATTCTCAGGAGTTGATTGGAACCAAACCAGAAGAAGATTCATCAGGTGGACACAAACACGACTCCAGATCGATGCTAATCAGAATCAGAATCAGAATATCTTTATTGTCATTATATTAAGTTTACAAATTTACAGGTGAGTTATAAAATTTCCATTGTGGATGTAATCTTTGAGGGGTGGGGGTGTGTGTTTTTATGTGTGCCACACAGTCCTCGGTGTGTGTGTGTGTGTGTGTGTGTGTGTGTGTGTGTGTGTGTGTGTGTGTGTGTGTGTGTGTGTGACAGTCACAGTTATTGTAATGTATTCTGTGGTTGCGTAGGGATTGGTGTGATGGAGGCCACAGCTCTAGGGAAGAAGCTGTTCCTCACTCTGTCGGTGTGTGTTCTTATGATCCTGTATCGTCTGCCGGACGGGCTTTTGCATCGGAAACACTTTTATTGTTGACACATGTTCTGTGCAAAGGTTTATGACTCAGTATATTCCCCGAGATCTGATCCTTCTGTAAACAAATCCCATTCTGTGTTTTATGTTATTATGTTTAATGTTCCTGTGTCTGCAGGATGTAAGTAAGTAGCTGTTAGCCAACATGTTTAGCACATCAACTTTAAAGGGGATGTCTTTGTCGTTTGTTTGTTGTGTTTCCAGTCTGTTATTCTGCTTTAAACTATTTGCATTCCTAAACATTTTAATAATTCTCATAAAGTCTACACAGAAATGGCCTTGCCACTTATAATCTGTCAATTGATGAAGACATATAACTTTCAGTCAATAATCTTTTCCAGTGAAGGGTTAACAAACCGCGTGGATGGAGTTTCAGGTATATGATAATGAAAGCAGGACAGCTAGGGTGATGCAGGTGTAGAGGTGAGGTGATGATGGAAAGGTGGAATACTGAGGACAGCCGCAGAGCAGGGAGGGAGCAGCAGGCTCTGCAATGACACAAGACTTACAGGCAGAGATGGCAGGCGATGTCAACATCATTTAAAGTTCTTAATACAAGTGGAAGTGAAAAGCTTGAAGAACGAAGATGTGATCCACTGGTCTCATACTACACATACATACATGAACTGTACATGCACACGTTCACACACATAGATACACTGAATACACACACACAGATACACTTATTCACATGTTAAATGAACTGAGAAATAATTAGCATTTAATCATTCTGTACACTATTAATGTATTGAGTCTTAAAGTTCTCTCTTGCAGTTCTCTGTTAGAATCTGGAAGTTAAAGAAGGATGTGTCTCATTTAGAAAAGTATGTATTATAATAATCAAAGCAGAGGATAATCCTTTAATCATTGGGAAATATAATGAAACAATTTGTTATACATTAGAAGGTATCTGATTAAATGTTACACATGAAGAATGTGAGTTGCTCTCTCTCCCTCTGCCATCTGTCTCTCATTTAAGCACATATTTAATCTGATTTGACTTTACTGCCCTTGCTGTTTTAATAGTTCTACTTTATTTTTACTTTCTACATTAACTGTTTGCTTCTTCTTTTCCTTATTTATCTCCACTGCATTTCATCTCATAATATTTTCCTCTAATCAAAGTGGTCCAACAAGACTTAGCAGTTACGTGCCAAATGTCAGCAAATGCCATGGATTGGAAAATGAGCTCATATCTAATAATGTTTTAAATAATGTCCTAATATGGAACAACCTGTTTAAACCCAAATACAGAAAAAAAATGGAGTGGATTTTTACTTTTAATGCACTCTTAAATCATTAGCAACACTTTTTGTTTTAAATACAATACTTCAATATTTGTTCTTTTTTCTCTCAATTCCAATGGACAATGAATCTGAACGTGAGAAACCCCCTAATAGTAAAAATGACAATACACAGTCTTGAGAGACGTTTTCTCAACAAAAACAAGAGGGTTTTTTCATGAATAGTTAACACCAGTGGCGGGCCGTGCATTTCACACCTAGGCCTTCAGTGATGTCCTACACAGTCCTACTTGAATTATTCCACCTCTTAATACCATCATTATGACATCATGGCTCTAGAAACTATACATTTAGACAGAAACGCAGTATAACTGGGCGTTGCATCACCCTAGCAACAGAGTTATATTAATATTTCTGAAACATTTAGTTGTAAATAGCAGGCATTCCCAGCAGTACAATGTGCAGTGCCTCTCGGAGGCTGTGAGCCGGGGGTACCGCTCGTAGTTAGTGAAGTGGCGGACAAACCCTTTTCCCAGCTGTGATAGGCTCGCTAGCGTCGGGGTTGGCCGTTCTCTTCTCACAATGTTGATTCTGAAGGCCTAAGGGCAGATTTCTTGGACCCTGGCAACACATTATGGCTGAAATATGATTGGATAAAAGCTCTAACATAAAGGCCAGCCCTCCAAATCTCGATCTGAGGCTGGAAGCAGCGCAACCAAGAGGAAAGCTATGAAATGAAGAGAATAGACTATGGGGAATATTTTAATACATATTTGGAAAATGTGGAAAGAATATATCAAAATTATATTTATATTCTGATGATGTTTAGGCCAGCAGAGAAGGCCTTGCTGGCCCTGAATGCCCACCACTGGTTAACACATATCACTAAATAAAGTGAGGCTTTAAAACATGTATGTGTGAATGTTTGTTTTTAACAAACATGAAAAATGTAATTATCTACAGAAAACAGTATGTTCAAAGTGCAGAGCAGCAGCAGAGCAGCAGCAGAGCAGCAGCAGAGCAGCAGCAGAGCAGCAGCAGAGCAGCAGCAGAGCAGCAGCAGAGCAGCAGCAGAGCAGCAGCAGAGCAGCAGCAGAGCATGATGTGTTCAAACCCCTCTGGACTAAATGTTTTTCCTGACCTACAGTCCCAGTGAAAAAGAATACATGATTGCATCAATACAGTTGACAACATTTCCCAATGTTACAATGTTGCTAAAAGAACCGATGTATTGTCGTTCTCTGTCTTTCAGTAGCAGCCTGTGTTGAACCTGTGGTGGAGGAGAAGCCCTGCCCTGCAGGCCACACAGCAGAACCTCTCAGTGGAGCAGCTCAGCACCTTGTTAAATCCGTGACTTGAAGAATGAATGGTCATGTATTTCTGAATAAACAGTGTCAATATGTGTGTGTGGTAGACTTTGTGCGGGGGTGGGGTTAACAAGTTTGACAGTCATTTTTTATCTCTTTACATGACAGCCCCATCAAAGATTAACAGTGAGAAAAAACATGGGGCACTAATGGAGGCATGCAGTGTACTTGTGGCATGGTAAAGTTACAGCTGTCATCACTAATGCTGCCACTGTGTAACCACACACACACACACACACACACACACACACACACACACACACACACACACACACACAAACACACAAACACACACACACACTGAAAGTTGGACTGAAGTGACTGAGTCTGCCCATCAGCTGCTGACAGATGGTTCACAGTAGAACAGGCTTGACTGTTTTAAATATGTCCATTCTGGGGAAAAGAAAATCTAACTGCCCTCCATCCACATAAAACAAAATCAAAACCCCAACAGTCCAAAATGAATCAGCCCGATCACACTTCTACTGTCTGACTTCAGAATAAAAAAGTGCAAAAACCTTTATGGAATTCTGTTTTATCTTTATAGGTTATTTATTCATTTCTCTGTTTCAATTACTGACAAAAACATGGTCATGTGGAGTTAAACATTTATATCAAAGCAACGGTGGCCCATTTTAAAAATATGATATTATTCAGTATCTGTGCTAACAAAATAAACCAAGACATCAGTAACGTCCAAACGCACAGGGATCCCACATTGTAGAAATACTCTGTTACAGGTAGAACTCCTGCACTAAACGTTTTACTTCAGTAAAAGTATAAAAGTATCAGCATCAATATATACTTATGTAGTGGAGTAGAAGTAAAAAGTAGCATACAATGGAAATACTCAAGTAAAGTACAAATACTGCAAAATGATACATAAGTAAATGTACTTATGTGTCTCATGACAAGGTAAAGATATAGGATTTGCATTACTCAAAGCTTTAGCAGGATATTGCATAGCTAGCAGTATTTTAGATGATATTGTGTATTGTCAGAGCATATTCCAACATTTTGCAAAAACATTTGGCATTAATTAATTTACAACAAAATTACTGACACGCAGTGAAACTGAGTTTTAATTTTTTACCAGGGCCGTTGGGGTGTAGTACGCTCTAGTCATAATATAATTCATAATATAGGCCTACTGTTTTAGAAGTTTGTTTACAATAAATCAATCAACACCAACAGCATATCAAAAATGGATTTAATATGTATACTGACAAATGAATTTGAACTTGTGAATGTGTCCTGCTCCAATAGTTTTCAAACATCCTTTGGAGACTGAGACAGGAAACAGTATCCAATGAGAGTGCCGCAGGAGATCAGGAGGCGGGCGGTGGACACACATCTCTAACCAGACACACCTCAGCTGTGTAGTTCATGTCAGCAGGACAGTCTGCGACAGAAATATCTTATGTGAACTTTTGTAGATTTGCTTTTAGTGCCTTGTGTGTTGCATGCACTGGGTCAGATTGAGCCTCAGGGCGCCCCCCCGGGACAAACAGGCTGTGGGCACTGGGCAGTGGAAATACTTTTTACTGAGCTACAGAACTGAGTTTTGTTTCTGCTGTTGGAAGGAAAAGCAGAATGTGTTTTCCCTCTGTGGAGACTTCATTTTCTGTAGTTGAGTAACTTTTTAGAAGAGGCATTTGTAATGAGTGGTTTCCCGTGGTTGTTTCTTTCACTGTAAAACTTTATTTTGATAAAATTAAAGAACTTGATAATACATCATATACGGACGGTAGACTGCCACAAAGAGTTTCACACCTCCAAAATGACATTAAAAAACAGTGAAGCTGGACAGTATTTACATTTTTTTCCCTCCAAGAATATCATCATCGTTTCCTATAAATATTTGGTACAAAAAGAATGAATTACAATATAAAGAAAAATATGTGGACATTGTTGTTTTCAGCCTTCAGAGCAGATCACAGTCACAAAACACAACTAGAATAAACTGCTGCTTTTACTGGAACTGCCAAAACACACAATACAAACTCCTGATATCAATTCAGGATAACAAAAGTCTGAATCAGTAAATGATCCCGACTTCATACTTTCATCCCTCACTTGAATTATGTTATTCTGAACATAGCACTGAGGTTGACTGTTGTGATTTTGACCTTTTGCTTCAGTAGTACTGGGACATCAAAGCAAATGATGAATACGGTGCCTTCCAGTGTCAGTTAATTACAACATTTAACAACAAAACCTCAAGTCTCTGAGTGGGCTGAATAAAAGTGAGCAAATAAATCAGGAAAGCTTTTTTTTTTTCTCTCAGACAAAGTAGAGAGTAAAACACATGGAAGAAAGCAGGTTTGAGCAGGAATTAATATGAAGCTGAAAATAAGGTTACCAGTCATTGTAAGACATTCAAGCTGCAATGCTGGCTGTGAAGTAGGGCTGTCACTTTTTCAAAAGGTCAAGTTTGCACGATTCAGCCCGAACACATAATTTGTTGAAATGAATTTGAATCAAGCCACAGAGCCAGTCCTAAGCTAATGGTGGGCCGACATTGTTAGACTGATGGCGTCCTGCTGCCTTTACTTTTATCTTTTTCAGCATCCATCTAAAGTGTTCAATCCAAAATGCTTCAGCACTTTACTTCTCAGATGGTTTGGTGTCATGATTATCTGCTGAGCACATTTTGTTAGTTTGTGTTAGACCTTCATTTATTGCATTTTTGGCCATTTGCCAGGCAACCAGGGGACGTTGGCGCACCCATTCAACAAATAGACAGAATAGAAATAGAACCTCACCCTGTTTATTTTTACTCTTTGGTTTTTGTATAAAAAAAAAACGAGATACACGGTGTTAATTAATTAGCTTTAGAGGTGCTGGCAGGTGGATGCTGTTTCCCCTTTTTTCAGTCTTAATGCTAAACTAATCTAAGCTAAATTAAGCTAAAATAAGCTAAACTATCTGTCTCTTTACCTGCTCAATGCTCCAAAAGAGGTTAATGAGAGCGGTGAGACTCAGTCCAAACTGTAATACTGCGGGGCGGAAAACCAAATCATAGAGCTGAAAGAAAAAGTGAATCTGAATTCTGAATAAAAAGTGACAGCTCTACTGCGTAGGCAGGGATTCCACATGTCCTTTATGTAAATATAAAGCATATTCTCAATGTAAATACTTTTTTTTTTAAAAACATTGTTCAACATACTGTCTGAAGTTGCATTCCATCATAGAAAAAAAGAGTGCAGTGAAATTAACTATTTATAGAACGTACATAACTCAGTTCAACCACATTTCTGACACAATATACACATACTCAAGAGGAATACAATCTAGAAATTATGCCATGAACATTATCTTCTTTTTGTGTACTGCACAAACATAAAAAAAAATATGTAAACATAAAGAAATCAGTGCATTTAGTCAAATGGTTTGTCCTCTTTTTACTCTGTGCCCCGAAGAAGGCGTTTTTCAAGCGAGGATTCTTCCATCAGCTCGTCTGGAATGGTCCATTTTTACAAGACAGCAAAAAGACAAAAAGCAATCTTGCAAGAGTCATTAGCCCCCTCCAGTCTCAGCCTACAGGCATCCATAGTTCAGCTTGAAGGGCAGCAGAAGGGCACTTAGTCAAAAAGAAAAAATGTGTCTTCCTCACACTCTTCACTTTATATCTGCAGAGGTAAGTGTGTGTGGTCCGGTCCTGAAATAACTACACAGGGGTTTTGTTGACTGACCTGGTTGCCAACACTTTACTCCATTCAGTTTGCCTTCTATTGTGCATGTAACGCCACAAGAAACACTCTGCAAAATGGTGAATTGGTAACACAGGAGAAAACCTGAAAGTATTTTAAGTCGAAGTCTACAAAATACAGTCCAATTTTGATTAATTGAGGGTCTTTGAAGAGGTTCACACTGCTTCATTGTTGCACTGTTTGATTAGCATTTCTATATCCATTCGTTCCCATCCCCAAAATGAGATATTTAGGACTTTTGTCCCCTGTTTAAAATGACTTGGTAAGCTCTCCATTGTTGGATCCATGTGCAGTGAAGACAGGCCAAGGATCAGGTGGCATTCTCTAATATCCCATTAAATGGAATAAACATCTGCCAGCAAGATTTTCTTAAAGCTCATCAATAATGTTCGTAATCCCTTATATTGAGTTTGTGGAAGTGGAGTGTTGCTGTCCTTGCCCTGCATTGATCAAAATCTTTCCTGAAGCTGTCTCTGACAGGGAAGTGAGTTTGTGTTTGTTAGGAGAAGTCATTGTCGTCAGCCCCGTACAGGTCAGCTAGTTTCCTGAACCTGGGCCCCCAGTCACTCAGGTAGTGGTAGTCCTGCTCGGCCTCTGACGACGCTGAGCCCAGTGAGCTCAGTGACTCGGCCACTGAGCCTGCGCCTTCGTAGGCGTAGGTGGCCAGCGAGTCGTATGGCGGTGCTGTCGGGTTACAGTCGTTCTCCAGCACTCTCTGATTGATGAACTCTCGTACGTCCCCGTTATCCCGTGACTGGCATGCTTACCGGCGGCATGATGAGGCCAGAGGTGGCAGCGGCATGTCGGCGGTGTGGCGGGTAGAGCAGAGTGTCAGTGGGGATGATGTCACGCCTCTGTTTGGCCGACTCCTCTAAGGCGGCGGCTGCGTCAGGGTGTCGCAGTGCTCCAATGTCAAAAGCCTGAGTGTCCTCCTCGCCTCCACCCTCGTCATTGTAGCTCACCACATTGTCCCGGACATCTTCCTTGGAGATGATGAGAGGCTCCTGCTTTCTTTGGCGTTTCAGGGCTGTGAACAGAACCACGATCACTGCAGAACACAACAGCAGAAAGATACGAGATTAGATCATGCTACAGTGAACAGTACTGATGGGAATATACAGATAATACATCAAGGGAACATTGTAGTTCAATGGTCTCTTACATGTAAAAACCACATTGCACCAAACAACAATGTGCATGTACAGCTGTGGTAACTTCATTCACACAAACCTGCAGCTTGGTGTGATCCACAGAGAACGTGTCTGAATCTGAATTCCTCACATTGCCCCTCTACCACAGCTGGGTCGTCTCTTTTCAAAGGTTTGGTTCCACGCTTGTTTTATTTAATTCAAGCTCCAGTAGCTCATTAAAGTTAGATTGTAAAGAATTAAAAAACATTAGCTCTTTATTCATTTAGTTTGTAGTAATTTTACAGAAGTTAGGGCAGTAAAATCAACAAGTATAGTGTGATGGGGGTCGTTGGGTTGCCTCTCCCGAGTTCATTTACATAAAGCGGAACCTTTTTCATCTTTCCTATGTTGCGCCATGGGACGCCTTTGGAGTCTTTGTGCCGCAGTGGTAGGCACCAGGGGTTTTTCAATAATGAATGTCATATCCAGTGTGTACCTGTGCATGGCTGCCTAAATTAGATAGAGGTACGTAGTATGATAAGTCAAAGTTGAATCACGTGAATCTGTAACTGTGATAGATGTAACAAACAGAAGCAGGCAGCCTGGGTACAAATGTTATTTAGCATTAGCTTCCATAGAACTTAACCTGGAGATTTGTTTATAACCACTCTGATTGTGTGTCGCCAGATTCCCAAATCCAAGCAATTAACTTGGTGAGTACTATCTTATGAGTACAGATAGAGCTGCACACGCCGGCTACAGGCAGACAGGACAGCAGCCTTTGATTTCAGAGAGGACTCAGCCATAAATAATCAAGCAGAACATTTGATTGGCTAAGCTCATGCAGGCCAGTTTAAATTTAAATCAAGTCAGTGCACAGTTGCAACAAGAAAGAGCAGAGGCGGAGTTTAGGTCAGGGAACTGAAATAACCAATAATGCATACACAGTAGCACAGTATGAAATGTCTGCAAAGGAGCAGGAGAGCGTGAGCTGTGATGTGAATGAGATATCAGATACTGAGAGAAAGAGTATAAGCAGATATAAAATACAGAGTAGTCCAGATAGACAGTTAGTGCACAGTATGTACAGGGATAGGATGAACAGAGGCAGAGAAGAGCAAAATGAAAATGATATGATGATTGAGGTGATGATGAATATCAGCACTACAAAAATACTACAGCTTGAGGCTGTATTTTGATTACCATGTTAAATAATATTCCAAAATGTGATTTCTCCGAGGAGCCAGACTGAGGACTAGCTTCACCATTTGCTCTCTTTTCTAATATTGATCACTCTGAATACACTTCCTGTCTGTGTTACATTTACAAGTGTTACAGACAGTGTTCACATCTAGAATGAAAAGCTGCTGTATTTCTGTGCACAGTTACGAGCACACCAGGACTTAATAAGATGAGTATGATGGACCTGTCTGCACTCTTCGCTGTCATTTATCTCCTTTGGTGTTCATTCCTGTTGAGAGCACTGTTGTATCGTATAGTATTGTATCATATAGTGTTGTATCGTATAGTATTGTATCGTATAGTGTTGTATCGTATAGTGTTGTATCGTATAGTGTTGTATCGTATAGTGTTGTATCGTATAGTGTTGTATCGTATAGTGTTGTATCGTATAGTGTTGTATCGTATAGTGTATCGTATAGTGTTGTATCGTATAGTGTTGTATCGTATAGTGTTGTATCGTATAGTATTGTATCGTATCGTGTTGTATCGTATAGTGTTGTATCGTATAGTATCATATAGTGTTGTATCGTATATTATTGTATGGTATAGTATTGTATCATATAGTATTGTATCATATAGTATTGTGTCGTATAGTGTTGTATAGTATTGTATCGTATCGTATAGAGCAGTGGTTCCCAAACAGTGTGCCGTGAGACAAATCCCGGTGTGCCGTGGGATTTTGAAACAATTAGGCCTATTGCATTTAACTGTATGGTTATGAATGATTTTTTATTTACTTCAGTGTTTCCCCTAGGTATACTGCTCTGCAGGGTGTTGCCTGGGCTGGATCAGGTCCGTGCGTGGCGCAGATTTTTTAAGTTCTCTCCTCACCTTTTCTCCACTCTGTCTCTAAAACTGTAATTGTGTGCGTTCGCGCGTTTGTGTGGGTTCGGAAGCGGAGCTCCGCCCTTCACGAAGCAAAGCAGAGGAGAGGAGAGAATGTAAATATGCAAAGCAACTGAAACATGCACATAAATGAGATAAATGAAGCGTTTAGTTAATTTAATAAAAGAGCACCTGTTCAATGTGAAAAGTGAGTTGTGAATATATATATTTTTTTAAACGTCTTGAATTTCAGGGGGGGGGGAAGGAACGCAGCGCAGGGAAACACTGTACTTTATCAGTACTTTGTCCTACACACTTATGTCACAATATAGAAACAGTAGGTCTTATATGCTTTGGCCTAAATAAAAATAAAACAATCATTAAAAAAAAGAAATCTGTCAAAGCGAAGCCGTTTCAGCCATTTGCGCATGGTGGGAAATATTAGAGTGTGACACATCAAAGGCTCTCTGCTAGTGTGAAGAAGAATAGCTTCTTACAAGGACTAAATAAATGATAACAGTGATACTATGTGTTATAGAGGGGATTTTTCCCGGATATGAACTCAGGTGTGCCTTGAGATTTTGGCTTGGTCTTTGGTGTGCCTTGGCCACAGAAAGTTTGGGAATCCCTGGTATAGAGTATTGTATCATATCGTACAGTATCATATAGTGTTGTATCGTATAGTATTGTATAGTATAGTGTTGTATAGTATCGTATAGAGTATTGTATCGTATCGTACAGTATCATATAGTGTTGTATGGTATAGTATTGTATCGTATAGTGTTGTATAGTATTGTATCGTGTAGAGTATTGTATCGTATAGTATCATATAGTGTTGCATCGTATATTATTGTATCGAATAGTGTTGTATGGTATAGTGTTGTATCGTATAGTGTCATATAGAGTATTGTATCGTATAGTATCGTATAGAGCATTGTATCGTATATTATTGTATCGTATAGTGTTGTATCGTATATTATTGTATCGTATAGTATTTCATCGTATAGTATTGTATCGTATAGTGTAGTATCGTATAGTATTGTATCGTATATTATTGTATCGTATAGTATTTCATCGTATAGTATTGTATCGTATAGTGTAGTATCGTATAGTATTGTATCGTATATTATTGTATCGTATAGTATTTCATCGTATAGTATTGTGTCGTATAGTGTTGTATCGTATAGTGCTGTATTGTATAGTGTTGTATCGTATAGTGCTGTATCGTATAGTGTTGTATCGTATAGTGTTGCATCGTATAGTATTGTGTCGTATAGTGCTGTATTGTATAGTGTTGTATCGTATAGTATTGTGTCGTATAGTGCTGTATCGTATAGTGCTGTATCGTAGTGTTGCATCGTATAGTATTGTGTCGTATAGTGCTGTATTGTATAGTGTTGTATCGTATAGTGTTGCATCGTATAGTATTGTGTCGTATAGTGTTGTATCGTATAGTGTTGTATCGTATAGTGTTGCATCGTATAGTGTTGTATCGTATAGTGTTGTATCATATAGTGTTGTATAGTATTGTATCATATAGTATAGTATTGTATCGTATAGTAACACTCCATGCCAACATTGACCCTTTCACACAATGTAATGCTTACACTGATGGCTCAGGGCTGTCATACAAGGTGCCAAACTCATCTAATCTAACAACACACTTATAGCTATGGGAACAATTTGGGGTTAGAGTTACGGATTGGAGGAGCCGGGGATTGAACCGCCATTCTGACGATTAGTGGCCCGCTCTACCTCCATTGCATCATGTTGGATCGTGCCATGTAACAATAATTTCCAAATGGAGACAATAGGAGTATGTGAGTGTGTATGTGTGTGTGTGTGTGTGAGTGTGTGTGTGAGAGTGTGTGTGTGTCTGTGTGTGTGTGTGTGTGTGAGTGTGTGTGTGTGTGTGTGTAAACGTGGTCTCTGCATTACAGCACTGCCTACATACTCAGTGTTTGTGTGTATAGTGACAACAGGATAAGAGATTTAGTTTTCACTCATAATTATACAAAAAGATAGATCTAGTAACTAGAGGTTGCTCTTAAAATTGGAGGTTTGCCACATTATTCATTTAATACGTTTTGAATGACACCTGAGTGACTCACTGGAGAGACTGCTGACAGGGACAAACAGAATGGCTGTATCGGCATATTTATGAAATGGCTGTTTCTGCATCACTATAAACTACTGTGTGATTAGGTGGTTATAGGCCACGTCTCTCAATCCCTCCTTCTCTTTTTTACAGTTTTCTCCGGCTGACTTTAGTGTTCCTTCCTGTGTTGCTGTGTCTGCTTCAACATACAGTATGTTAGTGTTTAAGTTTGCTGTCTGTAACACATTGTAAAATTGGTATACAATGTTGTTAATAACTGTTAGATATAAATTATCCTGGCCATTCAAATGAATGCAAAAAAACAAACACAAGTGGCGTAGCATTTAGTATGACATCATTACATTGAGTTTTTCTCAGTACCCCCGACTCTGATTAACTTCCAGCGTTCCTGGTGTGTGTCCACTAAGTCTGCAATGACTGCACTTTCAGAAGCATAAATATGTATTCCTTTTCCAGCAGCCTACTGGACTGTGACCACTGCATGAATAAGAGGATAAGTGGGGATGTGGTGGCAGATGAGATGCATTCATTTCCATGTGAAGTTGTATTCTGATGAGCAGCAGCAGACGAGCGCTCTGAACCAACACTGTTTTCCATTACAGCAAATGAAAAAGCACAACGGCTACTTGTGTTTTCAATTTTATACGGATGGAAGTACTGCAACGGGCAGACAGAAGTGTGATCATACATGCTGCATGTTGTGTGCACCTAAATTTCACATCATTTCTGTCACAATAGATTTGCTGCTATTTTAAGAGAGCTTGTTTATATTATCGTTATCATCTTGCAAACTACATAAAATACTTTGCATCTGGAGAGGATCAGACATGTCCTCAAGCGATTGTGGAACCATTACTTTTGCATTTGGAAATGAACGGAGAGTTGAAATAAGCTTTGTGATTTAGGGGACTTTAAAAGCACTCCTCAGGAGGGATGGAAGGACAGCTGTCTGGAGGGGCCTGAGTGGGGTTCATTTTGCCATTTTTATTTATAATTGTTCTTCATTATTTCCCGCATGGTCGGTTTGGAAGGCTTGTTTTAAGATTCTGTGTTATTTGTATTTCATTTATATTTTGCATCTGCTGCAAGAAAAAGAAGCGTTATGTTATATTACTTTGCTATAAGCTTACCGGCTTTTACTAAAAGCATAATAGTTTTGTAATATGTATACATACCAACTTTGGTTTTATTTTGACCTGTGGTTTATAAACGGGGATATTATGAGATAAGGGGATCACACACATGACATAATAGAATCATCACTATTGTTTTCTGATAAAACTGTGCAAGCTGAAGAGGATCTGCTGATACGCCACATCTGCGCTGATATTCTCCTTGTATCAGTCTCGTGACAGTCCACCTACAGTGTCAGTTGTCAATGTCATTTTAAAAGTTAGTGTTTCTGCTAATGTGGCACCACCTGTGGAGTATGTCTTACTATATTTTCCCACACTTACTCAGCAGTATGATGGCGCACAGGAGGATGGCGATGAGTGCTCCGGTGCTGAGACCTGGAGAGCTGCTCAGAGCCTCTGCATTGCACAGTTCCATGTTGCCTTCACGGTCGCAGGTGCACACCCTCACAGTGAGAGTGCCGGTGCTGCTCTGCATGGGGTAGTCGCCGTCGGTGATCACCACAGGAACAAGGTAGATGCTCTGGTGAAGGCGGCTGTAGCTGGCTCTACGTGTCAGGATGCCAGCAGTGTTATCTGAGTAGGAGAAAGTATCATTGTAGCACACATGCAGAGCACAGCAGCCTGCCCATAACAATCTTTTTATTACCCGGTTGTAAAAAATGTAGGTCCAACAAGGCATTCTGTCTCACTGAGGAGACAAAGCGTGCGGATGAATCTGTTTTACAACTTCAAACAAACTATCAAGCAGGGCTGGCTGAGAGAAACAATATGTATACTTATAATGCACTACAGGAATGCAGTACTGTTTCTCTTTTCTTTCTTTTGCTCTCCCTGAGGTTTCTAACATGCCCCCTTTAATTGTGAGGTTAGGAAGTTTTTCCTTGTGCGATGTGAAGGTCTAAGGACAGAGGGTGTCGTATCCTGTACAGTCCGTAAAGCACACTGAGACAAATTTGTCATTTGTAATATTGGGCTATATAAATACATTTGATTTGATTTGGATTTGTTCTTTCTTATGTAGCATGTAATGTATTAAATGGACTACAACTGCATTTGGTTGTGCAGACCTGTGTTGCAGAAAGACAATAAATGACCCTTGAATCCTTGAAATCCTTGAATTTATGAGTACAAAAAGGTTTTTACAAAATCCAATCTCTGATGTACTGTGGATAGGGAACATGGGCTGATAGAGAGATGTGGCCCACATTGACTAGAGCAAGGCAAAGAACTGCCATTGTAATGACCACTATAGACTGGGACCAGAATCAGTTGTCAGTATAACAAAAGTGACTGTACATACTGTACAATTTACTGGGTACAAAAACTCTATTTAGTGTCAAGTTATTTCATTCAGAAAAAAACAAGTGCAAGATTTAAACTGATCAACGTGATTGAACTGATTGACCCAAACTATGAGTTCTGAGGCTACAAACAGATTCAAGCATGAGATGGCATGATTTTAGTAGATTTTATTTATTAATCTTCTACAAGAGAATTATACAATTAAAGGAATAAGTCAACATTTTGGGTGAGCTTCAGAGCTTCAGAGGTGCTGGTATGTGCATTCTGTTTCCTTTGGACAGAGCCAAGGTTAGTGTTTGCGGTCTTGATGCTAAGCTAAGCTAAGCTGACCGACTGCTGGTTGTAGCTTCATATCTAACTGACATGAGAGTGGTGTCCATCTGTTCAGCTAACTCTTGACTAGAAATCAAATAATCTATTTTAAAAATGTTGAACTTTAAGGCAATTAAGGCAAAGAAATATTGAGTTTATATAAGGCAATTGTTTAACATGTAATGCCTGTTTTATATCAGGCCCTTGTATGAAATGTCAGTCATGAGTAACCTGTGCTGGTCAAGTGTTGCCTACCTCCATTGTCTCGGACAGTGAAGTTGCTGCGATGTGTCCCCTCAGGAGCCAGGCTGAAGAAAAACTTGTGTCCCATCGACGGCTCATCGGCATCGACGGCACTCACTGTCTGGATCCGCTGTCAGAGACACAACAGCAATTAACATGAGCATCCTGATAAAGTGAAGTGAGGAGCAGCAGTTGGTGAGTGGAAGGGACTGTCAGGGTTAGAGGTTCTGCTCACTGCTGTCCTCACTGTGTGTGCTGCCAACAGAGCAGCCTGGATGTTATCAGGATCACTGCTGCACAATTCAGAACATAATGTATCACACTGAAAAAAGTCACGCACAACAACCAATCCAATCAAACTAAATATTTGATCAAATCTATGACAGGTTTCTGATATTATGCATTTTCTGCTTCCCGTTATGCAACTCCCTATGCTGCAGCTTTACACACCATTACACCTGACATGTTAGCCTTATACATATTTATCAACTGGAAATGGTTGTTACCATGTAAAAACTATTTTCTTTTTGATATTCTAATTTCTTTGCTATCCTTTAGTATTTCTTATATATTATATTAAAATGTGATTTGTTCATTTATCATTTTTGGACTAAATACCTGGCTTCCTGTGGAGCTTTAAGGAGACACACAGCGGGACAGGAGCCATGTACTAAGCCTGATTGGAGTGTTTGGATTGAGTGAAGAGGTGGATTATGCTGCAGTAGTGGTCTGACAACTTTCTTTTCCCCCACAGTGTAAACTTGTCACCATTGGGATCCATCATGGCTGACTGAATGCAAGATGAGCACAGCTGCTGTTCTCTGTGAAGACGCATGCTGCAACCTTTTTACAGCTAGCTTTCAACTCTACAGAGGGCGAGAGCTTCGTATTCCAAACAATTTTGCGTTTTGAATCACTTTAATATCCAACAACACTGACACAAGATCTAAATGGAATGCCTCTGAGTTTCAGGGTTGTGGATGAAAACCCTGAGTTTAGTTTGGAATGTGAGCTTCAATCACAAGTTAAAAAAGGGCTGGCTTTTGATGCACATATGACACCTACGTTTCAGCACCAATACCAAAACAGTATGATATTTTGATATCTTAGTTCTGGAAATGTAAACACATTTTACCCTACTCAATACACCTGTGTTAAATAAGGGATGCTAGCTAAATGAAATAAAGTCTAAAGCTAGAAATATTTCTTGTTTGACGTCAGCTTTAATGTAGAATTTTTTACATATCAGTGCAGGGCACCACGAGGAGCTGTATACTCATCTCTCATTCATTCTATAACTACAGTCTTATTTAATTGAATAGGAGACACAATCTGAGAGATTAAAGGCTTTAACAAAGAGTTGTGGCAATAACACACACATGCACCAAACAAATCCAACAAACAAATAGTGATGATGAACAGTGATGGACAGATGAAAGGGCAGAGGAATTAAAGGATGACAGGATGACAGGGACCAGAGGAGATCAATGGCAGCGAGCCACCATACAGCACACTGTCAGGATGATGCCGTGTGTGAGCGTGTGTGTGGCATTAGCATAGTGTAGTTGTGCATTATTGTGTTATATTTAACCTGTTATGTGTGTGTGTGTGACGACATATACAGATTTGTGTTTTTATCCTATTAATTGTTGCACGATATTACATGCGTGATATCTGTGTGTATATTTGTGTGTGTGTGTGTGTGTGTGTGTGTGTGTGTGTACAGTATGCGCAGATGAGCTTGTCTGCTTTAGTCACATTAGTTACATATCATACATACAGAATGTGATGACTCATATCATGAGGTATTACAGCAGGGTACAATTACACTAAGTACTGTGCAATCCAAATTCAGATTTCTGACTGATGAAAGATTCACTATTGATGTCTAACAAAGTCAACGTTGCTTCCTATTGGACAGTCAAGGCCGTCAATTTGTAATCTATGGGGGAGCTCATTAAAAATGTTCTGTGTTATTACTTGCATTTGTTAAAACACAGAATGTTCAGATTGTTGTGATGCATGTTATTTGGTATGAGACATGTTGGCCTATATTCATCAAACCCAGTAAAAGGGTCATTGTGGTAATAATGGCTGATTCCATGCAACCGCTGTGTTTTTCTATTCATAAAAGGGGATTAGCAGCTCACTTTAGCCTCTTGCACTTGACATCTCCCATTAGTGATTCATAAAAGCACATCCCTGCACAATAACTACAGAGCCACCTGCTCTGGGCGCGCTGCAGAGCTGCCAGCAGTTCTGTATTGGAGGGCGTTGAAGTTGAGTGTTTCCCACTAAAACAATGTCACAGCATTTGTGAAACATCAGTAAACAGCAGCAAACCACTATGTTTTGTTTTTGTGTATAATACAAAAAAAACCTTTCTAATTGTCTGATGCTTGCGCCTATTTAGTGTCTTTAAGTGTCTTGTTGTGAGGGGTTATCATGTTGATTTCCTATCATTTCCTGTCCTCTTCTATTCTGTGAGCTGTCTGTCATCCCTCTCCAGAGAGAGCCCCTGCTGGCTCACAAGAAGCAATAACTTGCAGCTTGAACAACGCCCTTTCTTATTTGCAAAGAGAAATATATAAAACATTCAGGTTCTCAGTAACAGTCAGACAGATCTGCTTCTGCTGGTTAAAAGGACAAATGAGCTGTCGCTAATTAATATTAATTCTGTAAGTAACTTGTCTGGGTAATGTGCCAAAGAAGTTTGTGGAGTAAGAAACAGCCCGATATGATCCTGAGAGTACTGCTGGTGCTTCTCTCTCCGCTCAAACATTGGGTCTGAACCTCCCAGTTATACTTCATGCATAGTTTGAATTTAGAGCATGTGCCTCATCAAAAATAAGAAGTGCTAAAGTGCATGGATTTGAAGATGAATGTGGTAAATAAAGTACTATTGAACCCCCACCCTGCACTCTGATGGTCCTTCAGTTTGGTTGCTTAGCTGTCAAAAGGACCTTGTATGCTGTAACTGTAGTGACTTATAAAACATTCATTCAGCACTCCTCCTGCCAGCCCCAAGCTATACAGTACAACATCTCCACTTTCCAATACTTTGAAGTGATAAAGTTGCAGTACCTGACCAGCCTTTGTCTTCTCACAGACAAAGGTTTCGTACACGGTGGCGAAGGTGGGAGCGTTGTCGTTGATGTCCAGCAGGCGGATGTAGACGGGAACATGGCTGCTCTGACGGGGGTTATCTGAAGGGCAAACATAGGGAGAGTGAGCACCCCGCTCCACTTTCACGTACTTCCACCGACCCACACTGCCAGCTGTCTGATACAACATCAACCTTTCTACTGACGGACACCACTGAGCAGCTCATTGCCTTGCTCAAGGGCACTTTAGCTGATAGTTAGTGTTAGTCATCTACTTTCATCAGACACAGTGTGTTCCCTCCGGTTCACAAGCTGTCTTCACAATCTGAGGCCACACACACACACACACACACACACACACACACACACACACACACACACACACACATGGTGAAATGTGAAAACATGAAAGAAAACAACTAAATAAGCTTTCAAGATGTAATAAAAAGGCATATTTTTGTAATTTTCACAGCGTGTCTCAGTTCAAGCCAGGAAACTAATCAGGCTTTCATTTCACACTTGTGTCTGAGTCCAGCTGTTTGTGCAAGCTTGATGATAATAAAACCTGAAACTACAAACATAAATTATTAATTCGACAAAAACTTAGCTTGACAATATTTAGGGGATTCTGTTTTCATGAGCAGAAAATCATCAAGGTCCAACCGAGTGTCGGCCCTGAGCAGCCGGCAGGAGCAGAAACACACTCCTGTACAAAGTGGTGCCGATGGGTCCCTGCTTCATGTTAAAAGCCACAGCCAGTTAATGACATATTAATGTTTCTTTTTCTTTACATTAGCTTCAGAGCGAGAAGTCGTGTGTAGCCTTGTTTTAGCTATCTCCCTACTGTGTGTGCGTTCACTTTCTCATCAGGACGTACAGGGAGCTGCATGATGGCAGATTTATTCCATATCAAATCAAATAACCATTTCTTCTGTGGAAAGTAGTTTATATTTAGGTCTGTAGATTACACATGTTGTTTAAATGCCATTTGCAGATGCTCTGATGAGCACGGGTGACATTCTCTGCAAATAGTCCCGGGCCTGCTGGACTTACTGAACTCAGTGGCGATGATGGAAATATTATGCCAGGCAGTCTCCTCTCTGTCCAGGGCTTTGAGCAGGAACACAGATCCATTCCCTAGATGGACGTTGAACAGGTGGTCCATGTCTGTGCGGCGGTCAATAGAGTACCTGTAAGAAGCGAGACAGAAGGTGAGAAAGGGCTAAATTAAGCCAGCGGGTGGGATAACCTACAGTAACCCTTTATCTGTGCAGCCCCTGCAGGGACTTCTCTTAATCTGTGATGGACCAGAGCTCATGGTCATGTTTAAGTTTGTTAAGTCTTTTTGTGGTGTCAAATGTTCCATTAGCCCTCTGGCCAGACATAACAAAAGCACAATGTTTTAAATAATCCCAATACAACAGCAATGTTTCCATGTGAGTGTAAATAACACATATCCTGCTGTGTGGCATAGGAACATGTATAAATATGTCTTCATTAACCCACATTTACAACTACAATCTGACACTGAAAAGTCATTAAATACAGACCATCACATTAAAAGAATAGTTTAACTCTGATCTTGTTCATTTTCTTTCCCAGATTGAGTTGAGAAGATCGATGTGGTCATCCCAGCCTAGTTACAAAATATGCCGGCCAAGCCCTGAGTAATTATCCTGTAACACACAGTAGTATATGTAGAAACGTCCAGGGGGAATCACATGCTTCAACATTTTCTATTCTATTTATTTAGTTTTGTACTTTGCAGTACTAGTCTTTATTCTTCAGTCTGTATGCTAAGCGATAAGGCTAACTGTGTCCTGATTCTACATGTATGAGATTTAAATAATGTCTATATATAGATAGATATACATTGTACATGTATATAAATGTCATTTGTTTAACTCTGAAGTGAATTCTAAACAAAGATGTATAGTCTTGGATGTGTAAGGGTGGACAACAAGAACAATCTTGATATTGTAACAGTTGGAATCACATACATGTGCTGCATTGTGTGTTACTGTAGCCTGTTCAAATGTCTCTCTGTCTGAGGACTGCTCACAGAGCCTTCTCTATTCTCAACTAGTTGTTGAATGCAGCTATTCACAGCTTCACAGCACTTCATAGATAATAGAAGTGAGATGCCTTTGTTCTGCCTGTCAAAGTGGAGGCAGACTGCTCTGTGAACAGGAAGTGCATAACGCACTGTACTGTACGTGAACATGTTCACTATGGACTCCACAATATAGCATCACACTGCAATCAGCTGTTAATGATGTAGCATTCAATCTAAATGAATGTTTTCCATAAAGAGATATATGAGTCTAAAAGAAAACATTGCTTCAGTGCATCCATGCTCCATCATCATTTGAAAGTGCCCAACAATAAAGTAACAGTTCACATACACAAAGGCACAAACACAGAAATAATTGGAATTGTGTGTGTGTGTGTGCCCCCTTGTGACACATCATTTTAAGAGCACTCTATGGTTCCATGCATGTTTTAATTGGAATACATTCCTCATCAGCTGGCCTGCTATAAGTGTAGAGAAATAAGAGCTTACTGCTCATCCTGCTGTCATCATCCATCAACACATCCTCAGTGTTTCCTACAGTTCTTGTGTGTGGTGCACCAAGTGCCCTCCAACATCATCAAGTTTCAAATGTCGCTGCAGCAGATGAGCAGAGAAGATTCCCAGGGTGTATTGATGCTGTAATGCTCAATGACTAACCGGAGAGTAACAGCTCAAAGTATCCTAATGCCCAGCATCAACGATGGACAGTACTGCAGTGAGGCATATAGCCGGTAGGGGCAGGATTCACACTCTATAGTGTATTATCTCACAGTCCTATCTTTTAACGTACTTCATATTCCTCCTCTATTTCCCCTCGTTTCAGACTCTTATCAGAGCTCCTCACCAGCCTTCAGAGAATCCAGCTCCATTTGAAGTCAGGCTTCTTCCAACTTCAATGTAGTATTGCTGAGATATTTAAAACAGATATGTCTGTTTTCAGTGTCATATAAGGAAAGATTGCTTTAAAGTCCAATTGAAATCAAAATATATAAAAAATAATGTGAAAATGATTTGTTTTTTTTATAATGAAAAATGAAAGAAAATAGAAACATATATTATTGTCAAGCTATCCTGAAAGACAAAGCACATCAGCTGTATAAACTGCTGACTGTAGCCTACAATGTGAGCAGTGATATTTAACAATAAGGACAAGTTAGCATCTTAACCAGGGGTGGGGAACCTCCGGCCTCCGGGCCGTGTACCATCGCGTGGTCACGTCATGTCAAAAAACTTCAATATTAAACGAGACGGTCATTGACATCAGTGAACGCAGCGTGGAGAAATGGACGAACGATGATTTCTTTGTGGAAGTAAAAGGCCAGTGTGTCTAGTTCGTGCAGACGCGCTTGCTGTGATGAAACAGGCTCTCGAGCGTCATTACAGCACGAAACATGCCAAACTACACGAGTGCGTTTGGATAAAGTTAACGCTCTTCTGTGGACATACAAACATGGAAAGATAGAGAGGTAGACCACCACACCAAGAAGAGACTCTTCCACCACTGCTGTGCAATTATCACTGTCATTTACAATACTCACTTTATTTTCTATCAACCACGTGGTACTTATATTATTTTTTATTATCTATTATTTGTTCTATATGTTCTTTTGCTGTGACAAGATAAATGTCCCCGCTGTGGGACTAATAAAGGATTGTTTTCTGATAAAACAGAAAGACACATGGATAAAAAGGTTGCTTTTTTGCACAGCATAAAATAAATGTGAAAAAGATGGGCTGAGTCTCGAAGGATGTTAGGAAAAGGATTCCTTCGAAAAGGATCGAAGGAAAAATAAAATGGCCCTTGATAGGAAAAAGGTTCCCCACCCCTGATCTAAACTGACAAACGCTGACATTTGCTGCTAAATCTTTGAGCTGTTTAATGTGGGACAGCTGACTAGCAACACATGCAGGACACATCCATTAGAAAGCTGATGCAGGTTGTTGTTGTGGTTCTTGTGTTGTTGCTGTTAGTCAGTGTGACTGATGGAGCCGTGTATTACTGCTTCATGAAGACCAGTGCAACTCCTGTTAGTATTGCTGCTGGCAGCTTTCTCCAGAAATGCTCATCCAAACACACAGACACATACAGACACACAGACACACAGACAGACACACAGACAGACACACAGACAGACAGACAGACTCCTTCCTCTTTGGTGGGATACAGTTTAAAATGAAGATTTTATTGGCTATAGGCTAAACAATAAATCAGATCAGAAGATTCACTGAGCAGATCTGTGTCCTCTTATACCTCTATATTTGAAAACAATGTGGGAGTGATTTAGTGGTCATTTGAATAAACGGACTGCTCCAATCACCAGGAAAACAAAGTACAAAGAATAGTTGACAGAAGATGTAGTACGTTAATTGAAACTAAAGCTGGATTTTACACAATTTGCTAAAACCTTTGCTCACTTGGACAAAGGGCAATCATCCAATATCTCATAAGTGGATACAAACAGTGTAAATCTGATCTACACTCAATAGAAACCAAAGTCCAGTGAGATTCTCTGGTTTTCTGTCATTGGTTGATTTTCTTGCCTTATTAGTTAATAACCCATTGTGAAGATCATTAAAAAATGAACATTTGACGGAGGTTCCTTACTTGACCATGCTGCGAGCTCCATCGGGGTCCATGGCGCTGACTGAACCCAAGGCCACGCCCACTGCAGCGTCTTCCTTCACCTCCATCAGATAGCTGGCTTTGTAGAACAGCGGTGGCTCATCCACGTCATCCACACCAATCCGAACCGTGGCCATGGCTTTGGAGCCTGCGGACATGAAGCGAGGGTCCACCTGGGTGTTCTGCACCTGGATCTCTACTGTGTACGACGGCTTCTTCTCAAAATCCAAAGGCTGCAGAGGCAAAGAGAAAAACACAGGAAACACAGGAAACACAGGGAGGTTAAGAGCATTGTCTCTGTTGGTACAGTAAAAATAAAGCTAATTTTAACACTACAAGTTACGTTTCTGCTGAGGTCACCAATCAAATCTATTGAATTTATTGTATATAGACAGAAAATATGTGCCAGAATGATAAATCAAATATGAAATAGAAAATGATTAATAATTAGAAAAAAGTCTTATAAATATACGTCCAGTATTCACTCTCTTTTAGCCCGTTGGTCACCACCAAGTCCATCAGCATGTTACTAAATGTGTCCGTTGCTGTTTGGTGCCGGGCGTGTATTGTACAGGGGCTCAGAACTTTTTGCACTAAACCCTAAACTAAAGTCTGCAACCTCAGTTCCTGCAGCTGGAAGATCAGAGTCAGAGCTTGTGAGCAGGAGAACCAAAACAACGAGGCCAAAGCATTTTGGCGTCTTTGAAAGCGCTGCACAGTGGATGATAATTCTTCAGGAGTTTGTCACTACGAGAGACACCTGTCACATTACACCTAGTCATTAGATCCCTTGAAAATATGAAGTTATTGATAAGTGCAGTTTCATTATTGGAGACCCATATTGAGATTTAGCCAGTAAATGCAAAGTTCGATAGTTTTTGAGCTTGACGAGGGGAATATTTGAACCCGGTTTAGTACAATTATTGATACATAATCATACATTTCTTATATAAGCAGGGCTCATAGCTGAGCAGCCCAAACACAAATAGAGTTTTCATACTGCACATAGTCACAGTAATAGTATGCTTGATGGAATGACTTTAATATATCTTTTTATTTGGTAGATGAGAAGTTGAGCATCAAAGACAGGATTTATGGAATGCGAAAACACATGTCTTTGCTTGTATCAGGACTGTCTGAATGATCAAAACAACAGCACATGCTGTGACGGAGCAACATCTAACATTAATACAACTGATATAAAGCAGCTGACATATTCAATCTGATGACAAATGATAATCATTTTTCAAAAGTGCAAATACTGTTGATGAAATGTGTTTCTTGACATCAGCGGGGACAGTTCTGCACGGTTGTTTCAAAGCAGAACAAAGCTTCAGATTAACTTGAAGAGCTCGACATGAGCTGCCTTTGCTTCCTGGATATTGTCCTCATCGTGTTTCCTGCTGACAGAATGTCATTACTTCTTTGTTGGAGCTCGCACACTTTCTTATGGTTGTGTCAGCAAGACGAACAAAATTATTTCTATGTATCAATGTTGATTGTACATGAGTAAACAGGCACTCTGAGAGGACACTGTGATAAAAAGCTACTGCAAAGGCTAGGATGGGGGGGGGGGGGGGGTGAAGGTAAATAGGAATACGTTTAATTTGGTTTCTTTCATCTGTCAAGCATGCCCAGGCTTTGCATATTTAACAGTACGTATTACACAGACTACGTGGGCAGGATCCTTATGAGTATAAAGTGGGAGTGTGGGATCTGCTGAATCACTGCTTTAGAATTTATTTGATTTAATGTCGTGAGAAAAATATCAAGATAATTAAAAGACATTCTCACCTGGATGTGGGCATCAGGAAAGCAACATATTTAACATTATTTACAAAAGATGCCCTTTGACTTCTGCATTCCATTCTGCCCTATGTACTCTGCTGTTATTCATGTTACTAGCTTATATTATAGCTTATATAACGCATCTTTTCACATGTTTGGAAGATGTTTTATTGTATTTCCTCCTTGTTGTTCCTGTTTCCTTTAACATTAGGGCTTCACAAACTGCTGAGTGTTGAGTGTTTCTCCCTCTCACCTTGCTGACAGTAATGACTCCCTGCTGAGTGTCCTTGTCAGTGGAGATGTCGAACATGTCCATGCCGTCTCCACTGACGATGGTGAAATACATCTCAGCGTTCTTCCCGATGTCTCTGTCAGTGGCAAGAATTCTCCCAACTGGATTGCCAGACTTGGACGACTCAGGAACTTTGAACTGGTAAATACCTGAAAAAACGACAAAGAGAGCTGAGCGTCTGCTGCTGCTTTTATGAAAGGAATGCTAGGATCAACAGTTTTTTGCACATTGTTGCCACTATTAGCCACTATATAAAATAGCTATTTCTGACTTCAAGACCCCCCCAGTGGTAGTTAAAATAAGACACAGTGCTGGGTAGCGACTAATCCCCACAATTTGGTTGAGAAAGCATCATGGCCAGGCTTGCTCCTTCCAAGTTAAGGCCACATTCAGAACGAGCAGAGGCCTGCCTGAAAAACCCCTTCCTCTCATTCATTTCAATGGTGCCAGTCTTTCAGTGCAGTGGATGAACCTGAACCTGGCTCAAACCTCATGACATCGTCTAGCAGGGCACTGCGTTGGCCAATCAACTACACACCAGCACACATTTACTTTGTAACATGAATGCTGTGTTTTTACTGCTTACCTACTTAAGATAAAATAGTTGCCACTGTGATCATTTTTCAGAGTTGTAAAACCTTCTGGGTGACTGTCCGAAAGAAGTGTTATCAGAAGCCCACGGTTCACCACCAACCGCTTGCTGTTTCTAACAGATTCTCCCCACTCAGTGACACACTAGCTGAGAAGCCAACTCTGGTTATCGGTAGATCAATTTTGAGATACGTTCATTTTGAGACACCAGCGACGACAGTCACGTGCATTCTGGGGGCCAGAGCGGGCGACATAGAAGCACATTTGAAACTGCTGGCTAAGGCTAAACGTAAATACAGTAAGAATGTTATTCACGTCGGCGGTAATGACACGCGATTGCGTCAATCGGAGTGTACAAAAGTTTATGTGGAGTCGGTGTGTACATTTGCCAAAACTATGTCGGACTCTCTGGTCCTCTGCCAAATCTTTTGAATGATGACATGTTTAGCCGCATGTCATCACTCCGTCGCTGGCTCTCATGGTGGTGTCCAGATAATGATGTGGGCTTGGTAGACAATTGGCGGACTTTCTGGGGAAAACCTGGTCTGATTAGGAGTGACGGCATCCATCCTACTTTGGATGGAGCAGATCTCATATCCAATAATATTACAAAGTCTATTAGTGGACCTAATCCATGACAACCCAGAGTTGAGACCAGGAGAAAGAGTTGCAGTCTTACACACTTCTCTGTGCTTCTTTCCGGGCAGTCACCCACTCAAATCCCCATAGTGACTGTGTCTGCCCCACGACCACTGAAACTAATCAAGTCTATGGTTAACAGAAGAGGAGTTATACATGAAAACCTAATAAAAAATAAACACCACCGCTGCAAAAGTGCAACTAAATCGAAAAATTAAATGTGGGCTCTTAAACATCAGATCTTTATCAACGAAAGCTGGATTGGTAAATGATTTAATATCAGATAATAAGATTTATTTATTTTGTCTCACTGAAACCTGGCTGAGACATGAAGAATATGTCAGTCTAAATGAATCTACTCCACCTGGTCATATTAATACTCACATTCCTCGAGGTACTGGCCGAGGAGGTGGAGTTGCGGCCATATTTGACTCAAACCTCTTGATCAATCCTAAACCTAAACTAAACTATAACTCTTTTGAAAGCCTTGTTCTTACTCTCTCAAACCCAACATGGAAAACAATAAAGCCAGTTTTATTTGTTACTGTGTACCGCCCTCCTGGTCCGTATTCTGACTTTCTATCTGAATTCTCAGAATTTTTATCAAGTTTAGTCCTTAAAACAGATAAAGTAATTATTGTAGGTGACTTTAATATTCATGTGGATGTTGATAGTGACAGCCTTAATAATGCATTTATCTCAATATTAGATTCAATTGGGTTCAGTCAGAGTGTACATGAACAAACTCACTGTTTAAACCACACTCTGGACCTTGTTCTGGGATATGGTGTTGAAATTGAAAGTTTATCAGTGTGTCCACATAATCCTGTTTTATCAGACCATTTTTTAATAACTTTTGAAGTCCTGTTACTGGACTACAAGCCAGTAGGCAAAATATCCTACGCTCGATGTCTATCTGAAAGTGCTGTGACTAAATTTAAGGAAGTGATTCCATCAGCACTTAATTCAATACCAGGACTCAATATCAATATAATGGAGGACTCCAATGCTAACTTTAGTCCCTCCCAAATTAATCATCTTGTTGATAGCGCTGCAGCCTCACTGCGAATAACACTCGACTCTGTCGCTCCTCTAAAGAAGAAGATCATAAAACAGGAAAAGAAAGCTCCATGGCTTAATTTACGATAAAACGATAACGATAAAATTATAATTATTAGAGACAAAATTAATCTCCTCCTGACCTCAATTGGTAATGACTTAACTTCAACCTCCGGAATTTTAAAAACATCTGTAACTCCTGAAATATATCTAGACTGTTTTACTCCAATCAACCTTAACCAACTAACTTTAACAATCTCATCGTCTAAGCCATCAACCTGTCTTTTAGACCCGATTCCAACTAAACTGTTTAAAGAAGTTTTACCCTTAATTAAAACCTCGTTATTAAATATGATCAACCTGTCTCTATTATCTGGCTACGTACCACAATCCTTTAAAGTAGCTGTAATAAAACCACTTCTTAAAAAGCCTTGATCCAGAGGTTTTAGCCAACTATAGGCCGATATCTAACCTACCCTTTCTCGCTAAGATCCTTGAGAAAGCAGTCGCAAAACAGTTATGTGATTTTTTACATAATAATAGTTTATTTGAGGTTTTTCAATCTGGATTTAGAGTTCATCATAGCACAGAGACGGCACTGGTGAAAGTTACCAATGACCTTCTATTGGCATCAGACAAAGGACTTGTCTCTGTTCTTGTCTTGTTAGACCTCAGTGCTGCTTTCGACACTGTTGATCATGACATTCTACTACAGAGACTGGAACATTGTGTTGGCATAAAAGGAACCGCACTAAGCTGGTTCAAGTCCTATTTATCTGAGCGATCTCAATTTGTACTTGTTAACGATAAATCCTCCATGACAGCCAAAGTCAGTCTTGGAGTTCCGCAGGGTTCTGTACTTGGACCGATTCTATTCACCTTATATATGCTTACTTTTGGCAATATTATAAGGAAATCTATAAACTTTCATTGCTATGCGGATGATACCCAATTATATCTATCAATTAAACCAGATGAAACCAATCAATTGGCTAAACTTCAAGCATGCCTTAAGGACATAAAAAATTGAATGTCTAGCAACTTCTTGATGTTAAACACAGACAAAACTGAAGTTATTATACTTGACCCTAAACGCATCCGAAACGCATTTTCTAATGACATAGAAGCTCTGGATGGCATTAATTGGGCCTCCAGCACCACTGTAAGGAATCTTGCCGTCATCTTTGATCAGGATCTGTCTTTTAACTCCCACATAAAACAAATCTCAAGGACTGCCTTCTTTCATCTACGTAACATTGCAAAAATAAGACACATCCTGTCTCAAAATGATGCAGAAAAACTAGTCCATGCATTTGTTACTTCAAGGCTGGATTTCTGCAACTCATTATTATCAGGTTGTCCCAAAAAGTCACTTAAGACTCTTTAGTTGATCCAAAATGCAGCGGCATGTGTATTGACAAGAATAAGGAAACGGGATCATATTACTCCTGTATTAGCTGCTCTGCACTGGCTCCCGGTAAAATACAGAATATAATTCAAAATCCTTCTCCTGACTTACAAAGCAATTAATGGTCAGGCTCCAGCATATCTTAAAGATCTTAAAGACCTTATAAACCAACTAGAGCATTGCGCTCCCAGACTGCAGGGTTACTTGTAGTTCCTAGAGTCTCTAAGAGTACAATGGGAGCCAGAGCCTTCAGCTATCAAGCTCCTCTCCAGTGGAACCAGCTTCCAGTTTGTGTTCGGGAGGCAGACACACTCTCCACATTTAAGAGTAGGCTAAAGAGTTTCCTTTTTTATAAAGCTTATAGATAGGGCTGGCTCAGGTTTGCCCTGGATCAGCCCCTAGTTATGCTGCTATAGGCTTAGACTGCCAGGGGACACCTCCCTGCTCTCTTCCTTCTCTTCCTCTCTCATCCCATCCCTCTCTTCTTCTCCCTCTCTATCTGTATGCATTTATGTAAATGTATGTTACTAACTCATCATCCGGGGTATCATTCCCGGAGTTTCTGTTTCTCATGTAGCAGGTTGCCACTGATAAAGTTTACGTCAGGATCAGGAATCGTGGCTGTGACTGCTGCCCTGGTCCTGCTGGACACCGGGAAGCCTTTTTGACATTTTCCTTGATTCATCCAAACTTTCTCTTTTTCAACACAACATAATTTTCTGTCAAATGTTGTATTTGTACTATGTTGTTTATCCTGTACACACAACATCTATTGCACGTCTGTCCGTCCTGGGAGAGGGATCCCTCCTCAGTTGATCTCCCTGAGGTTTCTTCCATTTTTACCCCTTTAATTATGGGGTTTCTTTTAGGAAGTTTTTCCTTGTGCGATGCGAGGGTCTAAGGACAGAGGGTGTCGTAACCTGTAGTCTGTAAAGCACACTGAGACAAATGTATAATTTGTCATATTGGGCTATACAAATAAATTTGATTTGATTTGATTTGATTTCTGTTCAGTCACTTCTGATTTCCAAATAAATAAAGTGAAGGCTTTTGAAATACTACACAGAGACTTTAATGAGTCTTATTTGTGTCGATAAAAAGCTCTGACATTGCTCTGACATTTACAACTTTACAACCCAATGATCCGATTGCGAGGTCACGTATTCAGATAGGTTTGTTTGAAGTCAGTGTAGATGGTGGAAACAGAGAGGAGCACCAGCAGGAAGCTAAGCAATATGCTGCTGTGACTGAGGCAGCAGCACAGTCTAGTTTAAGTGTATGCTATATTTAGAATATTTTCACCGCTTCACCTTACTGTCAGACAGTCCTTCACGATAAAGAACTGAACAGACATTTTACCTCGCAGAACACGGCGTTGCTGGTGTACCTCTGCCTTCATCAGTTATTGTGTTACTCTGGTGAATCCAAACTAACCCTTTAAAACACCAACATCTCTAAGATCCCTCTGTATTCTGATGATCAAATCCATTGTAAGGGGGCGCAAAATAAAATCTATATAGATAAACGTGTAGCTGTAAAAACCTCAGATAACAATAATTCCACTGAGCACAGTCGGGGATCGAACCGCCGCTCTTCCGATTCGTGGCCGGCGGTGTGAGCTCGTAGCGATAGAGCAGGTCATAGGAAATGGAGGAAACACATAAACTTAAACTAAGACATTGAGAAAGTTTGTTCTTCCTTGAAAAAGATTCCTATGGCAGCATAAACGCTGAATGAAGAAACAAGCTCTTCCTGTTGTCTTTGAAGTTCATAAAGACGGTTAGACAGGTAGACAGCAAGAACAAAAGAAGCATTCTTGGTCAAATAAAAGGAGTGTAAATGCTGATGGAAGCCAGTCGCTGGAACAATGTCTCTCCGACAGACTGCTGACTATCATTTAAAAAGCATTTCAATGTATTTTCTGTGAGTGTGATGTATCCCTTTGTTCTCTGGAATAAGCGCTAACATCGTGTTCTGCCATCACTTTGTTATGGCAGTTTGAGATGGCAGTTGCTAAGAGTTTTCCTTCTCATTGTGAAACAAACACAGCCTCGTTCTGTATGAAAAAAGCAGCTACTTTGAGTCACTGAATGGAGTCCAAGCACACAAACACGTTTAAAGGAATGCAGATGAGATGTCACTCTGCTGTATGAACCTGAGGCAGTTCCATATCAGCACACTTTCCTTTACTCAGGATGTGTGTGTGTGTGGTCTGTGTGTGCATATCTATTGGTGTGTATAAACCATTTGAGTGAGTAATTATATGCTGCTGTGTCACAGCAGGCGTCATACACTCTGGCAGCTAGACAGTACTCAACCTTCCACTGTTTTGGCATACTTATGTGTGTTTGTGTGTGTGTGTGCCACAGAGAGAGAGAGAGAGTGAGATAATGGATGTGTATACACACATTATCAAACTGTCACAGCTGCAGATGCTTACCCACTAACAAATAATAATTTCACTCCCTTCTTGACACATACATATGTTTCTCTGTGAAAGGCAGCTGTCCATCTGTCTGTCCATAGAGAGAAACAAAAGAACAGAGAGCTCATGAAACCTGTGATCCAGAGCTGACACCAAACTAAACCAACGACCAACATCATACCAACCAGCCAAATCAAGCGATCCCAAAATATACTACTAAACCAACACCGAACAAAACTAGCCAAGCTAAAGCAAAGCTGTAATAAGAAGAGAGTTCAACACAGGTATGCTGTTTGTAGCTTCTGACCAATCACAATCATGGAAACGTGTACTGTCAGCAGAGCGGCATATTTCACAAATGACACAAACTACAATGTTAGACAAGTACAAAGAAGTTCAACACTTAATACATGCTGAAAGAAACATAGATGCATCTGCCAAATGCAGGAAGGACAGCTGGCAGGACAAGATTGTCGACTGAGAGAATGCGTAAATGAACAGGCTTATAATATAACGGCCACATCTAGGGGAGATCTGAATTATATTTGTTGCTGCTTAGATGTGTTCCTATGGAATAAAATAGAAGATATAATTAATTTGTCCCCTTGAGGAAATTATGGCGTGTATGACAACATTGGAGCCTTATTCTTTGAGCTGCAACCCTGGCTGTGAGAAACAGACTTTGGAGAACATTGAAAATAAATATAAGAGCATAATTCAAAGCGGTAGCTCTTTTTATTCACAACAATTACTGCCACTTTGTGCTCAGTGGGTGGCACATCTAGACCCTGGAAACACATACAGTATGCTCAAACTGAAACAATGTGACCACAAAGAGCAATTTCACTATTCCAATACTTTTGGTAGTCGTTTTATGTCTCTTAGCACAAAGAACAAACAAACTAAAGAACCCTTGTGGGAGCCTTGTGAAACCCTGAGGAGCCCAGAGGTAAAGAGAGGAGAAGCATATTTCATCTCCACTCAGGTTTCTTTCTGGCTGGTTGGAGATTGTGTTGCCTCTTGGCTCCGACACCAACAGCACTGATTGGAGTCATGGTGTGAAGTGAAATGAATAAAATGTGTGGACGAAGGTGTGTGTGCGACTGTATGTTCTACTTGTATGAGAAGACATTTCTGACCTTCAGAGTGAAGGAGCGGGTTTGGAGTTAAGAGACAGGGAACATACAGTATATCATTTATGATTTGTCCTCATATGGGTAGAAACACAAGCATGTGTGTGTGTGTTAAGTGTGGTGACCTAACAGAATGATGATGCCACTTGCAATCTGTTCAGCAGATCCTAGCGTGATCTTGTTTTGCACCCTGAACTGGAGACAAACACTAAGTGAATGGTGCTAATGCTGTGTGGAGAAGAGGAGGGAGACACTGACAGTGACACAGAGGCTGTGATTGAACCAGGCAGAGATGGAGAGGGAGAGGGGAAACAATTAGAGAATAGACAAATAGAGAACTAAGTTCTGCCTTCATGTCCATTTATAAGGATTAGACGAGAGAATGATCGAGAGAAGTAAACACACACACACACACACACACACACACACACACACACACACACACACACACACACACGTATAAAAGAATGAAAAGCTTCCACATTAGAGCCAGCTGTTGCGATGTTAAACTTCAACTGTTATAAAGTATCTACTAAAGTGAGATAAGCAATGATTTAGATGGAGCAGGACTTCTGACAGATGTAACTGCTGTGCTGCTGAGTGACGGTAAATGTTCTAAGAATATGACCATGCAACATATTGTGAATCATTCTCTACATACATACATCTAATGCATGTTGGATTAAAAAGATGAGGTTCAAAGTTCATCCTTGATCAGCATTTGAGGAAATAATCTCACCAGTGTCCAATTAGTATGTCTTATTGAGTTTCACCATCAGAATGAACTTTGAACATCACTTTACACGACAACATTGATGAAAAGAGTTTAGAAAAAATTGAAATTAGAACGTTTACAATTTCATGACAACTGTACAAACTCCATCTGCTGATGAAGACTCTTTCCAAGGTCAAGAATGAACTGTGGCCCCACCCGTTGGACCCCTTGACCCCCTGTTCTTTTACCCTCTTTGTGTTGTGTATGCATTTCTGTTGTTTAAGTATCCATTAGGTATAAAGTGAAATGAGAACGACACATACACATAGTCGAGAGATGGAGAAACCTACTCCTTATTGAGTTACAATCTTCCCCATGTTTGCTGTGTGTCAGGTTATTGTGACACAGGACACATTTTATGGATAACCTACATTTTGATTCTGGAACATTTATTCAGCACTGTAAACGCCTGACTTCAAAGTGAAAGGTTGTACTGTCTTCTTATTAAAAGTTCATCCAAAACAACCAGCAAGAATTAAGAATGGTCAGAGGCCATGGTACAATGTGTGGTAATTTGATAATTTTTTTTAAATGCATGTGATACAATAAGAAAAGTATTCAAACTCAAGAGGCCTCTGAAGATGAGTTAAAAATGCAGAGGCAACCTTAAGGTCCCTGTCACTTCAGGTTATACTGTGCGTTCAAAGTGCATGTTCCCAAACAAAATTACATTTCATCAAATTACCACAAACTCATTTCCACATGGGGGCTGCCTGCTTTACCCGGATCCTGTCTTGCCCACAGAACTAAAATAGTTACTTTTAAAAGATTCAGGAGCAACATCCTTTTCCAGAGACTGTGCTCCTGCTACTCTGGATAATCCTAAAAGCAAGCTGTCAGTTTTCATAGGGACTATTTCTTCATCCAGAAGTAGCTCCACTGAAACGTGTGACTGGGAGGTCTGGATTATTCAGAGTAACCAACACTATCTGCATGGCTCTACACCACTGGAGGCAGAGCAAGTCAAACACAATGGTCTTTTAAAGACTACTTGGAGAAGATGCTGTCAACTGGTATGACATAACTAAACCTACATGCCATTTGTGATTCTGTTAATATTATGCATTAGTATCATATCTGCATTATTAGAGCAGCTGTGGCTCATCCAATAGGCAGCTAGGTTCATTAATGAAGCCCCCATTCAGAGACCTGTAGATTAAGTTCCAATCATGGACAGTAGACAGTGCTCTCACACCTGTTATCATTCATTAACTCTTCTGGATCAATGTGTTCATTTATGTATTAGCACTGACCATAGTGGATCTGTTACCATGGGAATCAGTGGCAGACTTAGTAATCCAAAGATTGTTCTGGTGTCCACAGGGAAAGTCCCTCTCACACAGGTGAAGACAGTCAGACGTGTTAAGTAATGGTACATGTCCCACATCAGGTTCACAGTACTAGTCATGAGGTCCAGTACGAGTTCCATCATGTCTTTAGTAGCTTGTGAGGGAGCGCTCCAAAGTCTGAGAGACAGATCCTAATGATGTCGTCAGGGTTATCTCAGCTTGGCTCTCTTGGCTTTAGTGACAGCAGATTTTACATCTTCGGCTTCTTTGATTTTGACCTTTTTTAGATGCACACTGTTAGATTACCCCTCCGCGAGCGTTGCATTGAGGATTGGAGGTGGCCATGTTGGCTCTTTGGGTCTTAAATTACCAAGCTTGAATTTGCTATACTTTGTAATCTTTTCAATTCATGTTGCTTCATGTAACTTACACCAGTGCTGGATAGAAATACCAGTGTACAAGTCACTCTGGAATAAGGAAGTGATTAGTCAAATAATCAACAACAATTTTGATGGTTAATTTATTATTCAAGTCATTTTAGCAATGAGAAGTGTACAATAGGGTTTGCTCCAGCTTCTCACACTTGAGTATGTGCTTCTCTCTCTGTTTTAAATCGCACAGCTTTTGATTTTTGACTATTGGCCGAACATAACAAGCAGTTTGATGCAACATTTCAAAAGCTTTATCTTAATAACTAAATGATTCATCAGCAAATATTCTTAAGACTAACCTATAATTAAAATAAGTTACAGTATGCTTCATTAATAGACAGTATAGTCTCCAACACTACAGCGGGGGTCTTGAGAGAGTTACAAAGCCCACATGTTTACAGTAAGAATGTTTCGATGATTAAGGATTCATTTAATTTAATTGATTAAGAAGACTTTCAGGAAGAATGAATGTTACTTGGTGTAGTTCCCCTGAAAGTCTCCGGCAGAACAGACTGGATTTTTAATGAACAGACATGCTGGGAGGGGACGGAGGTCCTGCTGTGACGGACTGCATGACAAACTTCATTGTGTGCTGCCATGGCTGTAGTGCAAAAATCTCTGGCCCTGACATCTGAAATATGTGGCACCTGAGCACAACGATTTACTGATCCATAACAGTAATGTGGGAAGGAGTTGTGAGCAGATAAAAGTCAGATGTTAGAAGCATCTTTCAGTCCATATTCAATGTAGCATTTATTAGGTCTGGTATCAACGCTATTGTTTTACTATTTTTATAAATGAATAAGCTGTAACGGTCCTCAACTAGACGGCAAAAAAAGTTATGAAGAGAGAGTGGAAATAAGACACTGATAATTTGGCGCAGAACAAACTGTGCTTTATGAACAATGTGGCGCCCCAAATACTTCCAGTGTAAATCCAGAAATCTAAATATTATGCTGCCATGTGTAATATGTTTCCCTTTCCTGATGTGTAATGTCCCGTTTCCTCTTGAAGCCATGGCAGTGTCGAGGTGGAACCATAAGATCAGTGGTCATGTGCACATGTGCTACTTCAGTACACTTCAGGAACAAATATTACTGGGACCACTATACAGAAAATTAAAGAGGAATAATTAATATCCAGGAACTCACATTAAAGACACCACTGACTATCTGGGTTACAATTTGGCCACAATTAGCACATTGACCATACACCGTCCAGCCATGTATCGGTCTCCACATAAACTCTGCCTCTCACACTCAACCCTCAACGCCAGTCTGTCCTAACCACAGCCCTGCTGTGTCTCATCTTTCCTCTCCGCCCTGCCGCTGCGGTTCGAGGGCTCCTGCCTGTGGGTCCACAGGATGTGCGGAGTCTTGAGTGACATGCATCGGCCTGTGCCTTACCTTTGGCTCCCTTTTCCAAAATGCCTAGTTGCTGCACATGAATGAGGAAAGAATTCTCTCACTAACCCTAAAGCTGCTTTGAGACAGTGAGGGTAGTACTTTGAATGACTGGCAGCTGATACTCTGTACCACACAGCACAGGCTGCTGCTACCTACTATAACTACTCATTATGTGGCTAAATATAGCAGCTTGTATCTGGAAATAGAGGGAATGGTTAGTGAAATGACACAATTAATAAAGTTAGTTAGTAAAGTAGCAACTATATTGGTCGGACTTAGAAGATGTTTCTTCATTAACAATTCTCTTCATTAATCTGTTTCCCAAGATGTATAATTGAGGGAACTCAAATACCTGTATTGTTACACTCATCATTCTCAACCAGGACCTATGTATTTCTCCAACGCGCATTGAATGTTACTTAGCGTTTTAACAGGGGGACCCCTGGGGGTCCACGGAGGTACTGGGGGGGTCGCAAAATTGTTTGTAGATAAAGCAAATATCTTTTTATAAAAAATAAAAATAAATTGCACATTCACATCCCCCCATCGCACAGAACTCAGACAGCACCCACCCTTCGCACAGAACTCTGACAGTACACCCCCCCTCTCACAGAACTCTGACAGCACCCCCCCTCGTTTGAATACTGCTGCAGTAGGAGGTCCCTGCTCCATGTTACACCATTTTGGGGGTTCTTGGCCTGACAAACGTTGAAGACCCCTGCGTTAGTTGTTTATATTTCTATAAACTAATCAAGCCTGCCTGTCTGTGTATTTAGGTCCCTGGGACTGTGGCACAGACACGGCAGAGCAGTTCGAAGTCAAAATGTCGCTCATGAGGAAGGTCTGGAAGATTATTTGGATGAAGTGATTTTATTTATTTTTTTACTTTTGCGAGCAGTGACGCAATCTGATTGTATTTACTGCCCGACATTTGTTGGACCCCGTCTGTGTTACTTCAGCAGGCTTGAGTGTTACAGTAGGGGACCAATGTGTTGCTGCATTAAAAATATTCATTTTTAAATATTTTTTACCATGTTGCTGGTGTACAATTTATTATTTTAATAAAATGACAATTTAGTAAATTTGTATCCATGTATATATTTGTTACATTTTGTTATAACAAAGTTAAGAAAATACATTTCTAAAGTCAAGTGTGATTCTGCCTTACACATAGTAGATTGATGGCAGCTTCCTCCCCACAGAGAGGCACACAGCTTATTAATGGACTGTTTTGGGAGTTTGATATGACAGCAAAACAGCTAATTCCATTTCAAGTTGAAATAACATGACTTTAAACACTCGGCAGCTGTCAGAATCTGAAAACTTCTGAAACAACTGAGCAGCAAAGAGAAATGCTCTCATTGTCTGAGCCCTTCCACAGTGCAGTAGTGAGCAGTGACACTCACTCACTAACCAACCTCTCCATCAGTGCCTGCACATTGAGCTGCAATAAATGCAAAAAAAAGAATCATTCTAATTAAATGGTAAGATATGAAATGTTTCAGAGGTGTGTGTTAAAGGTACATTTGACACAGCAGGTCTTTACTGAAACGTTTCCAGATATGATTACATGCATTTGATTCTGGTGAGTAAATTGTTCGTACTTCACAATTTATGGAAAAACATAACAATTCTGCTTTCTGCTGCTTCTGAACAGTAGAACTAATGAGAGTGTGTGACTCCGTGTTTCATCATTTGTATGTTATCTTACTCTGAGTGAAGCGGGGAGGGTTGTCGTTGACATCAGTGAGGGTGATGTTCACCATGGTGGTTCCAGTGAGCCCCCCTCTCTGTCCAGCCATGTCTTTAGCTTCAATCACCACCTGGTAATGCTCCCTCTGCTCTCGGTCCATGTCACCAGGACCCAAGGCCGTCCGGATCACACCTGAATGAAAGTAACATGCTTCTGTTTAAATGTATTTAAACAGAACTCTATCATGCTAAACTCCAGAGATTCAAATGTGTTTGTTAAGGTGAGACTTAAGCCGTGTTTCCCCTGCAGGCTACGGCTCCACTTGACTTGACTCGCTCTCTTTTGGTTTCCACTTAAACTTGTGTCAGGATTTACAAATCACTTTGTGCACACACTAGTGAAAAGTGAGTGACAACGCAGAAGCAAAATTGTTCTTGTGAAGATGGATATCAACACAGAGCTGGAGTCAGGACGTGCGTAAAGACTGGACACATGGGAAACCTCTGCCTCTGTCCAACGTTAACACTACGAACACCTGTAAAGCTCCCTGAGGGTACACTGTGTTTCTTTTGTTTAATGCATGCATACACAGAAGAGTAAAAACCAAAATGTGTGGTTTGATAAGGACTTTTGTGCTGGAACTATTTCTTGTCAAATAACAGCAGACTTATTACAATATCACCCAAAACAATTTGTTCCCACCTTATCTAATACACATTACTACTACTGTTTATTAGGTGACTTGTGATATTTGTGATAGTTTGTATTATTGGAGGTTTCCCCAATGAAAGGTTAGGCTGTACTGCAATGAATCTTCCTCTCCTTTTACAGAAGTATGATTGAGATGACAGGGCCTGGAGTTCAGAGGAATCAGTTTCCCTATTCAGGAATGAAAGCATATAGTGTATGTGTATTTCCCAAAATGTTCAACTATGCCAATAGCTTCAATATACGTGTTCTACACATGTCACTTCCTGTCAGCGTGGAGAGAATATGGTCGAATATTGCTGCTTAATCCAGTAATGTGTCCAGGACCCTGACTCAGATGAGTGGAGAAGGGCAGATTACGGCCATGGTTATCTCAATGGAGCGCTAACTTTGACAGAGAAAGTACATAAGATCAGGCAAGGGTTGAGCTGAGCTGTGTTTGTATTATATGATTTCACATTTTATGACAAACTCCTTTCCTCCTTCTTTTTCCAGTGCAGGTACATACATGTGAGGGTGTGTATTTACATTGTGTTACCAGTTCTTTCCAGCTTTTTATGTTGAAGAAAATGTATTGGCTTTAAACGAGATATGGAGCTCCAACAAAGACGAGCATCCTATTCCTGCTACCTGAGACTATGCTCATTCAATGTGCTGTTGGTACACTGGTAGGACATTTCCTGCACAGACCTGATCTGATAAATTGAATACAGAAGAGTGAGGCCCGTAAGAGTTTGGAGTTTTTAACAGCTGACACTCTTTTAAACTTTTACTTTGAGCGGCCACAGGAAGTGTTGATGGGGATAAGTAGCCTCAATACTTTCTATATTCAAGCATTCTATTTTGGAAAAGTTATTGTACGTATATGTGTGTGTTTTGATAATATTTAATATTTTAAAAGTTTGGCTTCTTTTCTTAAATGCAAAAATGGGTTCATTGAATAACAAATATACTTCTTTAATTCTTCATCTTAAAAGGCGGTATTTACTTATAAAGCTGTGCTGTGGTGAGGGAGCGCTCCTGTAAGAGCACAGTACTAGGTATTACCACTCTGCTGCTCTCACCTTCAAATGCTGCTTGTTTGTTTCATAATAATGTGTGCTCATACTTGTTGGAGAAGAGTGAGAGCAGTAGAGCATGACTCTGTTATACTCTACTGTTACACTGTACTACTAAATGTATCATGTGCTTTGTCTGAGGGAAGTGATCCCATGTACCTGTGTTTGGGTCCACGGAGAAGTACGGGTGTCCCTGGCTGATGCTGTACACCAGTTTGGCACTGCTCCCATACATACTGTCATCAGCATCTGTTGCTGTCACCTGCATGACTGATGTACCTGAGAGACACACATCCACATGGCTATTACTGACACATATCCCACCACCTGGGTTATCCCCGTGCTGCTCTGGTTAATGCTGAACATAATTCAAAGTCCTCACCGATATCCGACCTCTCAGGTACGCTGCCGGTGTAAACTTCTTTGCTGAACTGAGGCTCGTTATCGTTGATGTCGTGGAGTTTGACGGTGAACTCGGTCTCTGGCTCCAGCTTTAGACCTGTCCGTTTGTTGACCACTGTGGCTTTGAGGATATAGAAACCCTTCTCCTCGCGATCCAGGCGGCGAGTGGCGTGCAGGTCACCATTATTTTCATCAATGACAAAGACGGTGCCGGCCCCCTCGCCAGACAGGACGTACTTGACTAAGCCACTGCCGTGATCCTGGTCCGACTGGAGCTGCAGAGGGACACAGAGAGAGGAAGGGCAGAAGCATCATCCTCAGTCCTCATCTGATCTATTGTTCTACAAACCTTTTCCTCCTTACATGTGTAGTTATCTCATGTGGTATCTGTCTGAAGGCAGTTGTATAGCCCACTGTCCACAACAGTGTACGGCCCAGTCTTTAGAGCAGTGGTCCCCAAACTAAGGCCTGCGGGCCGGATATGGCCCACCTCCACATTTGGCCCGGCCCCCTGAACAATACCAGAAACGCATTATGATCTTTTTTTCAGTCTAGCCACGTGAATCCTAGACTAGCCCCTGTCAAATAGAACGGAATAATGGCGAAAAGGTTAGGTAAGAGAAAAATTGATTCAGAATGCAGGGTATTTAACCTGCAGTGGTCAAACGATAATTTTTTTGTTCAATGCAAAGAAAAGGCTGTTTGTCTCATCTGTCAAGAGGCGGTGGCGGTATTCAAAGAATACAATCTGCGCCGACACTATGAATCCCGTCACAAAGACAAGTATGATAACTTGCAAGGCCAAATGCGAGCAGACAAACTCTCAAAGCTAAAAAGTGGACTGTTAGCTCAGCAGAATACATTTGTACGCCAAGCTCAGCTGAACCAGTCATCCGTTCGGGCCAGCTTTCGGGTTGCTCAACTGATAGCAAGCAGCGGTAAACCTTTCACTGATGGAGAGTTTGTCAAGAAATGTTTGAATGCTGTCGCGGAAGAGGTGTGTCCCGAGAAGAAATATGTCTTTAATGCCGTGAGTCTGTCGGCGAGTACAATCACCAGACGCATTGAATAAATCGGGGGTAATGTATATGCCCAACTGCAGCAGAAGAATTTGACTTTTTTTCATTAGCACTGGATGAGAGCACAGACGTGCAAGACACAGCGCAGCTGCTCATTTTTATTTGTGCAGTTAGCGCAAACTTTGAGATGTGCGAGGAGCTGGCAGGGACTACAGCGGGGGAGGATATTTTCGATATTTTCGGCAAAGTATGCCAAACCATGGAAGAGTTGGACCTAGACTGGTCAAAGCTTGCCAGCATCACGACTGACGGGGCTCCTAGTATGGTGGGCGCGTCTCGGGGTCTAATAGGACGCATGAACCGGGAGATGGAAGAACGGGGTCTCACCGCCCCGCTACAAGTCCACTGCCTAATTCACCAGCAAGCACTGTGCTGCAAAGTGTTGAAGTGGGATTCTGTCATGGTGTCATGCATAAACTTCATCAGAGCAAAGGGACTTAAACACAGCCAGTTCCAACAATTCCTGTCTGAACTGGAGTCTGCGCACGACGATGTGCTGTACTACACAGAGGTCCGATGGTTGAGCCAGGGCAGAGTTTTGAGGCGTTTTTACGAGCTGCTACCCGAAATTAACGCATTTCTTCATTCAAAAGACAAAACGGTCCCAGAGCTGATTGACCCAGAATGGAAAGGGCACCTCGCATTTTTAACAGACGTGACAGAAATGCTGAACAGCCTTAACTTGTAGCTACAAGGCCAGGGGAAACTGATTTGCGACATGTATTCTCACATAAAAGCATTTGAGGTTAAACTTGCGCTGCTTTTGGAAGAAGTGAAAAAGCACAACTTCATCCATCTCCCTGCTACCCAAAACCTCTCTGCAGAGAACCCAGCGGTCCCATTCCCAACTGAAAAGTGTGTGGAAGCACTGGAAATGCTGAAGGCGGAATTCGGTGTGCGATTCCGGCAACTACATGTTAATGCAAAAGAAATCCGTCTTTTCTAGAACCCCTTTCTTGCCGACATCGATGAAGCCCAGCCTTCTTATCAGTTTGAGTTGGCACAGTTACAGAACTGTGATGTTCTGAAAGACGCATTCAAGCCCAACAGTCTCATTGACTTCTATGCCGCCCTCCCAAACGACACGTACCCTAACATAAAAAAACACGCAATGAAGATGTTTACACTTTTTGGCAGCACGTATATCTGCGAGCAAACCTTTTCACACATGAAACACATGAAAACTCCGATGAGATCAAGATTGACAGATGAACATCTGCATCAGTGTTTGAGACTGGCTGTGACTAGAATGGAACCTGACATTCAACTTCTCACCAGCCAGATGCAGGCCCACAGTTCACACTGATGAACATACATAGGTAAGCTCACTTTTCTGACTTGATTGAGTCATTCTGAGTATAAACAAGTTTAATGTTTATGTTTAATGTTTAATGTTCTTTATGAACTGGGAATTGACTGTGTCTATTTATTATCTATTTACTTATACTCTAATGTGCAGATTTGTATGTCCTTTATGTACGAGTCAAATGTAAGATTTTCATTTCAATAACATGGGAACATGTTTATACTATGTTATATTATAACGCCTTTTCTCCCTCAAGATTATGACTTTCAAAATCTTATGATTCATGACTTAATTTTTGAAAGATGTTATCCTCCAAAGTGTGTTTGGGCCCCGACATGCAGAGAGGCTGTGCTGGCCAGAAGAACCACAGCATTTGTCATTTGTTCTAATAAAAGGTCCCATGTTGATGCTTTCCTGCCAGAAGCTAAGCAGGAATAGTGTCACGTCGCTACACAGCATGGTTTGGTTTACTGACGGATGGTATTGGTTACCACAATCTTTTCCCAACATTAAAGAATACATCTGGTGACATTCTATATTTTCTTATTGTCAAGCCAACAATAAATGCAGTGTGTGTGTGTGTGTGTGTGTGTGTGTGTGTGTGTGTGTGTGTGTGTGTGTGTGTGTGACAGACGCATCTTTCTTCTTCCTCTGTGCCAGAGCTCTGAAGTTATTAAAATTCATCTGTGAGCCTTACTGTTACACTGACAACTTCCTTCATCACCATGAACACACACAAATTTATTTTTACTCAATCCCACATGCTGCCACAAATACTCACTATGTGGATTAATCCGCCTCTGAAAATAGTCCTCAACAACTGCACTATTTACTCCTGTTTGAGTAACGTTTGGTATAAAGTGGTCAGCTGGTTTAGGAAGAGAGTCAGAATCAGTACGTTTGAAAGCGTTCTAAAGGTTTACGTCTTCTGTGGCCTGTGAGACACAGACAGGCGTCTCTATCGGACACCCCAACACATTGTTGCTTTTGATATTTACATGAGATTTGTTGACAATAACATAACGGAATATTATCCTCTTACCGATACTGTCGTCATTGCAAAGTGCTAATATGAGTCGGTTTGGAAAGCGATGCATTATTTTGGAGGACTAGAGCTTCTTAAACACTGCCATGTACTGTATGTCATATTCCAATTGATCTGCCCTGAGCAGCCTGACAGCATCCTGCCTCCTCAGTGGACTGAAAGAAATCAATGCAATGAGCCAAAGCATACATGTGCAGTACAGCTGGACAGTTTCCACTTCCTCTGACAATCAAGCACATGCAATGCTACAGCTCTATCACAGAACAAGGAGCAAACAGACATCATGGGGTCACTTTAAATTCAAACTCTCTAACATACATTTCCTTTCATATATGGAAAGAGCCTGCTGATGGTGCATGGATGGAGGGAATAGGCCAGTGGATGATGGTGACATGTTTATATAAGACAGAAGCAAAGAAGAGCAAAGACGCAAACACAAAAGAAAGACCAAGAGTCACCTCAAGACAGAGAAACAAAAATAAAAATCTTCTGAAGGCAAAAAGCGCAGCTGCAAATGAAGAGAGAGCAGCAGAAAGCGAGAGTTTGTGTTGTGCCTGAAGGAGTAAACATCTATGGGATCTGCTGTGAGATCTGCTGCTTTTACTGTGATACCTGCAGCAACAACCCGGCTCCTTCTCTCTCGCCTCTTGTCTTTGTCTGTATCTCTCAACCTCAAGTGGCTCGCTGTTCACCTTTCATCCCTTCATCCCTGCTTCACTCCTTCAGGCCAGGTGTCGGGGTGAAGCCTTTGATTATACGTGTGTGTGCGTGTGTGTGTGTGCATTTGTGTGAGCGAGCCAATTTTAGCAGCTGCTTTTCCAACTACCTGTGGAAGGTGTGAGCTACTTACAAACACTGGCTTCGGATAGATTTCTATAAGGGTGTATTATTTGAATTTTTATAAAACATCAGATTCATACAGTAATTGCTACCTTTCCTATGGGAAGCCCATATCCTTAACTGAATATGAATCTCATTTTGATTCAATTTCACTAAACATACTGTATGTTTTAGGGTCCTGTCCCTATGAAGAGATTGTTGAGAGACGTGTGAGTGTGATGCAGTTCACTGTGAAACTGTAAACATAGTGCACAGCGTGTTGTCATGCACTTGTTGTGTTGCCCTTTGGTCGACGCCATTATCGGACACCCCAAACTCTATTAGCCTCCCTTCCTACTGTTGTAGACAGTGAGTGAGTAACCCTTACTCAGCATTGCTGCTGCCCTGCTCTGTGTGCTGATGTTGTTTGGTATCATTTCATAGACAAATTGGAAAACCCTGGGAAGTGCAGCAAAATATGAAAGCAGCGAAAGAAAATAACAAAAAATAAGAAAGCAAACAAAAGCCAGACACATATCCAACGTGTCTTTGTGCCTGCTGTTATCAACCAGCACTGACAACATGACATGTTTCCAACTGTGCCGCTATCAGCCGGCCGACAGGGCTTCAGCTCTGACACCAGCCACTTGATTGGGTTGGCTAATTATCATTTCAGATAATCTGATTATGATTATCATTCACATAAATGACTGGATGGATGAATACTGGCTGTGAAGTATTTCTGTTGTTAGCGTGCAAGTGATGGTATGAATTTCAGTGATATAAAAACAAGACGAAGAGTGTACGGTGATGCTGCTCTGTGAGTAAAGAAGTAGTAGGAGTCCTCTTCTGGGAACCATGGATATCTGCAGAAAGTTCTTAGAAATAACCCACGCTGTTTCAAGTGAAACATAAACACACTTTACTCAATATCCAACGAAAGACAGTACTTCTATTAAACAGCCACTTTTAAAATATACACCACCACTTGAGTTATTAGTGCCAACAGACAAACCTACTTCTGGGTGGGCTCCGATCTACACTTTAGTTTGGGACCACTGCAACTAAACAGGCACTGTAACTAAGACTCTGCTTCTACACAGAGATAACAAGAATAGGATTGTCTGTGAATTTGATGACAAACATGTGTTACATGTTAGAGTTCACTTTTCGTCTGTTGTACCAAACCTTAGCAACAGCAGCAGGTACTTTACGTGTTGAGGACTCTGCAGTGCGTTATGTAGGACTTTGTTAAAAAGAGCAATAAGTGAGCGCTGCACGGCCCCACAGCGTAGGCTTCTATCATATCTCGATGACTGGGCCAGCTTCTCAGCCTTCCTGCCCATACCAATGAGCCTTGATGGGATACAAGACTGCTGACTCACAGCCTCTTCTTCTTAAAAAAAAATCCAAATCTGCAGACTTGGCCTGTTGGAGTTTTGCTGGGTTGTCAATGAGAGGATATTCCTTTCAACTTAATATATCTGTTCCCACAGCTCCACCGAACCAAAAAAAAGATCTGCTTAAGCTACTGATTTGTATTACAATGCAGAAAGTGTAAATGTTGCTGAAGTCAGCCCTGCTCAGGAGGACTGCCTGGTGCACAAACGTCACACGTGACGTGATCAAACACCTTGAAGCTTGTGGCCTTCTCCTGGCCACTGGTGTGTTACTGCTTTAGGACTGAACGCGGTGCCCTGCCTATCTGTTCTTTTATTTAGGTTGACAGTGATTTCAATTGGTTTATCCCCAACAGGGTTGTAACGGTACTAAAATTGACGATTGTCAAACAGTGCATTTGCTTATCTGTGGTATTGAAAAACCCTGACATCAGTGAGTGTGTGTGAGATAAAGGTACATACAGGAGCACCTACAGTATGTGTAATTGTTAATAATCAGAATAAAGATGGGTAACGGGTGAAAGGAGAAACCAAATATAAAGTGGGTGTACTTCCCTATGAAGAAGGATGGTTGACTAATGAAAGTGCAGATGCATGTATGAAACAAACACTGGAATGCTGCACTAAACTGAATTAAAATAATTCCTCATGTGGAGAATAATGAGTTTAATAAAACTTTAGTATGTGCTTATGCTGGACATGCTGCTGCGGTGGATGACGGAGGACTGGGAATAACCAAAACACTCTGAACTGAATTTTGTCCAACTCTGATGAGACTGTGGGGATAATTAGACTCTTGCACACTTGCACCACATTTCAAAGGCAGCAGAAAGCTATTTTTTCCCTCAGGGTCTTCCTGGCTCACTGCTGATAAACCCCCCCCCCCCCCACACACACACACACACACACACACACAGGAATAATTGTGTCACTGAGTCAAACATATAGACACTGTTTTATTTCAGGAACCAGCGATGTGCGGTGAAGACATTTTGAGCCACTATATTATATGTATTTCACATATATTTTTTCCAGCTCCTCCGCTCATGTCGCACATTCTTTTCATAATAATGCAGCACAAATGTGTTGCATGAAAAGTGTATGAGGGTTATCAAATCAAATCAAATCAAATTTATTTGTATAGCCCAATATCACAAAATATACATTTGTCTCAGTGTGCTTTACAGAATGTACAGGTTACGACACATCATCATTTCCAGGAGCAGTAATGTCACTGATCTCACTCACAGTAAAATACACAAAGAACCTTAATGAGATTCTCTCCTGTACTCTCTTCACATCTGTCACATAAGGATATACTCATCACATGACCAAAACAAAACAATTCATTCAGCACATCCTGCCAAGCCTATTTCATTTATCATTTAACAAGTGAAACATCCACTAACATCACTATTGACTGGATCATTTCTCAATCTAACAAAGTGCTGCAAGCCAGAGTGTAACAGCGAGGAAGCTGTACTGAACTCTAACTCAGCATGTCTTCCTCGTGTGGACCTGCAGTCTTTCACCTTCTCACTCTCGACATGTCAGTATACTTTCTTTCTGCTGCCCTCACCTCTTTGTCTTCTTATCGCTGACTCTCTGTCCTCTTGTTCTTTTACTCTACCAGACCTCCTCTTCTCAACTTTTATTTTAACAACACCTTTTCTTCACATTACAATGCCTACATTTCCTCTGTTTCCCCCGTTCCTTTGCTCCCTTTCCTTCCCTGCCTCGCCTTCACTCCCTCTCTCCCTCTCCCCCTCTCTCCTCTTGATCCGTGCTGTCTTTTCTCTCCAGCAGTGTTCAGTCTGATTTGATCTGTCAGTCTGCAGGGCTGCAGCACCTCCATGCTTTCACCTAACACGAGCTGACGAAGCCTGCGGACATTTCACCACAGCACATATTTCCAGAGCAGAGTATGCTTTCTGGTGTCCATATGTGTCCCAGATGACTGTCTCTGCTATCATATCTCCACCAAACAACCACCTTTCGGATGACATAGACATAGAATATGTTGATTATGAGAACACCATACTCAACATTTAAACTGCTCAGATCAACAAACCAGACGACAACTTGTTAACAAGCCAGCAGTCTATCCAGATGATCTAAATCAATTTATTTGGAGGTCAAATGTGAATTGAAGGACCTGAAAGGTCAGTAATAACCCCTCACAGAGGGTGGGGTCTGTACACTGTGATGGATGTTAGGGGACTAACCTGTGTGGTCGTCTCACTGCTCTTTGTGTTGCTCAAAGACCCCTGAAATGAACTGGATGAGTACAATCTCATTTTAGCCATATCCATGGACAAAACCCCAGAACACATTATCTTTGAAGTTTCAGGTGACTGTAGTTGCCTCTGCACATGAACACACAAAGCTCCTTGTGTTACCATCCCGAACACTGTGACTACTGGGGTTTGTCTTCCAGACACGGAGCTGGAGTACGAGGAACTCAACTGAGGCCTGGAGTTGTTTGTTATTTGATGTTTACTGTTCTGACATGGAGATGGAAGACATCAAGCGGAGGGAACGTAATGCTTGCTGTGTAACTGAATATTATTTAGATCAGGACTGGGTAAATAACTGTTTTAGACGATTCTTAAATGTCTGAACTCCATGGCATCAGGAGTAATGCTATACACATCCCATCGCAGCTAATCTGTCTCTAAACCATATTGTTGTCACTGAGGCGTATCTGAAGCACCCAGCAGACCCCCCGCAGTGAAGGCAACACCCCAGCAGGGACGTTTCTCTCTGTGTTTACCTCAACCATGGCACACTCCTGTTTGTTTCAAAACGTACTTTGTTTTGTGCCGTCAGACAGCATGCTTCATACAGAGCATCTGGCTGCTGATCAAACAGTACCGCTCCAACTATCCTCACACTGCACAGGACTGCGCTGTGTGCTAACTTCACTTCAGGCCTACAAGTGAGAACCTCCTGCAGATATTAAATAGAACCGCCAGTTAGATGGAAAGTCCCTACATAACCCTGCTGTCTCCTCTGTCATGACTCTGGATTTGTGTTCCTGTTTTATTTTGTAGAGTTCACCTCCCTTGTGTCATGTCTTGTGTTTACTTCCTGTTTTTGTGTGGTTTCCCGCCATCGTCAGCGTCTGCCCCGCCCCTGATTGTTTCCACCTGTTCCTACTCACCTCTTGTATAAATTGTCCTGTCTCCCCTTGTCTTGTGCCAGTTCATCTTGTCATATCCTTGAGAGATCATGTGCAACTACCAGTGTTCCATGAAGTGTGCTTTTCAGAGAAATTTGTATATCGTCCTTGTGAGTTGTTGTTTTTTGGAAGTAAAGTTTTAGTTTATTCTACACTTTACCCTTGTGTCTGGAGCCGTGCAATTGAGTCTTCCTTCCCTGTGTCCGAGTCGTAACATCCTCACAAACATTATACACTTACGAGTGCAAAAAAAAATACATCAACAAACAACATATTTCAAGTGCAGCTTCACTAAGGGCCTTAACAAGTGATTTTGTAAAAATGTTTTTTTCTTGATACATTTTTTATGAGGCACATTGTGTTCATTGTATGAACTTATCCTCAGCGTGATAGATTCCAGTCATTCATTTATTAATCAACATACTGGCAAGGCCACATTTAGCACAGCACGCACATTTGTAATCTGCCAAGCAAAGGATGGCATTGAAAAAATAGACATTTTGAAACAAAATCAGTGGCTTTGATCAGTTATGTTATTACTGATATAACAAACATCATTTTATAATAATAATAATAATAATAGCATCAAACCTCATTGTTATGGTTCTCCTCTGATTTGTCCAGAGCTCCAGAATAGCTACTAAATGGAAATTGAGATGTCAGTTTGGGTTTTTGTTCTCTGCTTGCTCGACCCTCCGGTTCCCGAGCTAAGTCCGTACGGCCTCTCCATTGGGTTGTGGACTACGTTTTTTAAATCTCGAGTTTGCCGTTTTGGCCGTAACCATCTTGATTTTTGGAAGTGACACATAGAGGGTGGAGCTAAGTACAACCGAACACTGAACAAGACATTTGTAGGCGACCAAAATGTTACAATAGAAACACATTAAAGGGTTAAATGTAGCCCCGCTCTAAAGCAGACGCTGCTCTATCGTCTATTTTACTCTAGATGGGACCATCAGTTACTGAATGAAACTAGAGATTGAGACCTGAGGTACTCTGGTAATAAATCAAGTGACAAGTTCATTTTCTCATAGACTTCTATACAAACTGACTTATTTTGTAACCAGTGGAGTTGCCCCCTGCTGGATGTTAGAGAGAATGCAGCTTATATATATGATGATGATATACATTTGGGGGAATTTCCCCTTGAAATACATACATGAGATACATTAAAGAAAATAGGTTTCTGCCTTTCAAGAAACAATGTGATTTCATAGGTGGATGTTATGGAAATGGTGGGAAAGTACTGATTTATGAACATATAGTATATAAGTATTGATATGTATATGCAACATACAGTTTAACATACTTGATACTAGATAACAATGAGAGGATTAGGACAGAGATGGTACTGATACCAACACATTAACCACAGGACTCATCATGTACCGTGTCTCTGCATGTGAGGTGGAAACTCTACAGTCTACACCTTCCTGATATATTTAATTCACATTCTGTCTTTGTGCCTCTCCTGCCCTGAATGCATGCTGCACAGCGCATCGCTGGGCCACAAACACATCATCAACACAAGTTTTGGAAGAGAACAAATATCACACTTTTAGAGATTCCATTATATGAGCTGTGAAAAGTTCTCCCGGTGGCACACTGAGGACACAGAGCTGTAGCAGCGGAGCTTTCTCTGCTTCACAGAAGATACAGAACTGCCGAAGTCACCTAAAATACATATTGTACAGTGTCTGCTGCTGTACTGCGTGTTCAGTGTACTCTGCACTGCCTTCGTGAGGGAAAGCCCCTGTGTAGAATGTTTGTGTGATTATAACTTTGGTGGCATAAGACCAAGACATGGAATTGTTGGGACACAGATGGTGCTTGTGGATGAGGTGGAGGTCATCATGATGAGCACTCGTTCCTCCTAATTCTAACCTTCACGCAGAGCTGTAGCAGTAGCAGTACACCCGAGTGTCACCCAGTATACAGTGATCACACCGGATGCTTCACGACTCCAAAACCATCCCCACAATCAGTGGTGTGAGATTTGAGTTGGCTAATATCTTTCACAATTAAAAGGTGCTTACAGAATATTATGGCTCACTAACACAAATAACACCGCTGGTTTGAATGGTTATGATGAAGTGGATCTATACGTAACAGGTGATGTAAGTGAAAATAAATGTGAGAGGCATAATTATAGGTATAATGATTCACATTTAATTTCTACAATCTGGATTCAATTCACCTGAGTCAACAGTTTGAACTGTCTGAATAATGTGTCCATTAACATTCTTCCGTCAAGGTGGTTTTATGATCATAACCTTTGCTCTGGACGCGGACGGGGTACGCAAAGATTATAAATGAGGCTCCTGGTAAGTCTGTAGCAGTGAAACCCCCGAGCGTGTAGAAGAAGGCAGGGCTGTGTTTGAACGAGAAACTACGGCATGTAAGTTACACAAAAGCTAACATGGTGTTGTTGGTGTGTGAGCCTTCATATGAGAAGAGTATTAAACGGTAGAGGACTTTTGAACACACTCTGTAGCAGTGATCATCAGCAGTAACTCATTATGCTTGCAGGCACAGAGGTTATGAGCGAGATGGGTGAATAGTCATTAACCAGCATGAATTCATATGAATAAAGCCTGTTATTCAGGAGAGAACAGAGATCTTAGGAGTGGATTTCTAACTTATCAAGATAATGTTATTAAAGACTATATGTGACAATGTCAACATTCAGTCTATGTCACTAATAACTGAGGCCCAGCTCTTACCTTGCCGATGTACTGGTAGTCGCTCCCTGTATACTCCTCCTGCAGGAAAAACTGGTTCCACATCCAGCCTCGTCTCACTCTTTTGAGCAGCTTCTCTCCTCTGATGGCAGCTTCAGTTCCCTCTCCATCTGCTGTCTCTATTCTCCGTCCATTCAGAGACAACGCGTCCAGGGACAGGCCAAGACAGAGCCATACAACGCCCAGGGAGATAGTCCTCATTTCTCTGGAGGAGGTGTAGCTTTTATCTTCCCAGCTGGTTCACCTTGGACTGGGAGCTCTTTCAGTCATAGTCTTCGAGTGACTGAGGGAAGAAGCAGAGGAACATAAATGAGTACATGGCTGGGCTAAACATCTGAGGAGAACATTTAATAAGATTGTGAGGGCAGTTTATGGAATGCAGAGTGCAGAATCTATTATCCTATTGATTTGGAAATGTCTGCAAATCAAGTAGTGGTAAACAGAAAGAACAGCGACACCGTCACTAATGTTGAAAAAGAGCATCACACCTTTCATGTGAGAAGTCCTGGTGGTCTCCACCAATAACAGGTAGAGATGAGATAAGCAGCTGACTCACATTCTGCTGATTGATGAGGACTCACCCAAACTAAAACATGTAAACGTAAGTTACTTTGACTGTATTTTGTGTTTTATATGTTTAGCATGTAGTTATACTGAACTTGTGCATTAGTGTAATTAAGAAATGCACCTTTCTACCCTCATTCAGAGAGTCATACAACTGAGAAATATTATTTATTTCTTTGATCGTTCCAGTCTCTTCCCCTGCGCAGGTCTGTGGGGTGTTTTTATGTCAGCATCAATGAAACACAGGTGAGTGATGTATTCAAATGCTTTCGTGAAGAAGTCCAATGGCTGCTCGTTTTTCAATGTCGGTTAAGCTACTGTGAGAGAAACTCTTCCTGCAAATGCTTCAAATTAAAAGCCAACCAGCAAAGCGTAAATAATATATTCTTCGAGATCCCAGGTACCCAACAGCTACAGTAAATCAAACAAACCAAGTACCTTGGAAGGACCAACCTATAACAAATTAAAGATCAAGTCAAACACCTGCACAATTCCAGAGAGAGTTCTTTAAATCTCATAAACAATGTTTACACACTCACAGAGCCGTTAAATGTTTCAGTGTACCTCTCTCCATTAACACCTGGCATAAAGAGGACGACACATAAATGCACTCCCACCGCCCAGCCGCACATTCATTAGTGACACACGGAGAAAGAGGTTTAACAAAAGCAATAGAGTCGGGCTATCATTTCACATTAACACAACAAAGGCAGAAAGCCATTGAAAAGGCCACAGAGAGAAGATACTGACGAGGGGAAGAAATATGAAAGGTAAGTGGTGTGTAACCTTCACTATCTACCACTGCTGAACACTAAGGCGTTAAAAGGCCTTTTATCAAGATGTGTTTACAAAATGAGAGCAGTGAATTATTTATGATTGAATAGACTTTCAGTCATTTGAAAGTCATGATAAAGGCAGAACTGAATACCTCCTTTCTGCACAAGCTCTATCTTTTGTTTCAGGAACTAAACCTCCACATCCACCTGCCTCATTAGATGAATATGATCAGCTTTCTTTTAAAGCTGCACTTATTGATTATTTCCATATTGACAATGGCCAACCCAAACTCTGCTCTCATCAACCTGGTTTCCAGCTGCTCTGATAAAGCCACAGTGCTCGACACACACACAGTCAGAGACCAGCTGGTGAACATATGGAGCATTTATAGGTTGTTTTTTTAGCTTTGGAGCATGCGCACGTTTAATTGACTGTGACTCAGAAAAGTGGTTCAGAAAAGTGCATGAGAAGTTGGTAAGATTTCTCTTGCAAATGAAGCAAAGATTGATGAAATGTACTTAGATTTGTTTGGCCAACATTAAATCTATTGATAGGCCTACATTTTATTTTGGATTTAATCCAGGTTTAAATGTTTCATCATCAGGGTTAGAAATTAAATCTTGAATTTTACGGACTTAATCCTTATTGGTTCAACCGGGCAGAAAGGGTTAAGCCTCATTTCTCTCTCTCTCTGCTGCTCACAGGAAACATGGTGTTATCTCAGTACTGTTGTGAACTGTCTGTAGTGTGTAGGTGTAAGCATTACAGAATGGCCTTACACCAGTGCTTAAGGTATTTGATTCTCCTTCCTCTCTCTACTACATGCATTATTTCAGGGAGACAAATTGTCTTTTCTTTAATACTTTTTTCCCTCAAAAATGTGATTGACCACTGACTTAGTGGCCAATCAAGCATGTGAACAAGCCCTCCCAAATACTGCTTTTGCGCACTTAAAAACTGCACTGGATCAATAAATCCATACACATTCTCCTTGAAGGATGTGGAAGGAACGCTTACACAGCAATTACGACACTGAAAGGAAATGTGTTTTTATCTTCCCACACAGGGCTCTGTCAGTGTCTTGCTGCAACAAGCTAAATAATGTTCTTTTCTATCTGAGCTACTTTCCATACAAATGTAACCCATTGCATTCAGTTGACACAGCATAGCAACACTTTGTTCACACCAGATCAATGTCACATTTTTAGGATTGATAAAGACTTGTGGAGAATAAAGAGTGAGGAAGTGCTTCTTAGAGGCTGCTCGTCAAGGATAAACAGACAGGATCATGAAGCGACTGATTGAAGTGATTTACCAACTAACTGTGCTCATTGTGCACTTGACCTTGCACAGCTGTATTTGAAGGATAATCCACAACATCAGTTCACAATTCCAGCACTAGGGTGCAGGCCTGATATGCAACAGTGGTTATCAACTTGACTGTGGTGCTTCACCAGCATGGCTTTCACAGTCAAACCTTTATTCTGACCAAGTCAAGATTACACCATATCCTGCATTGTAAAGACATGTAATCTCGATAATGCTATTCAAGTAAGTCATTAATGTTGTTAGAGCCCTAAACTGACACATGACTAAGCATCCTTACTGCTGCCCTTCACGGTGTCCATGTTGCTCTGTCTAATGTTCCCTCTCCCTCTCTGTCTGTACTGCATTGGTCTCATTACGTTGGTGCTATATGAAAAGGCTTTAATTCAATCAGGTGAAGAGCACACAGGAGACAGATTGATTCTGGCTGGACGCCCTCACTCCGTTTTGAAGCAGCCTCACTGCTCCATTATTGTGCAGTGAAAGAGGCTGGAGCCTTCAAGTTCTCTGGTTTAAAGGGATTTCCCCATCGCCTAGTTTGTGTGTGTGTGTGTGTGTGTGTGTGTGTGTGTGTGTGTGTGAATGTCACCAAAATAATAGCCAAGCACTCAAGAAGCCAGCACCAAACTCACAGCAGGATCACTTTCATGTCTGCTCATAGTTCACGTTGTATTCACAGCTTTTTCTTTATCTCTCACTCCAAACCACAGGTCCCTGAATCTGCAGAGCCTGAAAACCTTGACTCATGAAATGCTTGATATTTTCCCATCACAAAACAGTTAGAGGTCTTCGAGGAAAATAAAAATGTCAATAGTTGATCATTATAAAGGACCCCACCACTGTTTTTGCACTAGAATCCCATTAATATGACATTACTGCAGATCATTTCTCAAAGCAGACCAAAGTGTTTTAGAACTCCAAATGTATCTGTCTTTCCAGGCAAGGATTCCAAATCATTTAGGCAGTAGTAGTGTTCCATCACACTTTCCTGTTTTACATCATCATTGGTGTTACATGGAATGAATAAGCTGATATGCCTGACCTTAACCTAAAGCATCTTCAACACATATTAAAGCTTATATACAGTGAACAGACACAGTGAACATATTCACTAAGGATTAAGGATAGGATGTGTGGGATGCTGATTATATCCTGCAACAGGTTCATTATGTGTGATATGTGATGAGACACTTTCCAAACACTCTGCTATCATTACTCTTGTATCCAGAGGAGCTTCTAAACATGTTGACAGGGTGTCGCTGCACAAATGTCAGCGGAACTCTTGACAAAATCTATCAGCGGTTGATCTTGAGCACCATCTGCTCAAAAGGCTTAACTGTACAAATGCAGCCCTTGCAGTTGTGGATGTAAACATACAGACTGATACTTCAGTGATTAGTCACGCTACGAATAGAGGAGGAATGTTTAGACCATGGACACGGGGATACCTCATGTACCAATGTTGTATCTTGGCATCATCTCCGATCAGGATCCGTCTTTTAACTCCCACATCCCGCTTAAGACTCTTCAGTTGATCCAAAATGCAGCGGCACGTGTATTGACAAGAACAAGGAAACGGGATCATATTACTCCTGTATTAGCTGCTCTGCACTGGCTCCCGGTAAAATACAGAATAGAATTCTAAATCCTTCTCCTGACTTACAAAGCAATTAATGGTCAGGCTCCAGCATATCTTAAAGATCTTAAAGACCTTATAAACCAACTAGAGCATTGCGCTCCCAGACTGCAGGGTTACTTGTAGTTCCTAGAGTCTCTAAGATTACAATGGGAGCCAGAGCCTTCAGCTATCAAGCTCCTCTCCAGTGGAACCAGCTTCCAGTTTGTGTTCGGGAGGCAGACACACTCTCCACATTTAAGAGTAGGCTAAAGGTTTCCTTTTTGATAAAGCTTATAGCTAGGGCTGGCTCAGGTTTACCCTGGATCAGCCCCTAGTTATGCTGCTATAGGCTTAGACTGCCAGGGGACACCTCCCTGCTCTCTTCCTTCTCTTCCTCTCTCCTCCCCTCCCTCTCTTCTTCTCCCTCTCTATCTGTATGCATTTATGTAAATGTATGTTACTAACTCATCATCTGGGGTATCATCCCCGGAGTGTCTGTCTCTCATGTGGCAGGTTGCCACTGATAAAGTTTACGTCAGGATCATGAATCGTGACAGCGCCTGCTGACCTGGTCCTGCTGGACACCGGGAAGCCTTATTGACATTTTCCTGGATTCATCCAAACGTTCTCTTTTTCAACACAACATCATTTTCTGTCAAATGTTGTATTTGTACTATGTTGTTTATCCTGTACACACGACATCTATTGCACGTCTGTCCGTCCTGGGAGAGGGATCCCTCCTCAGTTGCTCTCCCTGAGGTTTCTTCCATTTTTCCCCCTTTAATTGTGGGGTTTCTTTTAGGAAGTTTTTCCTTGTGCGATGCGAGGGTCTAAGGACAGAGGATGTCGTAACCTGTAGAGTCTCTAAAGCACACTGAGACAAATGTATAATTTGTGATATTGGGCCATACAAATAAATTTGATTTGATTTGTAAATAACTTTATTTATTTATTTATTTATTAGTATGTTAATTTAAAAGGTTAGAAAATAAAAAACATATTCAAAAAAGTATTGTTTGAATAACTTTGCATTGACCTTCACAAGACCGAGGAGCTGTGGAGGAGCTTCCCTTCCCTGTGATGTGATGCGTGTGGATCTGCCCATCAGAGTGGTGACAGCTGATGGAGCTGTGTTCTGACCCAACACTGTGAGGTGACACTGCACACTTTCAAACCCACAAACACTTACTAATCACAACCCCGTCATTACACTTGATGACTTCAGATGAACATCATTGCTTAAAGGATATTTACATGATTTGTATACTCTTGTACTATGCACATACGTAGGTATTACCTGTCAATGATGAGTGTCTCTTTATTTATTATAAGGTGCATGCAGTTACTTTTTTACTTGACTGAGAGATCTGAAGTATTCCGGTGCCCTTGTACACTTGTTCCTGAGCAAATGGCAAATCAAATCTTGAATCTTGATTTCAGACTAAAACCAGCCCTGTGTTAAAACAACGCAGGGGGCTGCGAGGGTGGGGGGTGCCTTGCTTCAAACACAGCACAATAGTTACTAATACTTGCAAACAGGATTTTACAACTTTGGAAAAGTCACGACAAATGCAAAGTAAACAGTAGAAATTAGTTACAAAGTAATCAGCCAGGAATGTGTGTTTGCATGTATTTCAATGGCCAACGTGGTGACTTTGTGTTGCCTAGCGGCAGAGGTGGAGTCAAGTCCAACCCTTTGGCCAGGTGACCCTGCATTGGTTTGCCCGAGCCCCCAGTGTGCCATATGCAGCATAGTGGTGATTCTAGATTAAAACAAAATTATGAAATCTTTCATAAATCTTCATCACAATCCTAACTGCAGAGAAATGTCTTTATATTAAATGCAAAGGAATTTTCAGCTCCATCATTCAGATTTCAGAGTTGGGCTTGAGACTAACATCTCACATGTCTGCATGACCTTTGTTGTACCCGGAATGTATTCAGTTGTGTAGTTTAGCACACGGCACTACATAACGGCAGTGTTTTCATGAATAGTTTAGGGGGAAATATTAGGATTCCAGAACAACTGCTATATTTTCCAGCCAAGGCAACCAAGCGAGTGATGCAGTTGTCCAATATGTGAGGACTCATGGAGTGTCTGAGTAAAAGACAGAAGTGTCACTCATAACTCTACAAACTACTGACACGAAAAATGCCTAATGCGCCTTTCCACTGAGCTACCACAAAGTACAGGGTCCTTATGATGAAATGGGGAATTCCAGTTCAAGTACAGCACAGAAATGAAGTACTGAGCATATTCATCTATGTTATGTTGAGACTTAAGCTATACAATCATAAATGCAATCCCCGTTCACACCTGTAAGAGAGCTCTGCACATCACATAGGACGTTCTGCAGGCTGGAGTCAACACAACCCAGCTAGACTTCCCTGGCCATGCTTATAACTAGGTGGCCTGTATGAGTTGATATGCTCACACTGTAGTGAGACTGTTATTAAAGCAGTCAAGATTCATACAGGAGTCTTACCCAGTTCGGAACAGCAGCACAGGCCAACGTGATATTTCCTCTCCACTCTTGTCTCCACAAACAGTGATAAATGTTCATGACCTTCAGGTGACAATCACAGCACCTCTCCTCTGTCACCTCCATCTCCTACTCTCCTGATGCATAGCTCTGTGTGTGTGTGTGTGTGTGTGTGTGCGTGTGTGTGTGTGTGTGTGTGTGTGTGTGTGTGTGTTGCCACCTTGCAGACAGCCACTGACTCTGACAACTCCCAGAAGACCAATTAGAGGTGAAGAAAAGAGAATGTCAGCCACCTAGCAGCTTGTGTGTGTGTGGGTGTGTGAGACAAGTACAAACCCAGCCACCCCTTTCCATCAGAATAGACCAGCCATCTGAAGGCAGCCAACAGCATCCACAACGCCTGTCCAGCTTTAACTCACACATTGTTGCTGTCACTACCTCACTGTCTACACACACACACACACACACACACACACACACACACACTCACTCTCTCTCTCTCTCTCTCTCTCTCTCTCTCTCTCTCTCTCTCTCTCTCTCTCTCTCTCTCTCTCTCTCACAGAGCCGTCAGATAGTCCAGTCCCTGGTCCTTGGGAGTGTGAAGTCTGATTATGAATAAACCATAAACGAGGTGCATCTTGACTTTAGACACTTGACTACAAGTTTTTAAAGAGTGAACTTTTTCAGCAACTTTTTTGTGATCCGCCATGAATCCGTCTCTTTAATTCAGATCAGACATTAGGAACATGAAGACCTAAAGGTCACCTAACCACTCAGTCAGTTCACCATCAACACATGTATGTCTTCTTAATCCACTGAGCAGTCAGTCATCGTGTTGGATATTCAGTCTGAGGGGAAACGCAGGGACAACCCAGTATGTAACCCAGTTTTTTGGCTTGGTGTACTGTATATAAAAAATATAACTGGGTTATGATTATGAGGAACCCAGATAAATTAAGTCACATTGGAATGGAAATATCTTCCTCTTTTAAATTGGAGTTTTCATATCTGTCAACAGACATTTGGATGTCAGCCCCATATTACTGCTACTCAGTGGTGGGCCGTCAGGGCCAGCAAGGCCTTCTCTGCTGGCCTAAACATCATCAGAATATAAATTTAATTTTTATATATTTTTTCCACAAATATGTATTAAATGATTCCCCATAATCTATTCTCTTCATTTCATAGCTTTCCTCTTGGTTGCGCTGCTTCCAGCCTCAGATCGAGATTTGGAGGGCTGGCCTTTGTGTTAGAGCTTTTATCCAATCATATTTCAGCCATAATGTGTTGCCAGGGTCCAAGAAATCTGCCCTGAGGCCTTCAGAATCAACAGTGCGGGCGCCTGCCGCTTAAAGTGAACGGAGACAAAACTGTGGCGTTAACCAATCAGATTTCGAGTTGGGGACACCGGGGCCAGCTAGCAGGCGTACGATAACGTCAGCATGTCCACGTCTTTTGATTGGATACGCACTATTGAGAGGCAGAGCTATGCTGAGCTAGCAACTGACCTTGAACGAGCTAATTTGTGTAGATTTCTACACGCTGTTTTTTTTCAACCCACAATGGCTGAAGGAGGAGAAGAGAACGCCATTTTCAAGACAAACTTTTCAAGAAAAGATAGACATTGTGAGAAGAGCACGACCAAACCCGACGCTAGCGAGCCTATCACAGCTGGGAAAAGGGTTTGTCCGCCACTTTTAAATCACTAACTACGAGCGGTATCCCCGGCTCACAGCCTCCGAGAGGCACTGCACATTGTACTGCTGGGAATGCCTGCTATTTACAACTAAATGTTTCGTAAATATTAATATAACTCTGTTGTACTTGACTATGTTAAGGTGATGCAACGCCCTGTTATACTGCGTTTATGTCTAAATGTATAGTTTCTAGAGCCATGGCGTCATAATGATGGTATTAAGAGGTGGAATAATTCAGGTAGGACTGTGTAGGACATCACTGAAGGCCTAGGTGTGAAATGCACGGCCCGCCACTGCTGCTACTATTACTACTGAGAATAGCCTTTGTTTCTACCGTGTAAAGACTAGGGATGGGCAAAAGGGGGTTTGTACATAAAATATCAATATATATCATGATATAGTCTATATTCTGTACATTCAATTGAGAAACTTGTATTGTAAGAATAACAAAGTCAGTTTTTGGCTGCTAATCATTCAAATGAGGATAACGACACACACTATCCTCAAAAGCATTCATAGTATTGTGCTTTCTCTACAAACAAAAAGGGAGCAAGTAGTTTGTATAAAGAATACAAGAAAAGTTTAAACCCTGCCAACTTGTTGGAGGCAGCCCCACCAGCGCCCGTTCCCTGTGGCAGAAATGTATTTTAGTTCACCCCTCTCCTTTCTTCCACTCTGTCTCTCACTGTAGGTGTGTGTCGCCGCCCTTCGCAAAGTACAGCAGAGGAGGGAATGTGAATGGAAATGTTTTATTTTTGAATTGCTTTATCTACAAACAATTTTGCGACCCCCCTGCAGTACCCCCTGTTGAATACCTATGCTTTAGAGACCATAAACGTCTGATGGACTGAGCAGCTCACTGATTGATCAACAATGCCACACCTCTGCTGTCAGAATGTGCTGTATACTGTCTATGTGTCCACTCTAGCGTCTCTTATTCATGTTTGCTGCAGAATGTTATTGTGTAATATTCCAGCATTTTCCAACTGAGAGAGATGCAGACTTCAAGCTTTCTGAAATCTTCAAAAATATTCACTGTAGTTCAAAGCAGAGGACTGTGGATAAAAAGTCATCCAAGCCAGTGCTCCTGCTCTGCCTTGGACTTCAAACAGACAGTCCAGCTGCTGTTGCAACACTGAAGTAGCTCTTTACTAATAATCTGTTCCCTACATTTAGTTACTGGTGGAAAGCTTTGTGTTACATTTACAGAAGATTTGTACAGGGATGGAGTTTCTGTTCAGACTCACAGAGACTTTATCTTGACATGATGGTGGACACTCTGGGTCTTGCTTTCGGTAAAATGTACTTGTTTGTGGATAGATTTTCAGCACTAAATCATGAAAACAATCTGGGCATCAACTGTTTTCTCATAACTCCAGAGTTCAGCATTTATAAAATACTTAATAACATTCTCACCAATTAATTATTAAGTAGTTAGAAATATATTAGCATGAATCTCATGAAAAGTCTAAACCTACAATGTGTTGAGTGTGTGTTAGGTCTTCCAGCCACTGTGGTGTGTTCAAGTGCAACTCATTGGCCAGACACAGCTGACCATAACGATCAATATATGTAAAGCTAGATATCTTGGTGCCATTATATAAACACAAAGTTTTATATAATGATAATGATCAGTAATGACAGTCACTGTTTAGATGATGACTTCCCGAACACAACAGGACATTTACTTTGGTTGTTTGGTTGAGACAGCAAAGTCACATGTTGAAATGCTATAAGCTGTTGACATTTATCCTTGCACATGAACTGATGACCTCCAATATAGCTGCCAAAAAGGGCACATTACATCACATGAACGCCCTATCACAACTGAGCCACGACTGCAAAGCCAAAGCAAAAGGGAGATGCTACATGTCATTTATCATCATGATTTATCAATTTAATTACCGATTGTTATTGAGCATTACTCTCAAATAGTCATTGCATAGCTGCTTTTGTTCACTGGCTACTGATGGAAAGTTATGGCGTTTGCCCCTGGTGTACACACTTCGCCCCCCTTGCTAGGACCATGCATATCTTCAAACTCAACCTTCCTTTTCATGTCAACTAAACATTTTTTAATTTTTGTGACTGCAACATGCGCTATCACAGTCACAAAAAGCTGTTGACAGACACACACACACACACACACACACACCTTGTGAGACTCACAAGGTGAAAACAATACCAGCGTTGCAGTCATGGCTGGTAATAATACAATACTTAATGTGTATCCAGGTAGTCAGCTCGCCATCCACCCAGCCAAGCAGAGATCAATAATACCAACACGTCAACACATATTGCACACATTCACACATGATCTTTGTGTATGAAAGGCAGCTAGAGCTCCTGAAGTGTGTGGTCCGCCAGCCATCACACAGCATCCTGGCTGTTCTCTCCTGCTGTGATCGAGACTCTTATTATCATCACGCAGCTCTCTGATGCTTCAAATACAACAAATCAGTTTCATAAGCTATGGGTCCACGTCTCAGGACAGTTTGTGAGAGAATAAACAGGTTAAACTCTTGCACAAACCATTGATGGGAGAGGATTACTCCATCCAAATACAACTTGGAGATATCTGAATGATACACATCTCATCTATGCCAGCTCAGACCACATCACCATGAAGAGATCAGTCAGTGTTTTAGGAAATCAATGACCTTGTTGACGCTGTAGCTCAGTGTGACGGTGGGGTTAGTGACTGGAATTAGTCAACTGGCACTGATACCTTGTTGCAAGGCAGACACTGGTGCAGTCATTAGGGTGTGCTTGGCTCTGATTTTATTTAGCATTGTTTGCATTTAATGCCTCTAATTAAAGCACATAGCATCATCTAAAAACATGCAGAGCCTCCTTGTCCCGCCTGTCCCCTCTGGTGTGTGTGGGGGTCGGGGCTGTACAAGCATAAAATGACCTACATATCTTATATGTTATTTAGTGTAGCAGTTTGGACAATTAAATGGACTTTAAGGTCTTTACTGCATGTAAAGTAAATGACATTCAGGCTTTGCTGTGAATAGGGCATAAACATTTGATCCAAAGCTCTGAGCTCTTCTGTATTATACTGAAGCCATTTACAAGCAGGCTTTTAGTCCAGTGTAGTAGTTCACAGGAACTGACAAAGCACACAACAGGACCTGTATGTTGTGGGTCATGTAATCCCTGCCTCCTATGCTTGACCCCAACACACACACACACACACACACACACACGCGCACACACACTCTTTGGGTGAACCATTCCCAGCAATTACAAATTCCCATCCAGCCTAATCCCCCATGCAACCTGAGCTGCTTTAATCTTAACAAAGGGGAGATAATAGATGTTGAAATGTGTATGTGTGTGTGTGTGTGTGTGCGTGTGCGTGTGTTTTGGTTTGTATGCTTTAGACATGTATGCAACAAAGTCTTCACAAGTCCATTTCTGAGAGTGTGTGTGTGTGTGTGTGAGAGAGACAGACAGACAGTGAGACAGACAGACAGACAGAGACAGATAGATAGAGAGAGAGAGAGAGAGAGAGAGAGAGAGAGACGGGGGGAGAGAGAGAGAGAGAGAGAGAGAGAGATACGGGGAGAGAGAGAGAGAGAGAGAGAGAGAGAGGGGGAGAGAGAGGGGGGGAGAGAAAGAGAGAGAGGGGGGGGGGAGATAGAGCTCTGATGATTGTTGCCATGTGCATCAGCAACAATTAGTGATGGATAGTGTTGTTGCTACCAGATGGTACTTTGGGATTTACAATGTTATATAAGCAGTAAGGGCTTGGGGGGGTCAGCAGGACTGAGGAAGATGTGAGACCTGACACATCATGTGCAGCTTTTATCACACACCAGCAGACCCAAGACCCAGCAGTAGACACTTTGGAAAATCATTGACCTGAAATCCTGTCACAACGTCTTCCTCTGGTTGGGTGGAAGACACTTTCTCTGGACAAAGGAAGGAGCTGCAGCTGTCAACTATCAAGTTATTTTAATATTTTCATCTCATTTCATAATGTTCATTTTTAAGGACTATTTCCTGGCTTTAGTCCCACAGTAGTAGTGAGAGCTGCTGCAACATCTCTTGCAGGGATAAGACACACTCTCTGATTTTCATACAGTTACAGTTATAGTAAATAACATTTCCGGAACTTACCTGTGGGGCCACTGTGGACAAAAAGTCTTGTCATGCATTGTACTAACATTAGAACAAGTAACAAGTGTGCTTTAAGAAAGCAGTTGGAGAAGTAGCATGTACTTGCTAAGGTTGACAGTGAACAGTGTGCTGAAAGGCTTTGGTCTGGTGCGTCTGCCGCTGTGAACGCGTGTTTTAAGGGACTGTGTTTCCTCACTGTTTACGAGGGTCTGTAGTGGTGTTCTGTTTGCAGTTCTTTCATTCACAAGGGCATTTTATCATGAGAACTCCTGTTTTATGGCTGCTACAGAGCCGAGAAACAGCAGGAACACACATACACAATGACAATGCTTTTGTCACTATCCTTAGGAATGTAGCAGGCCATTACAATGCAAATGAGCAAACATCTCCTCAGCTTGTAAACTACTGTGTGTGTTTACACGAGTGAGTAAGAAGCGTGGATATAGTTAAGACTGTAAAAAACATGGCGACAGGACAAGGCTGGGTGTCAAGAAAGAAAGCGTCCATTTGAGCTGAACATGAAGATGTGGTCCATTAATCCACTTTGATGTCTTCACTAGGAACATGCGGCTGTCTCATCTCAGACTGTTCCTATACATTACAGCCTCCTCCTCACTGTGGGGATCACTATAGTTTGCTTTCATCTTAATCTCCTCTACAAGGGATAAATCCAATTTGGAAGCAGTTTAGGAGTCTAGTGATAAATATCTACTTGTTCCAGAAAACACCATCAAATATTTATATTGAGCCAGCTCCCGCTTCCAGGCCACTCGTTTGTATGTCACATCTAAAAGTGACTGATATCAAGGTTCAAAACCAGCTGATTAAAGGAGGAAGTGTAGTTTTATATTCACAAACTAATCCCCTCCTGAAGGATAGGTTCAACGACTTGACACCCATGAACGGAGGGCAGCAGCCCGGTCCTGCAGGGAGCTAACAGCTAACGCCAAGGGAGGTGCCATTAAAAAACATTATGTGTTCATGGTCAATGGTGAATAATAACGTTATCTTCAATATAAAACAGATGATGACCTGTTTAACTTCCCAACACTAGCTCTAAGCATCATATAGTACTTATGTATTTGGTATCAAATTGGGTATAGAGAATTATGGAATATCACTGATATTGGTATCGACTACTACATTTCTTGTATGGTCCATCCATCGTCTACCGCTTAACCGGGGTCGGGTCGCGGGGGCAGCAGCTCCCATAGGGAACCCCAAACTTCCCTTCTCCGGGCCAAATCCGCCAGCTCCAACTGGGGGATCCCGAAGCGTTCCCAGGCCAGTGAGGAGATATAATCTCTCAACCGAGTTCTGGGTCTTCCCCAGGGTCTCCTCCCAGCTGGACGTGCCTGGAACACCTCCCTAGGGAGGCGCCCAGGTGGCATCCTTACTAGAAGCCCGAACCACCTCAACTGGCTCCTTTCAACACAAAGGAGCAGCGGCTCTACTCCAAGTCTCTCACGGATGGCTGAGCTTCTCACTCTATCTCTAAGGGAGACGCCACCTGTCTGAGAAAACCCATTTTGGCCGCTTGTACCCGCGATAGGCTCCAGCATATCTTAAAGATCTCATAGATAAACCAACTAAAGCATTGCGCTCCCAGACTGCAGGGTTACTTGTGGTTCCTAGAGTCTCTAAGAGTACAATGGGAGCCAGAGCCTTCAGCTATCAAGCTCCTCTCCAGTGGAACCAGCTTCCAGTTTGTGTTCGGGAGGCAGACACACTCTCCACATTTAAGAGTAGGCTAAAGACTTTCCTTTTTGATAAAGCTTATAGCTAGGGCTGGCTCAGGTTTGCCCTGGATCAGCCCCTAGTTATGCTGCTATAGGCTTAGACTGCCGGGGGACACCTCCCTGCTCTCTTCCTTCTCTTCCTCTCTCCTCCCCTCCCTCTCCCCTCTTCTCCCTCTCTATCTGTATGCATTTATGTAAATGTATGTTACTAACTCATCATCCGGGGTATCATCCCCAGAGTGTCTGTCTCTCATGTGGCAGGTTGCCACTGATAAAGTTTACGTCAGGATCAGGAATCGTGGCTGCCCCTGCTGCCCTGGTCCTGCTGGACACCGGGAAGCCTTTTTGACATTTTCCTGGATTCATCCAAACTTTCTCTTTTCCAACACAACATAATTTTCTGTCAAATGTTGTATTTGTACTATGTTGTTTATCCTGTACCTACGACATCTATTGCACGTCTGTCCGTCCTGGGAGAGGGATCCCTCCTCAGTTGCTCTCCCTGAGGTTTCTTCAATTTTTCCCCCTTTAATTATGGAGTTTCTTTTAGGAAGTTTTCCCTTGTGCGATGCGAGGGTCTAAGAACAGAGGGTGTCGTAACCTGTAGTCTGTAAAGCACACTGAGACAAATGTATAATTTTTGATATTGGGCTATACAAATACATTTGATTTGATCTCGTTCTTTCTGGTATGGTGTTATCCCTAAAAGCAGTACTCAATGCTGGTCATTGTTTTGTGTTATTAATTGATTTCCTACAATAAATAAACATTTGCATAAAGCAAGTCTATTTGTTAAATACCATGTTGATAAGAGTATTCAATACTTGAAAAACCTTCCTTTAAGGTACATTTAGCTTTTACCTTTTGCAATGTACTGTAACGGACAATCATGGGATGAACACGATTAAATGTTTTAATCGGATGACAGCCCTAATAATTATACTAAGAGGTGTTTCTAAAGTACAGTATAACCTTATTGATATTATGGACCATCGTCATTGGACCTACACTGGATGCGACACACAAACAGAGTAACTAGAAAAGGTGTAGTTAGTGAATGCGATACAACTGCTGCTTTCCTGGGGAGTTGACATTGTGTCAGTGTTGAGAAATAGAAGTGTGATGTGACCACACCACCAGTGTGTGTTGCCCTAATGCGTTTCCAAACGTAAAAAAGTAGTTCCCAGAACACCGGCAGCACCTGTGATACGAAGTTTTAAATGATATCTCCTATTTTGGCCTTCATCAGCAAACATTTTGAAATGAGTTTTAGGAGCTAATGACTACGGCAGAAATTCACAGAATAAATGCAATTAATTCCTGGTCATAGGACCCACAACTGCTAGAATATTTCCCCTGACCAGGCCATGTTGTTTCTTGTGTTGAAATCAAATGTCAGTGCTTCTTCTATGTCATTCACACTTTTCAGAATGGATCTGTAGAAAGTGGTGTCCCAGATTTGACCTTTAAGAAATGTACTGCTCCCTGGCTACCATGCTGGGATATCTTATAGAAAGTGGATGGATGGAAGACCAGCCAGTGAGCAGCTCACAGGCTTGGTAGTGGGTGGTGGCTAAAAGAGGAGAACCCTACAGTATGTTATCTAACAGAGGAGTATAATCTGTACAAGGCCGTGGCGAGTGGAGAGCACTTGGCTTTATGTGCTTGTATTGTCCTCAGGGATAAAATCCTTGTTATTAACTCAGCCTGACTCACAGGCCTCACTTAGCCATCAAACAAATTCCTGCCAGTCATATTAAAGCCCCAAATCACGACACCTGACACATGACCACTACCTGTTTTCATAAAGATAAAGATAAAGATTACTCACATTTAAAAAGGATTTATGGTTCCATCCATGCTATTGCCGCAACATGTGTAGTATTTTCTATTTAAAGAATCACACAGAGGAATACTCTGAAGATAAAAACCTGATAGCCCATCGAAAGCACATTATTAAAAGCTCTCTTTAAAAAACAGCCTCTTTTATTACACAGTTTTATCGCAGCAGCATGTCCTGTCCAATCCAATGAAAGTGAAGCACCATTTAAAAAAAGAATACAATTGAACATAACCTTTGTCTTTGTACTGTCCAGCTGACACCAGGAAATACAATTAAGCACAGCCGTGGTTAGTTTGTGACGGAGTGTATTAAGCATTCTGTTTCAAACCACTGTTCAGTCATCTCCTGCATGTAGGAGGTGTTACTGTGGATGCCAGGCCGGCCTTTTCAAGCTTCATACAGTCTGCAACCGACCACAGGTGTGCTGTCAACTTCCAAACCTTTTCTATCTGCATCCCCATCATTACTTACTATTATACTTGCCATCATATTATCCTATATTTATCTGAACTAGACTATCAGACAACATACCATAAAACACGTGAAAATATAGATTCTTTAAAGTTCTTTAAAAATTATTTCTTTGTCATTTCAGAGATTTTCTGTGATTGTGCCTGGATTACTGTGACGCTTCTTCCTTCTGTAACAGCTGCAGTTTGAATTTAAAATGTCAGGCTTTTGACAGTGTCTCATCACATACACTTTAAAGGAACACACCAGAGAAAGTATATCTTTTGAGTAACACATTTTACCACTTGTAGGCTTGAAAGGTGGTTGTGTAAGTGTCACTCCTCTGTGATATGCTAGTCACAGCAGTTCAAATTGCTTCCAATGGAGAGCCACAGTGGTCTTAGTAAAGACACAGCGTTATGTGCTTCTTCACTCCATATAGTCAGCATGTATTGTGCTGTTACCTCACCATAGCTCACTACAGTTGAACCTGCTGGGTATACTGATCAGAGGTGAACTGAAGACATGGACACTTTGACCAGGACTATAGCTTCTGTCCTGAAACGCTCTGAGCCACCCTCAGGACTACAGGGTGCAGCTTTTCCATCCTCAAAAGATAAATATATGTTTTTGGTATTGGCATAGTACTCCTTAAAAGCTGCACTGTTTGATATTTGTATAATAACAATTGATAAATGACTACGTGTAAGGTCAAACATGTCACAGAGAGAGAGCCCTCATAGAGGCTTTTTGTATCTTGTATTATATGGATTTCCATGCTTCTAAATTCATTCATATCAACATCATTGTGAACAGCATCAGGCATCTGTTGTCAGTGAAGAGCTGTGATAAAGACACTGTACTCTACCTGCTCAGAGCACACAGCAGACACACAGCTACATCGCTGGGGAACACAAACAAACCAAACAAAGAGTTTATAGTGGACCAAAACATGTTCCACATAACAACTTAACAGTGTGTTTACAGCTTGTTCAGAAGAAAATAATCTAAGAATGCAGCTTTAATTTAATATGCACAATAGATTTGCTACTCTGCCATTAACACCACAGTGTTTAAGCTAAAGCAGCAGCTTTGTGATACAGGCTGCAGCCCACCATTATATACTAATATCACATGCAGTCATCGCTTTTTGTAGTCAAATATATAGCCAACATGTTTTTACACGTATTGTTAATAGTTTTTTATTTTCAAAAGAAAGAAAAAAGGTCTTTAGTGAACTATGAGAAATGTTCCTTTCCCTCTCAGTTGGCTGTAGGGGCCTGTCTGTGGTTGATTGACAGCAGCTGGCAGGCTGGTGTTACACTGTAGGAGTCACAGTACACAAACCTGCGCTGTAGCCTACATGTGGTGGGCAGAGAGTGTGTTGGTAGTGGTATTCACGAGTATGAACCACGTCCTGCTACTGACATTTCCATTTCCATGCTGTTTACTGTGCTGCAGCTCAGCAGCTCATTACGTATCCTTCTAAGTGACGTGTGTGTGTGTGTCTCATTCAACAAGTGAAGGTGCAGGACAAGCTGTGTGTTCATGTCTGTAAGTCAGATGGGAAGGAGACTTTAGCAGAAAGCTGGTGAGTGTGTTGTGGAGCTGCAGCTGGCTCAGTTTGATGATAAAATGCTGATGTTATTGCTTTATGAGACATTTGATTGGGTTCAGATGAAATAAGGATTCATCTACGTAGACGGAAAACGGAACATTCCATTTAGTTAATGCTAAACTTTTGCTTTCTGATTCTTTCTCAGGACAAGTGAGCAGATATGTTGCTGTAGCAGACACAAAGAATACAATTTAATATTTCCGTTGGACTTAAATGTGTCCACTTCAGTCGTGATGTACGATGTCAGTGTGAAAATAGCCGTTGAATTAGGGACGAGCTTGGAAAAGCTATATTCTGTACTCCCCCTTTCAATTTTCTCTGTTCCATTTTCATGTTCAACAGAGCTCTCTCTTTTGTTACCTAGGGTTCACTATCAGACACTAATTAGATAGCTTGCATGTAGGATCAAAAAAAGCCTCTCATCTGATTTCCGTCAACACGGTGAAGCCGTCTGGAGAGTTTTGACATTCTTCCTGACCCGGCTTTGATGAACAGCGATCTACTGTATTTTCAAACACTGGGCAGAGAGCTGTAATTGGAGGAACTGTCAAGCCAGAAGAGAGGAAGGCTGAAGTTGTCTTCCAACAACAATTTAGCGGCTCCCTTCCAGACAGATGCAGCTGAACACCTGTCAGAGGAAAACTGTTCATTTGATGTGAAAGCTTTCTGCACTTTGTTAAAAGCTGCTGCTATTCACATGCACGCCAATTTTGTATCTGCTGTTGCCTCGAGTTACGGACAGGAGGTGCTAGCTAACTGTTAAGGTTGTCTCCTATCACAACCATGCACACAGTGTATTAAAACTTCCCATGCCATTATACACAGCCGTGTTGATAAAGGTCTACAGGTTAGAGAAGAGACCCGACCAATCAGCAAATTGTCTGGGAAAATGTGCACAGGAAATGTGCTTTCCATGGAAAATAAAGATCAAACACACACACACACACACGCACACACACACACACACACACACACACAAAGCACACACACAAAAGCACACACACACACACACCTCAACTATAGCCACACTTCTGCTAATCCACTTAATGTACCTGACGATGCACCTGGACTGCATCTGTGTTATCACCCTAAACACACACACTCACACACTCATACACTCACGCATCTCATGCATACAGAGCACAGAGACTATTGTTAGGGTAGTTGTGGGATGTCAATGTAAATTAGCACACAGAGCAGTTTCAGGGCTTCATAATGAACTGTGTGTGAGAGGCTGCTCTGTCGGACCACATTATGTACTGAGTGCTTTTATTATGCACTGCTTTAATAACTGTCTAGCATAACAACTGATATTATTCGCACCAACAACATGTCTGTGTGTGTGGCTTTTCATACAGTAAGTAATCATGGGCAGTATTCCAAGACACTTGGCTTTGTTGTACTACATTTTTACAACTTACATTAAGCCTGGTGGAAAGAAGCTCTCACAGTCAGAGTGGATGTTCCGTCTGTTCCACCAATATTGTAAACCAGTCTGATGAGGACAACAGCCATTCAAAAATGTTTTTTGAGGCATCCTAAGTTATGATTTCTATTTAATGCTGAATATGTCTGTGTTCAGCTGTTGGGGGTCCAGGACAGAAATGTGCCTTTGTGTCGTCCTGACTCACAAGCCTTACTGCTGCCTGTGATTTCTCACATTAATAACGGCTTCCTCATGCAAAGGACACAAGCACACATATAATATATGTATCAATTAGGGATGCAACAATTATTTTCATTATCAATAAATCTACAATGAAAATATCAAAATAATAAAACAAATTAAAAACCATGACAACTACAAGAGTCCAAGAGGAAGCCTTTAACCCAAAGATATTCCATTTGTTATGAAATATAACAAAGAAAAGAAGCAAATCTCTCATTTAAGAAGTTGGAACCAAAGACTATTTGGTATTTTTTCACAATTTTTGCTTGAAAAATTACAATTATCTCAAAAGAGTTGCATATCATTCTTCTGTATACCCTGTAGGTTATTGTAGTGATTCAATAAATAAAAAGTAGGCTACACCCTATCATATTAATAATTCACACAACATAGAAAGCAAGACAGAGTAAACAACTGAAAGTATTTTTAGTTTTATGTGGAAAACCCACATTTTCAACATTTCTACAAGATCCTATCAGCACATCCTCTTTAAGGATGAACGTAGTGTTTCAGAGCTGAGAGAAAGCTCAAAGCACAAAGTTTCTGGTGACCACCAGCTAATGAAAGACATATCATATCTCACATTTCAAAAGTTGAAGATGTAAACCTTAAATAAGTGTCTAAACTCTTCTGACCAAGACCAAATAATTCCAGGTTTTCATTTAGTTCTCATCACATGCTGTGGAAACCCCGTTCCCCCAGTGCCTCTGTCTCTGGAAGGTCGACTGCTGATAAAAAGAGATCATCAGATTGTTGCATCTCTTTATCTAATCATCATATTGATCACTTGTGCCAGTTTGAGCTGATCTTACATCACACTGAAGCAAACGTGACCTCTGTGAGGCTGAACTAACTGCTCTTCAGCTGTACGGCAACATTACAGACCAATTATAATAATGGTTCCAACAACAGTTCAACTGTTGAATATTGTTTAACTGTAGAAAATGACTTTCCTGTATTTCCTGTAAGTGTGCACATGTAAAAACCTAGTTGGAATGTGGGTACATGTACACAAGACCAATAAACTCCTAGTTGTTCTAATCTTGTATCCCCTTTTCAAAAACTAAGATGATTATATGACATATAAGAAATGAAGTGACTGCAGAGTCTGTCAAGCCAAGTGAACATTACAAACTGTCCTGTCTGCATTAGTGAATCATTAAAGAAAAGGATGACATGTTTCAAGCCAAGTTGAAGCTGCCCACAGCAGCTTAATAAACACACCAGGCTTGTTTCCAGGCCATAATTTGGAATGACACACTAAAACACTTTTTACAGTCAAGCTTTTCTGGTCATCTCAGGAGCATTGCTATACTTAGGTCCATCCTGAGTTTCAGCGATACAGAGGATTACATGCTTTTATCTCGTCTTGCCTCTGCTGCGGTGGCCTGTTTGTTTTCCTTAACCAGAAAGAGAAGGCCTCCAGTGTGGTGGGAGTGCTGAAGCAAGGCTTTTACCTACAGCCAATATCTCCCTCTCCTTGCTGATGGCTTCACTGAGTTCTGTAGTGATTATGTGCAAATGTTTTTCTGGCCTGGCTGCAGGTTATCTTACTGCTTAACAGACTACAAAGTGAACGAATGGTCTGACTGTGTCCAGGCTGAAGAGTAAAGGTGACTGAGCTTGTGCCATCACGGATCAGAATATCTGAGACTGGCAGTGTCTGTGTCTTCTTCTATAAATATCTTCCTGACACTAAACTATGTCTTTTTTTTTTAACAATTGTTATTTGAGTTACCCTGTATGCTATATCTTGTATTATGTTCATCAAAGCTCTTCATCCCTCATTCATCTTTCTCTTCTCTTTGTGAAGCACTAAAATAATTCCTTGACCACTTCTGCATCTCGCAGTGTTCCAGATGAAATGTTGATTTGTTTGAAAGCAATGGACAATACCAATATACGAGTACATAGAAGAGTTAAGGGTTTTTTGTCAAACTGTTTCCAATGTCCAGAATTTAGCTGAGTAAAAAGTTGAATGAGATATGTTTAAACTGATTTATTTTCCCACTAACATGAAGTGAAAAGCAGAAGCACTATTTTAATTTGAATTTCAAAATGTACTTATGCTTATGTTTTTACATTTATTCTGCTGTTCTCACTGTGATAACATTGTTTTTGGCAAGTTGTTGAACTGTAAACTGTAAAATGTGCATGTTGATTAAGTGTTAATCGGGACACAAGCAGTCACAGCCCTCAGGGATTCGGGGAGTTTGGTGGAGCTGATTCTTCATTTGTCCACAGTGCAGTAGCCAGGGGTACGAGCACTGCCGCTCTGTGAGCTCACAGTTTTACACAGCCTTCGTGTCGCCATGTACCTCCAACAAAATCCACCATTGACATGGAATTATTTGCTTTAGATTAAAGACAGTTATGGTTAGAGTCAGAGTCAGGACCACCCTGGGATTTGTATCTGGAGGCTAAACTTGGGGAAACAAAGTCCTCTATTATAGTTTTGAGAGTTGATCACAGTGGCCACCAACAACACATGGTGGTACAAGCAAGCACTGTGAGACAGGTTTCTGAGCCAACGTCTGTCAGTGTCAAAGTCACCCAAGTACTTGTGGTTTGGACTAAGAAGCACACCAGCACAGAGTGGATTTCCACATGATTAGCAGCTAAATCATTTATCAATATGCCTGTTTTTTGGCTAGAACATGCAGAAGAACTAGACTTAAGACCTTTTACAAAATGGCAGTGTCTTCTGGTGAATTTTGAATAATTACAATATTTTATTTGTTAAGAAATAAATGATAATTTATAGAACAAATCCACACTGGTCACTGCTGTCTGACAATGTGTCCTGGTAGGAGAGCATCATGAGAACACAAACATACTGCACAGTGGATTGGATACCTAATGTATGAGTCTTTAGTCAGACTAACAGTTACAATAAACTCATTATGTGCCAACCAGCCAGCAGGCTACTTTGGGCTCTTCCTCTCTGAAAAATGCAAGTTTTGGGCTGTAGGGCTGCGTAGAGGTCACATCTGAGTTAATGAGCAATGTTTGTGAGCACTGACAGGGATGATGGATGCCAGTGCTAAGTACATTTCTAAGGCACTTCCATGCATGCGGGGAAACCCCAGAACCCTACAGAGTATAAATCAATGGCTCTCAGCATGAGTTCTGAATTACCAACCAGGGCTTTGAATTCCAATGGGCCGTTAAGGGTTTCTACATGTTTATGGGTTAACAGTTTAATTTCACTACAGTGCAATTATTTTTCCACAGAATTAATGAGCGACTAATGTAATTATTGCATTTTTCTCATTAGTTTGTGGATATAGTCACCAAATATTGTCATGTTGTTTTGACTGATCTCTTTCAGAGATATCAGTGTGTACAATGATCCTGCTTTCATTAGTATTCTTTCACTGGAAAGTTGTATGACTAAATTCTGCGTTTAGAGGTTTTTACATCACACATAAAGTAAAATGATGGCATACATCCTGAATCCTGAATACCTAGTCATTACACAGCAAACGTATAAAAAAGTGTCTACCTTTTCTTTTCTTTCTTTCTTTTTACAAAGCATGTCACAAACTCTTCTTCTCTTGAAATGAGAGGATGGGATTAACATTATGATCAACACTGTTGCTACACAACTGCCCAGATGATTCAAACCCCCCACCAGCACGCCAAGCAGGTCGAATCCAACAGGGAACAGCCTGAAACTTCAAGTAGTCCAGTCTGAGACAACACGATTAACAGCTGGGTCTCACCCAGTCAAGTCAACAGCCCAGGGAAGCCATGGTGGAATTGCTTTTCCATGTTAATATGATGTGGGTTAAAAGAGAGGGTTTGGTATATTATCTGCTAGTGAGATGTGAGGACATGGATGCAAATTAGAAAATATATCTTTATTAACTCATATATCCTGAAATGAGATGCTACCTGCAGACCAAGGTGGAGTCAGGGGAAAAGAGAGAGCGACAGAGAAAGAGAGGGAGGGGGGAGAGAGACGGAGAGAGAGAGAAAGACAGAGAAAGAGAAAGAGAGGGCGGGGGGTAGAGAGACAGCGAAAGACAGAGACAGAGAAAAACAGCGAGACAGAGACAGAGAGGGAGAGGGAGAGATGTGAAAAAGACAGGAGTCAAATCTGTCAAAATCAGTGTGATGGATCAGCATCACTCCATTCCGCTTCAGTCTCTCTGACTCTCTCTACTCAAACCACAATAAGTTAAATAAAAAACTAACACCATGTCATTAACGTTTCAAGCTTTTCTCAGTGATGAAGTCTAAAATATTATACTGGGTAAACCACAATATGTATTTCAGTTACACAACATCAAGTTTCCATATACTATGATATTACCAGGCAAATTATATTTCCGACTGAAAACAAATCACCAAACGTAGAAAAACTTGGCCAACAGGAAACACACCGAGCCGTGGTTTCGACGGAATTTCAGCGACTGCAGGCTGAACATTGAACGCGTATTTACAAATGTACGTCAGCCTGCGAATCTATCCACGTACATTGTAGCACAATTCATGATAACAAGTAATTAATAAAAAGGTCACTATTTTTATTAAACACCTAATATGATAACTATAAGTTACAATTCTGCTGTCGACATTAAGAAACGAGGATCTGTGGTCCGCCAGAGTAGAACTTTCACATACACAACTATCAGTAACGGAATACAGGAGGGAAAGAGAACATAGGAATCATGTATGTTAGGGGTAAAAAGTCTGCTTTTCAAATAGTCTTACAGGTTAACAATAGTGTTTCCAAAAACTGCCCGGAAAAGCTGCTGAAGCCAATTATGAAATAAAGTTGCTTACTAGCTGTGCCAGAATATTTCCTCAGTTTTACCCTGAAACAACCTCACTCAGTGCCCGCGAGCCCTCCGTCAACACCCGAGCCGACCAGTGACAGGCTGCAGAAGAATACATTCAATTACGCATCTCCTACAATAAGAGCTTCTAAAGTCTCCGACCACTATATAATACAAATGTAGATTAATATCTGATATTTCATGTGGCCTGAAGCCGCTGTAGGGAGAGTATAATTAGTGCCACTTACCGCTGTGTGCCGAGGATGGAGGTTTAACCAGAACAACCAACAGCAGCGCATCCAACGGAGAAGGACTGCTCTCTGCCTGTCCCCTCTCTCCTCCCTCACTCTGCATCTCTCTCTCTCTCTCTCTCTCTCTCTCTCTCTCTCTCTCTCTCTCTCTCTCTCTCTCTCTCTCTCTCTCTCTCTCTCTCTCTCTCTCTCTCTCGTGTAGTTCCTGCCTCTCTCCACAAATACCCCCGTCCCCCCCCTTCCCCCTGGCCCCCCTCACCAATTCAACAAATTGAGGAGTTGAAGTGGCTGCTGATTGGTGATTGCTATGCCGTCGGCGATTAAAGGGACATACACAAGCTCACGCGCACAGGAACACACACCATGTGCTCAATATTCGTCCCAACTCTTAACCAACAGACAGAGTGTGACTGCTACTTGGAGAGGTCCCAGTTCACCCCCTGCCCTGCACCTTGAGCAAGGCACCAGATATCCCCCTTCTCCCCTCACTCCCATTGGTCCCCTGTCCTATGAGCTGCCCACTGCTCTGCATGTGTGACCATTAAAAAGAGTGTTTCATCCCTTCGATTCTATCTATATGAAGTACACTTCTGCAACAAGTAGCTACATCTGAAAGGGCATGTGTTGTTTCTGATGAGCTTTAATAATGAAGCTGGCAGAATGGCACTCTAAAAGTGGCACAGAGTTACAGTAAACTATTCTAGATAATTAAACGTGTGACTTTGTGCTACCCGATTTAAGCGCCTCCAAATACACTTCAAGTTTACTTTTGGTATTTTGAATTTAAAGCTTCACCAAACAATATTTTTATATTAACACACATTACTCTTTTTTACATCGCACAACTTTACTGTTTTGGTTCAGCCTCAAAACTCACTGTACACTAGGGCCTCTTAAGGCAATGGGTCCAAGGTGAAGGGCCGCACTAAGAGCGATTCATAGATTTTTTTTTTTTTTCTTTCTCGTTTGTTTGTTTATATAGTTAGCTTTGTGTCACTCACTCTGTCAAGCGTCTTTGAGTTACAAGAAAAGCGCTATACAAGTCTAATGTATTATTATTATTATTATTATTATTATTATTATTATTTTGAAAATAAAATTCCAAATATAAAACATTCTGATTCATTTTAATCTGTCGACACCAAAACAAAGAAAGAAATAAACTCCTCCTTTTCGTCAGGTAGCCAGCTAGTTCATCTGCTTCCAACCCTTAACACAGAAAAGATGTGGAAATTACAAAAAGATGAGGATTACCGTACGTTCCAGGCCGCGTGGACAGAGGACTGTGCCTCTGTGGAAAGAGCAGGATCTGCGGTATGTTTGATATGCAACGAGAAAATTGCATAGATGAAACAGACAAATGTAAAGCCTCACTTCGATACACACCATGCATCTCCTGGCTTTACGTCCAATCTCCTGCAGTCATTCAAAGCGGGGGTCTCCATCAGAGAATTTGAGCTGGAATTGCTGACCTGAAGGCGTCAGACATGTGGGTGAGTAAGGTCCTTAATGGAGAGTTGGAAATACTTGCGCGACAGTGAGCAGAGCTGGCGAGTGAACACAAGTAGACAGAAATTAAAAAACTTCAACCTGAAGACCAGTTGATTCTTAAAACTTTGAACGAGCTCCCCGTCACATGCAATTCAGCGTGTGAGTGTTGCCATATTGACCATGTTTGGCTTTACATATGAATGTAAACGTCTGAGAAACATGAAGACCAACCTACGCTCACGTTTAACTGATGGAAGCCTCAACGCCTGCATGAAGCTGAAACTCACCACTTATGAACCAGACTACAAGGCCATCAGCAAAACCATACAGTACCAGAAGACGCATTAATGGTAAGACGTATTTAATTTATTATTAGTTAGCTACAGTATATCAACAAGGGTATTAAGAAGAATAAAGATATTTATTACATATAGCGCTTTCAATACTCTGTTATACTTTACAAATGTATGTCTTACTTAAAAAATGCACGCATAAAGTTGCATTCAATTTTATTAAATATATGCCTCACAAGGAAATACATTTAGAAATAATTGGCTTTTATGGCTCTCCCGGCCTTCACATGATCAGCAGTAAAACTGCTCTGCGCTAGGTGTGCCGCTGTTTTCCTATGGGAGAGTGATGCTGGCAAACTGGGCTTAAGTGTTTCCCTTGGTGTGGCGCACCGCTTGAAATTGCTGCTGACCTTTCGAAGCACAACTAAAGAGATAACATAGCCGTAGACGTAGCCAGCAGCGACACAGGCAAGCAGGGGAGGTAACCATAGAAACAAAACCACTTCTGCGAGGCAGCTTAATAACAAAGGAGGCCGTCAAGCTGGAATAGGTAGACAGAGACAGGTACTGGGAGAGCAGAGCGACTGCTAAACAACTAAATAATTCATCTTGTAGTTGAATTATCCATCTTTGAGAAATGTTACACTGGACATATGACTTGAAGTGAAATAGCAAAGTAAAATGTGTTTTTTAATCTCGCAATATTTGTTAAACATTTTTCACGCCAAAATGTTTAGCTGAAAGAAAGACTACATACGTATAACATTGAGTTGCATATTAAATTGGGCCTAATGTGTTCAAAACATTATCAAGCAATAATTTGGTGACCCCCTGAAGTAACTCTGAAGACCCCCTATTGGCCACAGACCCTCTGTTGAAGGAAATGAAAGAAAGAAAGTAAGAAACATTCTTTGTCAAAAAACACACAGTCATTTAACACAAGTCAAGTATACTGCCAAGGCCTCTCTGGTATACTGAATTAAATTAGTGAAAGACAAGGGTATTCCCACATAAAAGGAACTACTACTACTTGAAATCATACATAGACTACAAGACATGGCCCAATGCCACATACAGTATTTCAGTCAACAGTCATGACCCTGATCCTTAATGTGTGGAGTTGGTGGTTTAGTTATCCTGCTCACTGTGGAGTGCCACTTGAGACTGCCCCACTGAGAGCACAAGCTCTCCAGGTATGGATCTACTGCTCGCATCTATGTCAGCTCTTCAGTAACAGCCTGTCCTCCTCTGGCCCCAATACACCCATCAGCCCTCAGATGATTCTTCTAGTTTGATGTTGATACTGCATGAAATGTGCTGCTGACAGGATTTATATTGTTGTGTCCTTGTTGGGGTGTTCAGCCCTCTACAGGTATGTATCCATACTGCTAGGAGGTTGCTGCTGTTATAAAGGATAATTTTCCCTATAATCCCTAATGATATTCAAACTTTAAGGACAATCCTGATGCACAACATTTAAAAGGCTTGTATTTATTTAGGTATGAACAAACCAGAGTAGTACACTGTCTCCTGAACCAGAGGTAAGGACACATGTCTAAAAGAAGACATTTGTGATTCAGGACAATTGTTCAGGTGGACACAAAAAAAAGCACACAGCGGAAACAATGTAATCACTTTAAATTGTGTTGTGAAATGACATGTGATATCATGATATCCTTGAACATATAAATGTTCTACTTTAACTCGAGTGGGAATACAATAATATTTGTAGAGAAAGGTTTTGTAGAGTTTGAGCATGGAATTAGTTTTCTGATCTTTGGGAACAGTATACCATCACAATAACAATAATTAAATAAATTATAATAGTAAAAATAAAAGTCTATATTAAGCTTTCATTCACAGTTTAAGTTTTTAAGAATCTTTGATCTTAGATTATTTTGTTACATAGAATTGTACTGAATTGTATCTTTTAAAGTGTCTTAGGAAAATGGTACACCAATTTTTATACCTTTTTAAAATGTCTACATTTGAAAATACATGTATCCACTGCAAGTGATGAAAATGTACCTTTAAACAAAACATGTCCTATAGATTGTTCCTGAATCCCACTGCTGGTCTGGAGAAGGTGTGGACAGCCAAGCTTCATAAAGAAGGTGTGAGCAGTTTGCCCCCCAGTGTTAAATATTACGTTGCAGAAGTGTGCTCTCATGAGGACCATTACGGGCGAAATGTGTGAAAAATGTATGCGAGTGTGAACTGAGCACCTGAAGGTCATGACGGTCTACAGTCTTCCTCTTCCTGGTGATGCTATAGGCACTAAATAGCAAGATAACCAATTAGAGAAAGAAACAATACTGTAGCTCATACCATTCATAAGTGTTATCTATATTTTGATAGAGTCCTATTTCTGCCATCCAAGCTTGCCAGTTGGCTCACTTGCACTCTGAATAAGTGCTTGGACTCAACATTACTTCTGCCTCACGAGCATCTCTGCCTCTGAGACATACTCAGCACACTACAACAACTGATTCAAAGCAGTGCCTTCAGCACTTTGGATTACTTTAGCTATTATCGCATTTGTGTGGTGGATTCTGTAAAACATTCAAATGCAGATGTTTAGGTAAAGGCTTTGGTTAAAAACACAAGGTGAAAATGATACTTTCCCCATCCTACTACTGACACGGCTCAGGCTCAGTGGTAAATTGTGGCATTGGAAGCACTTTCATTCAAAGAAAAGCCCAAATGGAACGTCAACAAAGTTACAAACTGAAAACACTAATCATGGTGGGTTCTGATTTGCTAGCAGGTTAAAATTGTACATCTGGATACAAACAGTTAACAATCTTAGTAAATCACTACCCAGGCTACATTAAACTGCAGGTGATACAATAGTTATGCTTTGTGATATTTGAAATGATATGCTAGAATGTGATATTTTAAGTAGTACTGTATTTTCAGCTTGTTGCTTGTTCATATCTAGATGGAAGATATATTTGATGTAGTATAGGATATTTCATCTTTACTCGTAAATATACATATTATAAGTTACTGTATATTGCTTACAGAGCTGACTAGCATAAAAAAAGAAAGCACATCTCCACAGTTGTAAACTAAGAGCAATTTCACTTCCTTTGAGCAAAAAGCTTTTTCAGGAAGTAGTTAAAGTCACAGTGAAGGAGGGAAGGAGCAAACAAGAACTTCAGGCTAGACGAAAACAGTAGCAATATCTTTTGGTAAAGCCAGCAATGGGTATTTTTAAATTGTGCTTTTTTCAGATCTCATAAAGAAAAGTCAGGCTTTGAGTGGCTTTACATTATAATCATGTCACATGTGGTGGAGACTTAAAGCCAGCCACCTACAGTGGTTGCAAGTATCACAGGACACAAACATTTTACATAAGATGCATTGAAAATGGCTATTGTTTCTTTCACTAATTCAGTCCGTCGTTGAATATTTGAGAGGATTCTCTCAGGCTTAGCACAGGAATCTCTAATCCGCCTTAAATCAGTTACACCATATTGGCTGACTGGCTCTGGCAGTGCTGTTTACTGTGCCTTGCCAAGACAAAGTGAAAAACTGGAGCTCTGACTGAATAAAGATGCTGGGATGGAAGCAGAAAAATTAGCCTTTCATTCGGCTTTTTCTGTGGCTGTATAAACACGGGGGTGGACATTTTCCGAATTTCAGTAAATCTTTTCTTGAATATGGAATTGAGAATTGTGACACTGTTGATATCCATTAATACCTATTTTATAAATTCAGAAGTTTAACATTAAATCCCTGGAAAGGTCTGCTCTTTGTATGTTGTCAATAATCAGAGCCAACTAGCATGGCTACCCCCATAAGTCATGTGACCCTTGATCGTCGTGCATGTTGTGGTACAGAGACTTCAGCATGGCTGAATTAAGAGAAACTGTATGCCATGCTCCATTCATTTCCATGAAGGTTCCTCGCTCCCCAAATGTTATTGGGAAGGTAATGTTATAATTACATTCTAATAGCAGTAACTCAGAAAAAGGTATTCATCATTTTATAGCCACTCCTTTTCTAGTGATAGTGTGGGAAAAATGCCAGTGTACATCACGTGATCCGGCAATACTGAGTGTGGCCACTAAAGTCCCTTCACAGCCAGTGCTGCTCCTGGGGGCTTAGCTACGAAGCAACGCTGCTGTATGGACTCCATGGTGCTAACACAGCAGCTTTTTGAAAGGCAGATTGAGAAAGCAGGAAGAGGCAGAGGTGACCATTCAATATGTTGGGAAGATTGTTTTCTGTAACCTGCATTCACTTAATTTTGTAGCTACTAGGGAAGAGCAACATACGGTAAACACAACATGCATATTCTATCACTTTGTGAAGTTGTAATGTTTAACATGTCAGCAGACACTTACCTATTCACACATTCAACAGACATGATCATTCATGTGGAGTCATGTTTGTGTCCTCATGATGAATGAAAGTCCAATATTCTATTCACTTTACTTTTAGCTTAGCTCTCTGAAAATATCTGGCTATTAAGCGCTACAGTCTGAGATATTTCACTGGAAACAGCTGATGTGGCGGTGAGAGTGAACCGACACATTAAAGTAAAGCCTGTAAAGCCAAAACAATGAGCTAAAAGCTGAAATGTGTCAATGAGCTGAGAGGAACCTCAGAGTTGATCATTGCCTTTGAGTTCATCACTATAAGTGACACATGTAATTATTGCACATAGTCATTTAAGAAAGTATTAACCATTGTGGTCACACCTGAACAATTTACACCTGCTTAAAATCCATGCAAGCCAGACCACATCCAAATATGGCACAAGCCAATAGCGTTCCTATTACGATGCATTTGCACCATCATTAACAAGCATTATCCCCCATACAGGTAAGATATCCAGATCCAGATCACATGGTAATACCAGGTGGAAATGAGGTGATGACACTTTCAACCCTTAAAACTTTCTTAATAACTGTACCTGCTGTATGGGGCTTTTCATTGTACTGCTTAAAAAAGGCTAAAAAACAAGAGCCAACCTCTTGGCAGCAGGGCTTCCTGTAAGCAAATGGCCGAAAGGTTTTTTCCCTTCTTTTTAGGCTATTTTTGTCTCACTCCCCAAATGTCAAATGCAAATTTATGCTAATTTTATGTTCTTTTCAAAATGATGGACATATTTAAATGCAGACTATTTAATCAATGTGTAGCTGAACAAAGTTTATTGCTAGTCCTCCGACAATGAAACATTATTGTGCAAATATAATGACACTATCTTTTTTCATCTTCACTGGCCATGCTGTTTATGAGCTGGAGACACTTCACAGTCATCCATCTTTGTTTTCCTTCTGGACACACAGGGTCACCTTGTCATCTAGAGTTTGATGTCCAGGGACTGAGAATATTACAATGTCTGCACAAAGCAAACTCCTAAAACATTATTCGCACGACATCAGCTTATTGGCTCATACTTCATACTATATATATATAGTATATTTCTGAATATTTCTGAATTAACTTAACCCACCTTTGGCTTTATTGTCGGCCAGGAGACCTGCTGCTGGTAGCTTGACTCCATCACTAGGATGGTTTGATTTCATGGAGTCATTCAGGCGCAGTAACTGTCAAAAACAGATAAGAACTTATTTCAAAGACGGAAACAGAAAAACAATACTCATCATAAACATGCATAAGACAGTGGCCCCGCCATGCATGTGACAGACAATCAAGCAATCATACAGACAAGGTCAAGCAATGCAAGCAAGGAAAGACAAAGGAACAAACAGACAGCAGGAGCTGTGACCAGATAGAAGGTTGAGCCATTGTGAAAGAATTGTTTTGCTTCCACTCAAAAGGCTTCATGGTGATACAGCCTCAGGTAGTTGGGATCATTTAGATGTTCTTGATGTTCATAACATAGATAGATGTGTTGATCTAAAGTGTTTAGTATATTTTTGTTAATTGATTTTAAAGAAAGTATTTTCCAAAATTGGCATGTAGATTTGAAGCAGTGTGCTAATGTGGACTAAGTGTTGTTAAAAAACTGCCACTTTCCAGAGTTATTGACACGGTTCTGCTTTGGAAATGGTTGGCCAGAAATGTGGATGTCCTTGATAGATTGCGCTTTTAAGGATAAGTGTGTCATTATTTGAGACTAATGATATGAATCTACATATGAATCTCAAAGTTAACCATTTGTTATATTCTTTGTTTGAATGTGTATTTAAGTATCACTGAAAACAGCGTATTCGTTTAGGAAAAATTAGAAATAATAAATATTCTGCCCAAAAGAGAAAGCAACACATGTATCCAGGTTGATCAATTTGTATACATGCTCAACAATAGTCTTAAAGGGCTTTGCAGTTGTAACACATGGTTAAAGATTTCTGTGATTATTAACATTTATCTGGACATCCTCATTAATTGTGCAATTGTTGAAATATGTTAGCACTCTTCTTTGCTGGTACAGCACTGACAGTCTCTGGACTAGTGCGCTTTCTCAAGTAAACCTAACGACCTATGTTGCAGTTATTATAACCACATATGTATCTACCATCGGCAACTATTATGTTATATCAAGCTAAAAGTGGACATTATAGGCTACCTATAAAAACATGCAAAGTAGTTGATGTATTTTTTTTCATTTGGATGGAGATGAAAGTCTGCTGGATTTTAATGTTATTTCTCCAACGAAGCGATTGGACCAAGGGGCAAACTCCAGTGCTGAGCAGTGAATCTAATGCGGAAGTGCCAAAAACTGCAGTTCATCCAATGGCCGCAATTTCCATAGACCCCCATGTTAAAATGTCCAACTATAGAGCAGAAATAAAGGTTCAATTATGCATAATTAAGGGAGTGGCCGCTTTGAGTCACTGCTGGCTAGCCGCTAGCTAGTGTCTGCCCAGCTCAGCGGCTTCGGGTTATCCAAGGCACAGAACTTGACCTCCCAGCGTGTTTGTGGTGTTGGTGCCTTTAGGAGAATGTATGTTATTTTAATATTCATTTTTTAATATTAATATATATTTCGTTTGAAATTGATATTACTATACCTTAAAAAGTCGACATATGGGCCAGCACTAGCCCATATCATAGATGAATATTTGAAATGTAAAAGTATATACATTTAGTCAAATAAAAGAGTGTGTGTGCTAGTGGTACCAGCTGTGGCGCAGGAGGTAGAGTGGTTGTTGGAGGGTCGGAAGTTCAATCCCCGGGCCCTGCAGTCAGCATGTCAAAGTGTCCTTGTGCAAGATACTGAACCCCAAGTTGCTCCCGATGACCAACGGTGTGTGAGTGTGTGTGAATGTTTATCACTACTGACCAGCTGATGTGCACCTTGTATGGAGCCTGTGAATGCTGACATGTTGTCTCAAATGCTTTGAGAGATCGCACAGATTAGAAAATTGCTTTATAAATGCAGTCCATTTAGCTATTCTCAGTGTGGGCTCAAAGTACTGCAGGTCTTCCTCCATCATGCTACCACTGCTCTTCCTCACAGGGAGGGGGAGAAGACCTTTCACGCTGCACGCTGAAGTTGCCTCCCGAGGTCTCTGCAGCTCTCCGGGCACCACATAGCTGTCTCAAATCCTTTAGACAATACAAAATATAAAGGGTGGCTCAGTTTTATATGTTGACAGTGCTATTACCTTATTACTAATATGTCACATCTGTAGGATTAAATGGAACAGGGAAGCAACACCTCAAAATATAGATGTCTTTAACAATATTTAAGTAGGTTGTTGACTTTGTCTAAACTCAAGTAGCTTGTCCTGGTTCTTCCAGGTGTTATGCTGTGTGGTGTGGTGGAGGTATCACAGGTGGCCAATGATGTCAACAAAGACCAATACACAAAAAGAAAAAACAACAAATATAAAAGTGTTTTTCCTTCTCAACAGCCATATTCAAGATAATAATCTCACACAGTGTTGTCGATAGCATTGCACACAGGTTACAGTCCCTCTCTGTCAACGTCTAAACCAGTGGTCTTCACTATTTTTTTACGTGAGAGCCACATTGATAGGACAAAGTCAATAGGAGAGCCACTTTTACCGCAAAGTATGAAAAGCAACATCCAGTCATAAAAAGCATGTCTGCTTATCAACCTGTCAGCCCACCCAGAACATACAATATGCAATGTAGCCAACCAATACATTCAATAAAAGCAGGATTATCTTAATACTGGGATGATGTTGTCAAACTCTGCAAACAATATAGCTGCTGAAGCCAAAAAGCAGTGTTTCACAATTTTTGAGTCTGAGAAGGTTTTTTTGCCCGAGCCAAAATCCATGCGATTCCATGCGATCTCAAAAGATGTCTCAGTTAATCGTTCAGCTGTATTAGTTGTCCTGTGTACGAGCCTTTGTTTTCCAGAAAGAGAAGAAGAAAGCTGCTCTATTTTATTTACTAATTTCTCTTCCAGGTGCGTAAGTTTTGTTGAATTTTGGATGCGTCGTTTAGAAATGTCGCTCCAAATGTCGCTTCAAACCAGAGCAGGTCTGTTTGCACATTAAGCACAAAGGGTTCGACTCGTGGAGGACACATACAAATTCCAGGCCACTTTTCTTGAAATTTCCTATGCTCGTCTTCTATGGCTCGTACCTTTCTTTTTTTAACGGGAGCAGCTGTTGTCGGTCCACAAACCACATCTCCAGCATCTTCCTCTCGATTCCGCTGTGGTTTGATGCTCCAAAGACAAATCTTAATGTTCCTTGTTTGTCACGCTTTGTTTCTGTCCAACTGGTGTGCAACTCTTTAAATTTAGATATAAATAATTTTTTAGCAAATATCCATATTCGTAAGCATGCTTATGATAAGATATTTTTAATGACCTTAAGTTTATTTATTTCTATACTAGCACACCATGTATCTACCCGTCCAAGAGCACATTCACCATTGTAGTGCTGATAGACCGCCACAACTGGCAACTCCGCAGTGAGTCAGTGTTCCGCTGAGCAAGTTTAAATATCTTGTTTCATCATAGCACAGAGACGGCACTGGTGAAAGTAACCAATGACCTTCTATTGGCATCAGACAAAGGACTTGTCTCTGTTCTTGTCTTGTTAGACCTCAGTGCTGCTTTCGACACTGTTGATCATGACATTCTACTACAGAGACTGGAACATTGTGTTGGCATAAAAGGAACCGCACTAAGCTGGTTCAAGTCCTATTTATCTGAGCGATCTCAATTTGTACTTGTTAACGATAAATCCTCCATGACAGCCAAAGTCAGTCTTGGAGTTCCGCAGGGTTCTGTACTTGGACCGATTCTATTCACCTTATATATGCTTCCTTTGGGCAATATTATAAGGAACCACTCTATAAACTTTCATTGTTATGCGGATGATACCCAATTATATCTATCAATTAAACCAGATGAAACCAATCAATTGGCTAAACTTCAAGCATGCCTTAAGGACATAAAAACTTGGATGTCTAGCAACTTTTTGATGTTAAACACAGACAAAACTGAAGTTATTATACTTGGCCCTAAACGCATCCGAAACGCATTTTCTAATGACATAGAAGCTCTGGATGGCATTAACTTGGCCTCCAGCACCACTGTAAGGAATCTTGGTGTCATCTTTGATCAAGATCTGTCGTTTAACTCCCACATAAAATAAATCTCAAGGACTGCCTTCTTTCATCTACGTAACATTGCAAAAATAAGACACATCCTGTCTCAAAATGATGCAGAAAAACTAGTCCATGCATTTGTTACTTCAAGGCTGGATTACTGTAACTCATTGTTATCAGGTTGTCCCAAAAAGTCGCTTAAGACTCTTCAGTTGATCCAAAATGCAGCGGCACGTGTATTGACTAGAACAAGGAAACGGGATCATATTACTCCTGTATCAGCTGCACTGCACTGGCTCCCGGTAAAATACAGAATAGAATTCAAAATCCTTCTCCTGACTTACAAATCAATTAATGGTCAGGCTCCAGCATATCTTAAAGATCTCATAGTACCTTATAAACCAACTAGAGCATTACGCTCCCAGACTGCAGGGTTACTTGTGGTTCCTAGAGTCTCTAAGAGTACAATGGGAGCCAGAGCCTTCAGCTATCAAGCTCCTCTCCAGTGGAACCAGCTTCCAGTTTGTGTTCGGGAGGCAGACACACTCTCCACATTTAAGAGTAGGCTAAAGACTTTCCTTTTTGATAAAGCTTATAGTTAGGGCTGGCTCAGGTTTGCCCTGGATCAGCCCCTAGTTATGCTGCTATAGGCTTAGACTGCCGGGGGACACCTCCCTGCTCTCTTTCTTCTCTTCCTCTCTCCTCCCCTCCCTCTCTCTTCTTCTCCCTCTCTATCTGTATGCATTTATGTAAATGTATGTTATTAACTCACCATCCGGGGTATCATCCCCGGAGTGTCTGTCTCTCATGTGGCAGGTTGCCACTGATAAAGTTTACGTCAGGATCATGAATCGTGACAGCGCCTGCTGACCTGGTCCTGCTGGACACCGGGAAGCCTTATTGACATTTTTCTGGATTCATCCATACTTTCTATTTCTTTTTTTTCCAACACAACATAATTTCTGTCAAATGTTGTATTTGTACTATGTTGTTTATCCTGTACACACGACATCTATTGCACGTCTGTCCGTCCTGGGAGAGGGATCCCTCCTCAGTTGCTCTCCCTGAGGTTTCTTCCATTTTTCCCCCTTTAATTGTGGGGTTTCTTTTAGGAAGTTTTTCCTTGTGCGATGCGAGGGTCTAAGGACAGAGGATGTCATAACCTGTACAGTCTGTAAAGCACACTGAGACAAATGTATAATTTGTGATATTGGGCTATACAAATAAATTTGATTTGATTTGATTTGATTTAGTCTATATTTACATATTTTATCAATTATTATCAATTATTATTATTATTATTATTTGTAGGCTAATAGAGCAGACACTGTGTTTTAATGGTTTATATATAATAGCCCTGCTTGTTTTTAGTGTTTTTATGAAATATCTGTATTGACTGCAGTCATATCTATCACCCCTTTATTTAGCCTACTGCCAAGCAAGCCACCAATGAGTAACACTGGTCTAAACCATAAATATGCGCACTGTTTGCAACAGCTGTGTGGAGAATTATAATCTTTAATGTAAGACGTGATGCACTGATGCATCTGCATGGAGACGCAAAGCATAGTTTTCTGAATATCTTGTTTGGTATCAAACTATACCATTATATTTTATAACATTAATCAATTGCCTAAAAAATGCTGCAATAACAATTATGGCTACCCAAGCCAGTACCAATAAAACATCCATGGTCAGAACACTAACTAGCTACCATCACATGTAATTTAACTTGTTAACCGTTACTTATTAAAAAATATAATCCAGTGACACCAAATGAACGACTCCTTACTAAAGTCATGTGGAAATATAAATTCAGGTTTGCTTGAATCACGGGCAAACTGGACAAACGTGTGCATATCTCAACAAAATCAAGTGTTTACCACAATTATATATTTAAAAAACCGTGGAGGCATTTTTAATATTGTGTAGTCCAATCACAATAACATAAATCATTATGTAAATGTTGTTGTATAGTTTCCAGTCACCTTACCTTAAGTAGCGTAAGATGGGACACCGCAGGGTAGCCGGCTAGCAATGCGGATCCAGCCTCTTAGCCTAGCTTGTTAGCCTTGCTTGTTAACTTAGCTCGTTAGCCTAGCTTGTTAGCCATAGCTAGCTTGGTAGCTTGGAGCTATGTGGGCGCGTTTCAGCAGCCAGCTAGCCTCAGCTCATCCTCTTTGTCCATTTTTGGATTAGCCAGGAGTTATATATACAGTCTGTGGATAGGCAAACATAAGTCCCATTAGGCTCTCTAGTTCATTTCACTGTCGCCTTTCTTTTTTTTAGCTTTGTCCTCGTCTTCTTTTTGTCTTAATGGCTTGCTACCGTTACTTATAAGGTGCATACTACCTACTGTATCAGAGTATGTAGTAGATATTCATATCATTAGGTCAATAATTTTGTCTTACTCCTCTATCCTATCCGTCTCTTCCAATCACTTCCAAGAAATATCCGTTTTATAAAGCCTTTAAAAAATAAAATAAAAATAGCAACCTATTAATGATATGCTTTCAATCAATCACTTTAGTGTGTGTGATTAAATCACCTTCTAGACTAAACCATTGGAGCAGCATCGTGGCAATAGCCTCAGAATATTTATCAGAGAGCTCACATAAGAACGCAGCACTATCAGAGAGCTTATTTTAATTATTAAATTAAAAGTTAGAGGATCAACAAACTCATCAGAATGTATCCTCTGGCGTGTCGTGGCAATCCATGTACAGTACTAATTGTTGATATGTTTGTCTGTCTGCACCAAAGTGGTGGACCAACTGACCCGGGAGTTATGAGACCAAGAAAGCTATAGGGATGTCCCTGCCACAGTCACCAAAATGAATTGGGCAAATGACAAGATTATTAATCAATGATGCAATCTTACAAGTGAAGAAAATCAGAAAATGACAAAACAGTCTAAGTCAGCTTGTGTCATTGTGAAATATAAGTAAAAGTTGAGCCTGCACAGGTCTGACAGCTTGGTGCAAGTGTTTGAAATACCTAAAGCTTCCTGTGAATCAAGTGGTGTATGAGCTGCGTGTAGTTGGTGATTTGGCCTAATTCATGCAATAGCTAAGTGTCTTGGTAACTTAAATATCCTCTTGCAGGGATTTATGGCGGCCTTGCACAGAGAGTAAGACGTTGTCAACATAAAGACTCATTTTATGTCAAATACAGGCAGTTTTGAATTCCTTTGATGTTACTCATCTGCTCAAAGTACAGAAATTACAGCATTAAGGTGTTTGATGACTAATGCAACAAGGGAAGGATTCACCAAGCTTATGAAAGCATGTTACTGATATGCATTTATGGGACTGGGGGATGGGGCTACTCAAATAAAATCCTGCTTAGGGCAACAAAAAGGCTTGTACCGGCCCTATGATGACAGTATATTTATGTAGAAAATGTTGGACTGAGACATCATGTCCTCAGTCTGTCTGTCAGCATCAGTCACGACACTGAGGCTTTGGCTAAGTCAACGCCAGTCTCTAAACAAGCACAAGCTTGTTTATACCCTGCTGTTCATATCCCCATACATGCACACTTGCACACACAGAAATATGTACACACAGATAGAAACAGTATATAGATACACTAAATGCATTCACCTTTTCTCATACACACCACACACACACACACACACACACACACACACACACACACACACACACACACACACACACACACACACCAAGAGCTTCAATGCTAACATTCTAAAAGATAAAACCTTGAACCGACTGCCTGCTCAGCCTCCATGGTATGCTCCCTCTATGGCTCTGCCCATCCAAGGTCTCTTCTATTCTTTGTATTTCAAGTTTTTGTGAAGAGTTTTTACAATATTAAGATTTATGTGGTTGCAGGTATCCCTCAGGTTAGCAGGGGCATGTTTAATGTAGTGATTTAAGTGTGTAGGGCCGACTTATTGTCTTGTTTTTCCCCTCCTCCAAATTTAGCCCTTGTGTTGTGCTTCCAGCCCCCATGAGTTTCTCTTGAGAGAACGCAGTTGAACTACAGGAGTGTTCACATGCAGAAGTCTAAGTGATACAACAGGATTCATTTAATGTCTTACCCTTTAAACTGCTTTTCTCAAAGGAAATGTGTAGTAGTTTGCAGTTTGATGGGAAATCATTTCTTTGCAGCACTCACTTCCCATTAGAATAACAATGACATGCTGACAACAACTGTTAATTAATAATATTTTATTTTCTTCCCTATGTAAGTATGGTCTCAAAAATAAGTTTAACGGATACCCGACACAGAAGTCTCTCGCTTCAGGGTGGTGAATGTTATTCCATCCAGTCCCCTGTTAGCCTGCAGTGCAGTGACCTGGGATAAAATCATGTTTGCTGTTGGTCTTTGTCCCTCTGCACCTGACCAGGGATTAACAAGGCTCTCACACTGCTGTGGTACCAGCGGGCGACCAAATGCTTCTATAATAACTAATAAGCTCATCAAAGGTTTGTAGAATTATTGTAAAAATCACAGATAATACTTGAAGCTCTCAAACACAAATTCCTCTCCAATAAAAGCAAAACTATGTAACATTGAAAGAGGAAATGACATGTAACTCTTTATTAAAAGTGAAATGGTTAACTAATGATCAATAAAACACATCACTGCTTAATTCCCTATTTCATGTACTGGTTCAAGGTTCACACAAAAAGAAGGAAGGACACATTTGGTTTGAAAGAAAAGTGACAATTATTTATTAAAGTAAACTATTTACAGAATTGAATCAAGGCTATTTGAAAAAAACTAAAATCAGTAATGCAGGTGGGACATGGAAGAGCAAAGAATGTGTGCTGACAAAGCACACACAGAGCTGAGAGAGAGGGACTGAGCAGTCGGGGACCTCCCATCAACACAGACCAATAAAGTACTCTGTAGTGGGATTAAAATACTAGCTATAAACAAATGACCCAAAAAACATGAATGTTGCTTCATGGAGATAAGAAGGAAGGGAGAGTTTCCTGAAGTTAAAGACAAAAAAGAAAAGCAGTTACTGGTGAGTTCTGAGACCAGTGACAGTCTGAGGTGTCACACGCACGCACACGCACACACACACACACACACACACACACACACACACACATACACACATCCCGATGTCCCCCTGAAGTCTGAACCCTCAGGTCTTAACCCACGTCATCTGGTAAAAGCCTGAGTGTGAGAGGCTGCAAGAGTTCCAAATGATACAAACAGGAATGGGAAAGTACTTTGTGACTTTTATGATGTACAACTGTGGGGTTTTATTATTTTAGTTTTTGTACGGTCTGATTTGAACATCCTCCAGGCTCCTTCCTCACAGAGTGGACACACGGTCAGATAATCAGTTTACTGTTTTTTGTCAAAACAGCATCATTAAGCAAAATTGAAATAAATGTTTGATGAACACACTCGCTGTGTAATATAGCCTCTGCTTGCATTCCTCAGATGTCATGTGTTTTTATGTTTCATCTAAAATCCTTAATGTTAATGTTTCTGTGTAAATGTAATGTGGCAGGTAATGTGCTCTCCTATTTCTTTACATTATTTTAACGCCTCTGTGTTTAACATCACAGAGCTATGAATTGTGGGTGATTCCCTCAGTTGAAGTCGGCAGAATTGTGAACTTACGCAAAGTGTGCATAAAGGACTCAAAATGTTTGAGAGAGAACCTTCAAGCAATTGATGATTTGTCAGTGGAAGAGCCCTACAACCTTGTGAACCCCACAGTCTTCGAGGACATTGGGATTGGGCCACGCACTCTCAACATACACAGCCAGCTAGTATAATTTTTGTATTTTCCGTTTGGGGCAAATGAACAGACTGAAAGACCCTCCAGTGCCCACATTTAGTCAAATAAAACCTTGTTAAGGCATTTCCACACTCTGATTTAGCTTTCTACAGATGAAAATGTCATTATTTATATCACAAAAGTCCTGCTTGTAGTCGCATTTCTACATGCTCTCAGTCAGGTCTCCTCTGCATTTTTCTCAGGAGACATTTTGACATGACATGACAAAGCACAGGTTTCAAAAATGTATGGGTGACGTCACAGAGAATACATCCATATGTTATACAGTCTATGTGCAAAACAAACAAATAATGCAAACTGTTGAGGCACAGGATGCAGTGTTACATCACGTCTTCTGTAGCCCAAAGGTAGATCTTGAGCACACTTTAGGCGAGCTCCATATTCCTGAGTTCAAATCACATACAGTTAAGTCAGCACCATTCTGTTCTGTCCTGTCATCCAGAAACACACCCACCCTGATCCTTAAGCCCTCATAAAAACCATCAAAACAGGCTCTGTGCTGGAGTATAAAAGCCCCCTTTTTCCCATTTTACACTGTGGCGTGGGGGGTTCGGAGACAGAGATTAGCGACCCCCCCTGACTTCACAGATGGACGCTGCCATCCCCCTGCCATTAAATTCCTCTCAGATCACACTGGTGGCTAGCAGGATCAGCTGGCTTCCTGTGATACAATCATTTTTTCTCTTTTCTTCTTATTTTGCTGTGTTCAGGACGTTTCTGGGCATCAACAAAGAGCCTTTGGGCCCCATGGGGGGGTGTAACCCTCAGGCAATAAGCAGGGTGCCCATCATAACGGGCAATGCTAAGATGTAACAGTGGTACATAGAAGAGAGTCATAAAGTCTGACTGGCACTGTTCATTTCACAGTAATATCTACAAAAATCATAAGTTCGCTAACATTAGCTACCACTGTGTATGATATCTCCATACCTGACACAAGCAACATCATTATTACTATTAGTCATTTAGCAGATGTTCTTATCCAGAGCGACTTACAGTGAACAGTCTGGCTGGAGCAACTCGGAGTTAAGCAGGCACAATGGTGATGTTGAACTCACAACCTTCCAGTGTTCACTCTAACCACTAGACCAACACCACCATTTGACAGAAAAAGACACAAGGCAGAAATGAAAGAAGAAGCAATTCCCAGTCTTTTATTGCATCATAAGGAAATTCCATTACATGCTATTGTATTACAGTTGCTTACATTTTGACAGATAATTTCACTTTTAGTATTTTTGGTATTGGCATGTCTGGCCAATATCTGGACTATAGCCATTGATCTTTGGGAACTCAGCCCTGCCAAGGACAGATTACCTCAGACAACATTTTTCCAAGAGAAGCCATAAATGTGGTTTTGGCACCTCAAGCCACCCATGGGGCAAGAAGAAATAAAGAAATAAAAGAATGAAAATCCAATCATGTTTGTCACCAAACACAGGGCTGTCTGCCACCATTTCCATGACTGCCACCTGATATTATTCACAAGTTGATGAGGAATGTCCACAGTGCAGCTGCGGAGAATCCTCCCTCTTTGTCTTCCTTGTCCATCTTTGGAAAATCCTCTCACTCAGACAAGCGTGACACAGGATTAGATTTATGACATGAAATATAAAGTGAATAGATCCCTGAATTCCTGTGAACTACCTATAGAGGAGGCATGTTAATATGTGTGGCAGGCCTGTGGCTGGTGTGTGTTGTTAACAGTTTGTGTAATGTGGGCCCTTTCATGTGTATAGCCGTAGTCCAGTGTGCGTGTGTTTGTGAGTCTGCAGTGGGGTTAAGCCCCTATTCAGACCCAACTATTAACCCGCTACCTTCCTTTCTCTTTTCTTCCAGCCCTCATTTCCTTCCTTCTTCCATCACTGGAGCTTTCCCCTCTTGTCTCCCCCCTCTGTGGTGCCCTCCAGTCGTCCCTCTCCCCAGTTGCCTTGCCCTCCTACTGACTCTATCCCTCCTTTTACCCCATTCTTCCAATTATTTGGTGACTGTTTCACTCGGCAGACAGGAGAGAGACACAGGAATGCTCACCGTGTCCCTTTTCTAACGAGTCACAGCAAAGCTCAGCGGACAAGAGAAGCAATGAGGTTAATAGAAAGGTTACACAGTGGTGAAGACCTGCAGGTCACATTATGATTCTAGTGCTAATGTAAATTACAAAAAGAATATTAGCCAACATCAAAGCATGATATACTTCCTCAGAACACCAGCACCAACAAGTGGAACATGTGTTTGAAATTATTCCCTTTATTTCACTTACTGGGCGTTGTGACAAAGCTCTTGAGCTTCTCCTGTTGGTCATGTTAAAATTCTCAGCCATGCTCTTAAGGTAAAAAAAAGGTTGAAACCCTGCTCATACTGAACTCGTATAATCTGGGGAAATCTAGTGATTCATCATCACGTGATTCTAGCCAGTTCAACCACTTGTGAATTTCTTTAATCTATCAGATTAGAACCTTTGGGTCTGAGAATAGAGGCTTTGTCCCCATTTCATACCACTTAATAACTACTTTTTAGTAGTAGTAATTCTTACACTGTAAAGCAGGAAATTATATTAGTATATGAAAGACCTAGGTCTTTTATTTTGCGTTATATAACCTTTGGTAAAAAACTGCTCTTCACAATTTTTAAAAGGACATTTTCAAATGACTTGTTTTGTCTGACAAACCCAAAATGTAAAGATCTATCACATATACTGACAACCATCAGGGTTATTTTCTCAGTTTTGACTGTATACTAATTGTATAATAATGTATTCAATTATTATAAAGAGCCACACAAATTATAACAGATGTTTTCACAGGCAGAATGGCACAAAAACGTTTTAATCACACAGTAAAGTTACAGTGCAGTGCCCCTTTAATTCAGCTCTGGATGGCTGATTTTTCACCAAATTAAATATTTACACTATCCTATTGGTTGCACTATTCCTATTTTCTTTCTTGCCAAGAGTTTGATGTTCAGATTGATATTATTCTCCTGTCTGAACGTTTAATATGAGCTGTAGCCAAGCTACTTTAACTAGAAACTAGAAACAGGGAAACAGTTATACGGGCTCTGTCCTAATTTAACAACATCCACCCACCAGCACCTCTGAAGCTCACTGCTATTTGTTTAATCTGTACTGAAATCAAAATGTAAAAACATGTGGTTTTTTACATTATGTTAAAGTTACATTATGTAAAAGTTAATGATGTTTTTGCTGGTCACAGCATCTTTCTGTCGTCTTGTTGTCACTGTGAGGTTGCCGGGCAACTTACAAAACTTCACATCGTTATGAGTTGACAGAAGGAAAAGCAGCTGTGGTGGTGTGTGACTATCTGCTTGTTACATCTCATGTGTTGTTCGACTACATGTACTGATGATGATGATGATGATGATGATGATGATTACTGTTGCTGATATTTAATGTAAACCTGTGGGACTCTTTTATCAGTCCAAACCATGAGGATGTGCCTCTGTCCTTCACCTTGTCACCATGAACCATGACCATTTCCTTTTCCTGCTGCCTCCATCCTGTCTGCTTGTCTTTATTACCACACCTCATCCTTCCTGAACATACATTATGTTCTCACAAAACAACACACCACCAATTGTCTCTGTAATAATGTGAGTTTTTTTTATATATATGAGCTGGTCTGGTCATTTGGTCAGTGTTGCCTTCCTTAAGCTGTAAATACCACAAGTCATTGTTTCGCCATTATCCCCTGAAAGTGAAGCAGTATACATACAGTTTAGATACTCGGGCGGGCTAAGACTTCCCAAAATGGGTATCAAATTATTATGCTGAAGCTTTTTATAAATGACTTGGCTTGCTGACTATTATTTGTATACAGTAGCTAACAGAGGCTATTTTGGTGAGAAACGCCAACATTTCTACCCCCATGGTGAGAGTTTTGTTTCTCTTTTTATTTAAGGTTCTATGTCTAATGTATGCTTACATGTATTAATTGATTTTTATTGCCCACAAGTGAATGGATTGTAATATACCATTTAAATAATAACATTCGCCGTAATGCTGTTTTTCCGTTATACAGTTAAATATTGCAGCGGCGGGCCGGGATACTCACCTTTAAAAGCAACTGAAGCAACTTCAATTCAGTCAACCCAAGACAATGTGCTGGGGGTCTGATCCCGGAAAGCTCAGATTTCCTGCCGTACAAGCAAACCTTCTGTTGCTGCTGTTACACAGGTCACAGCTAACGTTAGCTTTCTTGCTAATGCAGCCAAATTGCCAGCTAGCTTACGAAGCAAAATACAGTCTTCAGTCCGCTATTTCATCCAGACTCCTGGGGCTGATCTGGCTGGTAAATTATCAAGCTTGCGGTTTGCATAATACTTTATGAGCTAATATTACGAAGCAACCAACACCAGATCAATGCCTAACCTTAGATAGTATTTTACTATTGTTAGCTTTAACAAGCAAGGAAGCTGAGTATGTTAGTTGTCCATCCATCCATCCAAGGCACTTAACCCGAGATGCTTCAAGGGAACTGTCCCTGTAGTTAGTTCACTGTAAGTAGCTCTAGATAAGAGCGTCTGATAAATGACCTGTAATGTAATGTAGAGATTAATTAGATTCCACTAGTTAGCGTAGAGTAGGGGTCGGGAACCTATGGCTCCATATGGCTCGCAGGCAATTTTGAGCTCTGTTTCGCGAAGGGTGGGGAGGGAAGGGACACAAATACATGTGCGCACACACCTACAGTCAGAGACAGAGCAGAGTAAAGAAGAGGAGTGAACAAAAAAAATACCTCCGTCTCACGGACCTCAGACAGCACAGACAGCACCCCCCCAAAACAGTAAACCTAGGGGAAAGACTGTGTGGCTCACAAGGAAATACATTTACAAATATTTGGCTTTTATGGCTCTCCCAGCCAAAAAGGTTCCCAACCCCTGGCATAAAGCAATGCAAGGCAGGGGCGGTCAACTAACAGTGAGTCATAACCTAAGCCAGCGGTGATCTGGATCTGGCATTGGTAGTCGCCATGACAGTATTTTGCTAATGTTAGCTAGCTAGCAATTTGTCCATAGGAGCATTACAGATAATGAAGCATTGCTAAAAGAGAAAGACTCCAACCACATGCCGGCCATCAGGACAAAGAACTGGTCGCCGCTCTGAACAACATTCAGTCCTTCATTAGCGAGATGGATGTTTGCCTCCATGATCTGAAAACCCGCTTCCGCAAACTTCGACAGCATTGCCATCTACATCTACTGATATTATATGTAAAGTTTACCCAGAACATAGATTTGAACCGAACACATATTTAGTTGTCATATCTATTCTGGTGATTTATGGGGGCACTCTCTTTTACGAGTACCACAAATCTTTCTCGGCTAAGGCACTATACATCCAGAAATCCAATCAAAGATTGGACTGGTTCATTGTTGATCCGGCTCTCATAAACAGACATTTCACAGGGCATCAGGCCCTCTCCTGTGTCGTGTGCAAGTCTTTTTTTCACACAGTGAGCCTCTGCCCAAAAACTGTAACTCAGAAGCTGAAGAAGCATCCAAATCGTTGTTTTGTGAATTATTTATTTATTAGGTTGTTTCAAGGTTTTCTTGTTGGCTTAAGTTTTCTTACAAAAGTATCCCATTTCTGTAATAACCTCCAATCTGCTGTGAAAGAAGCATAGTAAAGCAAAGTATTTATTTGGCTAAAACAAACAGGGCTACATGATCAGGCCTTATAATAGTCCTCCCTTTCCGCATCAATCCAATCAGCATAGCAACTTGCAAATATTCAGGAAAAAGCGTCTGATAATAGACTTGTCAGCCCCTCATGACAATTAAGCATTAATAGCCTCACACCTCTTGCGCCGTTTTGCCTATTCTATGCAACTGTCGATAATGCAATTCAGTTCATCAAGCTAGCCGGTAAATGGGCATGGCGAGGGGAAGCCGATATAACAGACGCCTTTAAGGTCATGCAGCTCTATCCGTAGTAGTGGCACCTTTTTGGCGTCAAATGGCAAAACAGTATTCAATGCCTTTCTTTGGGCCCATTCTTGTATACAGGTTTTCTGCATTGCGCTCCCTGTTTTGGCTGCTTGGCTATTCGAGGGAGCAACAGCTCCAATCATAACTGTATTTCCATTAATATAATATAATATATATAATTGTAATTTTCTTTCCAGCATTCTATTAACATGATGCTATTCAGTCCCGTGTAATGTAATGTCAAAAATGTAATTCAATTAGCTTTATTGCCATGAACAAAACATGTTATTGCCAAAGCAGTTTACAGAAGATTATACATACATATTAAATACATAGGTGTCACATATCCAGTTACAATTTAATTTTACAATTTAATACAGTTACTAATTACTATAGAAATCCCTACATTAGGGGATCTTGTAGTGGTTATGATGCATATATAGCTGCCAGAGGAGCTGCTGTCCTTTCACCTAGCAGATCTACCAGTTTCTCTACAGCAGTTAACATTTGGAAGTGTGGAATTATTTGGTGTTTTCCTTTGAACGTTTAAAGTTCTTTGACATAACTCAGTGTAGAGCTTCAATTGGGTGCTTGTCACATGTGTCCTCCTCCAAACTAATGAGCAGACCCAGATCTCACTTCCATATAAAGCTACCGTTAGAATTAAATGATCAAAATTTGAGTCTAGACTCTAAATGGAATGTTGATGTTTTATGACTTGGTTTTTAATGCACACATTGGCATTTAGTGCATTTATTGTAATTTTGAAATATCCTGATGCAGATATGGGGAGACCGAGGTAAGTATATTTTTTTGTGTTATCCAAAGTCAAATGGTATTTATTTTCAAGACATATCTTTTAAAAAAAAATTTAAGATCATTATTTGGGTTTTCTTAAAATGTACCCCCAGGGCCTAGTTATTTCAGTACGGTTCCAAGATGGTTGGGTTATGTTGAAGACCATCTGTGGTTGGGAACACGTGTGAGGCACGGAGCTGCTGAACGGACCAAGTGGTCTGCAAGTTGATTTATATACAGGTGGAATAAGGTTGGACAGCATCCTTGCTTCACAGTAAAATATTCTATTCTTTTAATGTTTCACAGCACACTGTTTGTGCTTGTACTTACCTTTGATAAGGTCATATACCTTACCACTTTGAAGGATTTTGAAGAACATTTCTTAATGGCAATTAGAATGGAAAGCTTTTTTTCTCTCTCTCTCTCTGTGTGCAGTGCATAGGTGGGAAGAGAGGAACAAAGAGGTGGGAGGTTCTTTCAAATGAGGCAGCTCAGAGAGTTTGTTGTTATTTTAGTGGAGTCTGAGACGAAGTGCTGTGAATAGATGTCCCAGAGCTCTGCTTGGGATTTTATCAACAAGAATAAACTAAACACTTGCAGCAAACTAAATATGGGGTCATGAATGTCTGTACAAAATGTCATAGATCTAAATCTATCCAATAGTTGTTGAGAAACTTTACTCTGGATCATAGTGGCGGGCCGACTGACCACACGGGTTATCAAACTGATATATGTCAATTGGGGTATTTTTACTCACAAGCATCAATACCTCTTAGGAAACAAACACTTTAGTAAAAGGATCAAACAGGATAAAAAGAAAGTGATCTCCAAAGTCAAAAGAAGATTGCCAGTTCAGTGGGCAGATCAATCTGTGTGTGTGTGTGTTTGTGTGTGTAGGTGTGTGCATGCGTGTGTGTGTGTGTGTGTGTGTGTGTGTGTGTGTGTGTGTGTGTGTGCGTGTATGCGTGTGTGTGTGAGCCCGCTCAAAGCACAATAGAAACAGCAACCTTCCTGATAAAAGATTTACAGTAGGCACCAGATTCATCAGGAGCAGCTGCATGATTAACAGCATGACTTCCTGCTTCAGACTCTGTATGTTGGCTCGTTTACGATGCCCTTTTACCCTGTTTTCTGACAGAATACATAAACAATATTCTATTTGGCTGATTGCATGCAAATGCTATGGACGCAGGCAAACTGAGATAGATGTAACTTCAGGCAGCACGAAGTGAGGTGAGGAGGAGTCACATCGTCAGCATTAAGTTTGCCCCCCACAGCTTTCACAGCAGCTATTATGCTCATTCTGTATTTTTGAGCAATAACTCTGACCAGTGACATCTGACCTGTTCTAAAAGCTCAGTTCACACTGGTGGGGCTGCCAAGTCTGATAAATAAAAAATACAGTTTTTTTTTATCAGATCTATCTTTCTCAATCAGTAAAATAAGTTTTAATGTTAAACTGAACTTCTCATACTCCAATATATATGAAGCAACATTTTAGCAACACTTTACCCCATTTGTATTATTATTAGTTCATGTTATACATTTTGTGTGCCTTATTTGAAGTGTTACCACATTTGGTTGTTTATTATTATAATAATAATAAAAATTATAGTTTTTACAACTGCTATTACTGCTATTTCTACTATGTTATGATTAACATGATTGTTATTGCTGTTATTATCATCACTATTTATCATTCATTTTTAGTTTTATTTTGTTTCTCTATTATTATTACAGTACTTCTGTACACCTCCACCCTAGCTATTATTCTTCATTAACTATAAATTAGTTAACAATTTAATCAATTCATTTACCATTTATTTCCTCCCTGCCTCCAGAATTGTCACTAAATACAATTACTCATGCCCCCATCATGCATACACATGTAACCAACAATCCATACTTATAAATACAGTACACTAGCACAACGCCATCATCTCTCTCTGATACATCTCTCTTTTCCTGCCCGCCTCACGTGTGGCCTGATATCCTTACATTACAGGGACAGTCTCCCTGGAGCAGCTCAGGGTTAAGTACCTTGCTCAGGCCGTTGGTATTGAACTCACAATTTGGAAGCCTAACCACCAGTCCATGCAAAACTAATGATAAATACCTTACATTTCTTGCTTCACAATAAAAGACACCTTGTATTTTGCCATTTAAAAACTTTCAATGTGAAGCAGCAGTGTGTCAGATTGTGTTTTGGTAATTAGCATTAGCAATAATATATATTTGACAGTTATAGAAAAGTACACAGTGAGACTCTACGAATGAGATGATGTACACGGGTGATTCAACTATCGTCATTTTTGTGTCCCTGGCAGAAATGAGAATAACTAAAACACATTTCCTATTTTTTATTTTTGTGACACTCACTCAACACCAACAAGAACATACAAAAATGTAATCATAGACCAGTCATTATTTTTATTACATAAAAAGTGACCTTTTATGTGTTGTTCTTGCTGTATGTCTCCATCCGTCCATCCATCGCCTACCACTTATCCGGGGTCGGGTCGTGGGGGCAGCATCTCCAGTAAGGAACCCCAATCTTCCCTTCTCCGGGCCACATCCTCCAGCTCCGACTGGGAGAACCCGAGGCATTCCCAGGCCAGTGAGGAGATATAATCTCTCCACCGAATCCAGGGTCTTCCCCGGGGTCTCCTCCCAGCTGGACGTGCCTGGAACACCTCCCTAGGGAGGTGCCCAGGTGGCATCCTTACTAGATGCTCGAAACCACCTCAACTGGCTCCTTTCAACGTAAAGGAGCAGCGGCTCTACTCCGAGTCTCTCACGGATGGCTGAGCTTCTCACCCTATTTCTAAGGGAGATGCCAGCCACCCGTCTGAGAAAACCCATTTCGGCCACTTGTACCCGTGATCTCGTTCTTTTGGTCATGACCCAGCCTTCATGACCATAGGTAAGGGTAGGAACGAAGATCGACCGGTAGATTGAGAGCTTTGCCTTCTGGCTCAGCTCTCTTTTCGTCACAACGGTGGGGTAAAGCGACTGCAGTACTGCCCCCGCTGCTCCGATTCTCCGGCCAATCTCTCGCTCCATCGTCCCCTCACTCGCGAACTAGACCCTGAGGTACTTGAACTCCTTCACTTGGAGTAAGGGCTCATTCCCTACCCGGAGTAGGCAATCCACCGGTTTCCTGCTGAGAGCCATGGCCTCAGATTTTGAGGTGCTGATCCTCATCCCAACTGCTTCACACTCGGCTGCGAACCGATCCAGTGACTGTTGAAGGTCACAGACCGATGATGCCATAAGGAACACATCATCTGAAAAGAGCAGCGATGAGATCCTCAGGCCACCGAACTGCAACCGCAGGATTGGTGATAAAGCGCAGCCCTGGGGGAGGCCAACATTCACTGGGAACGAGTCCGACTTACTGCCGAGTATCCGGACACAACTCTCGCTTTGGGCGTACAGGGATTGGATGGCCCTCAGAAGTGACCCCCTCACCCCATACTCCCGCAGCACCTCCCACAGTATCACCCGGGGGCCCGGTCATACGCCTTCTCCAGATCCCCAAAACACATGTAGACCGGATGGGCGTACTCCCAGGCACTCCAGGATCCTTGCGAGAGTGAAGAGTTGGTCCGTTGTTCCACGACCAGGACGGAATCCGCATTGTTCTTCTTCAATCGGAGGTTCGACTACCGGCCGAACCCTCCTTTGCAGTACCTTGGAGTAGACGCTACCAGGGAGGCTGAGAAGTGTGATACCCCTGTAGTTGGCACACACTCTCTGGTCCCCCTTTTTAAATAGGGGAACCACCACCCCGGTCTGCCACCCCCTAGGCACTGTCAGACTTCCACGCAATGTTGACGAGGCGCGTCAACCAAGACAGCCCCTCAACACCCAAAGCCTTCAGCATTTCTGGACTGATCTCATCAACCCCTGCGGCTTTGCCACTGTGGAGTTACTACCTCAGTGACTTACGTCAGGGAAATTGACGATGATCCCCGATCAGCTTCCAGCTCTGCCTCTACCATAGAGGGTGTGTTAGTCGGATTCAGGAGTTTCTCAAAGTGCTCCTTCCACCGCCCGATAACCTTCTCAGTCAAAGTCAGCAGGGTCCCACCCTTGCTGTACACAGCTTGGATGGTTCCCCGCTTCCCCTTCTGAGGTGCCGGATGGTTTTCCAGAAGCACCTTGTTGCCGACCGAAAGTCCTTCTCCATAGCTTCTCCGAACTTCTCCCACACCCGCTGCTTTGCCTCTGCCACGGCAGAGGCTGCCGCCCTTCTAGTCCTTCGGTACCCTGCAACTGTTTCCGGAGTCCTACCGGATATCATAACCCGGAAGGACTTCCTTCTTCAGTCGGACGGCTTCCCTGTCCACCGGGGCCCACCACGGTGTTCGAGGGTTACCACCCATTGAGGCACCTAAGACCTTGAGACCACAGCTCATCAACGCAGCTTCAGCAATAGAAGTTTTGAACATCGCCCACTCAGGTTCAATGCCCCCAACCTCCACAGGGATGTCTGAAAAGCTCCGCCGGAGGTGTGAGTTGAAGTTCTCCAGGACAGGGTCTTCCTCCAGAAGTTCCCAGTTCACCCACACTACCCGTTTCGGCTTACCAGGTCTGTCCAGAGTCTTCCCCCACCCCTTGGTCCAACTCACTACCAGATGGTGATCAGTTGACAGCTCCACCCCTCTTTTCACCCGAGTGTCCAAAACATGCAGCCTCAGATCAGATGATACGATTACAAAATCGATCATTGACCTTTGGCCTAGGGTGCTTTGGTACCACGTACACTTATGAGCATCCTTATGTTCGAACATGGTGTTTGTTATGGCCATTCCATGACTAGCACAGAAGTCCAACAACAAACGACCATTCGGGTTTAGATCAGGGAGGCCATTTCTCCCAATCACGCCTCTCCAGATGTCTCCATCGTTTCCCACATGTGCGTTGAAGTCTCCCAGCAAGACTACGGAGTCCCCTACTGGAGCCCCCTGCAGGGCTCCATTCAGGGTCTCCAAGAAGGCCGAATACTCCGAACTGCGGTTTGGGGCATAGACACAAACAACAGTCAGAGTTTTCCCCCCATAACCCGAAGGCATAGGGAGGCGACCCTCTCGTCCATCGGGGTGAACTCCAACGTAGCGGCGCTCAGCCGGGGACTTGTGAGTATCCCCATACCCACCCGAGTCCTCACAATTTGAGCAACTCCGGAGAAGAATAGAGTCCAACCCCTATCCAGGAGTACGGTTCCAGAGCCAAGACTGCGTGGAGGTAAGCCCCACCAGATCCAACTGGTAGCGATCCACCTCCCGCACTAGTTCCGGCTCCTCCCCCATAGAGAGGTGACGTTCCACGTCCCCAGAGCCAGCCTCTGCTGCCCAGGTCTGGTCTGTCAAGGTCCCTGACCATCACTGTCACCCGTGTGACAGCGCACCGACCCCAGCAGTTTTTCCCATGAGTGGTGGGCCCACAGGATGGATGGATGGGAGGCACCATGTAGCTTCTTCGGGTTGTGCCCGACCGGGCTCCGTGGCAAACCCGGCCACCAGGCGCTCGCTGTCGGGCCCTCCCTCTGGGCCTGGCTCCAGACGGGGGCCATGGGCTTCCTCCAGGCAGGGTCTCTCCTTTCCTTTCCCTCTCTATCATGAACCATTCTTAGTCTTGACCCTCACCTGAGACCAATTTGCCTTGGGAGACCCTACCAGGAGCACTAGGCTCCAGACAACACAGCATTCAGGTTCATAGGGACACACAAACCTCTCCACCATGATAAGGTGATGATTCCCAGAGATGGTAGAGAGAGTCCCTGGGCCTGATTTGTGATATTCAAACCTGCTAAGTTTTGAATTTAATATTGATTTCATATTAATTGTATGTGCAAATGATACATAAATGGTCATTTTGATTAAATGTATCATGTGTTGTAAGATATATTAGTATTTCATGTGTTTTTTATAAAAATAACACCTGTCCCTTGGGGTCCTTGTCATTTCCATCACTCCATGCAAAATGTGAATTTGGTGAGTTTTTAAAAACGTTTTTAAACTTGGTGATCACAGCTATAGTCATCTGACAGGAGAGCACATGGTTGCAGCACAAAGACAGCTCCATGAAGGGAAGTGATATAAGATAAAATCAAGGTAAACATTTGGTAAATCTTCTTTAAAATGTGACAAAATGTAATTTCCACAACAGTCATTTCCATCACTTTGATTATTGTCATGGAAAAGACAATTTGAGTGTTATGGCTCATACCAGTGAAAATAATGTATATTAAATTAAATGTCAGGGGGGTAGCTGATAGAGTGAGGTACAAAGATATATCTGCAATTACTATTCACCGACAAGGAACCACCAAAGAGATTGAATAAGGGACTTTTTTTTGTTTTGCGCTAAATAGTAAGCGCCACATTTGCAACTTGCTTGTAGGTTTCAGCAGTTTCCAGCAATTTTCTGCCATATGATTTTATCGGCTTAAAAGGTCAAAGTTTAGAATCTAAACTTGGAACTTTTAAGCAGATAAAATCTAAAAGTCCAGCTCTTCACGATTCACTTAATATAGCAGTCAAGGCAATAAACAAAATAAAAGCCTGTGCCCTAAATGACAGACTGTTCCGACAGCTGTGTCAGGAAAATTATGAGACATTTGAGCGTCTTCTTCTCCACACTGATATCCGCTGGCTCTCAAAAAGAAACTGCCTTGCTCATTTTTGTGAGCTGTTTGACAGCATCGTGGAGTTCCTGGGGCAGGTTGATGCAGATCTCGGGGAAAAGGTAATATCCAGCCGCTGCGACATCATGTAACTTGCAGACTTTTTTGAAAAAATGAACAAAGTCAAACTAAAGCTGCAGGGAAATGGCATAACCCTGGTCCAGCGCAAGGCAGTCATCCACAGTCTCACCTCCAGGCTGGATCTGTACAGGCAGAGCATGGGCAGGAGGCAGTTTGCTCATTTCCCACAGCTGACCAAGGTGATACTTAATTTCAGAAACATCACTAAATAGATATAATAGGCCCACCGTTATTACAATTAGGCTAATATATTTTATGTATTTGAATACATTATGTTGTAATGCTTATTATATTGACTTGTCTAAAATATGGGCTCAGGGTGTAATATGTGAAAAAATCATGAAATGTTTTTATTCAGGAAAATTAATCTCCAATTTGGAACTTAAACCTAACATAATTAACAAATATTTTTAATATATTTTCTTATTTAACTCATCAAGTATTCTAGCGTGATATTTTCACTGGATTACCCTTTCCCCATGTGGAAAAATATGGACTGAAGTCATGCAAAACAAAACATGCAAGAATTAAATAACGATTTCAGTCACATGGAAAGCAACACTCGGCCAGGCGTGCTAAAACACTCAGCTCTATTGTTGCACAATCACGACCGCTGACTGACAGTTTTGACAAAACTTTGTTAAAAATAGTTTAGCAATTGCACCCTGTATAGGCCTATATATGCACTACAAATACAAAAAACAAGCAATACAATACAATAAAATGTAATCGTATGGTCTTCATAAAGAACAATTAGCTGGTTATACTCATTGCAGGTGTCTGAGGCACTTACCGCCTCCTCATTTACATTGACCACCTGAGGATGGTTAAGGCGAACATGGAGATACGCATCAAGGACCTCGATGTTCCCATCTGGGTGGTGCAGCCCTTTCAGGCAGACGTAAACAAATGCGAGCCCGCAATCCAGGAGCATTTTATCGACATTCAATGCGACAATGAGGCCCAGGCTACTTTCCTCACCTCTGGCTGGGGCAGTATGTGGATCAAATATGCTGAGCTTTACCCGGCTCTCTGGGAGAAGATCTAGCTGCTTCTTCTTTCCTTTTCCACAACATATCTGGTTGAACAGGGATTCAGCCAGGTCCTCCACATGCAGTCCAAGTACCGAAATCGATTGGACTTGATGGTCTCCGGCGCACTACGGCTGAAACTAGCTTCTTTGCAACCCGCAGTGAAGAAACAGGCTGAGAAACATCAAGTGCAGGGCTCACACTAACTATGGAAGCAAGTTAGCTTATTCTTTTTAAAGTTAAGAGGAATCCTTGCTATTTTGCAGTACCCTCAGAATTGTTCCTTTGTTGGTGACTCGTTTTCTGCTTAAGTGTGCAAATTGTGTCGCATTTCTGAGGCTGCTGTGTTTAACACCAATTAAAGTTTGAATGTCTGACCCATTTCTGATTGGCTGCAGTCTATGACACTGATTAAAGTTTGAATCTCGAACTTCTTCCGGTTGCATTTAACACTTTTTTTTGCTCCCTGGGCACATGGAATATTAGGGAAATTGAAGGTAAAAACAAGAGCAACAACATCCCCCAAAAATAATTTTTGATAGGGGGGCGGTAAGGGACCTGGATAATGGATAGGGGGGCGCTGGCCCAATACATTTTGAGAACCACTGGTTTAGATGATGAAGTTCTTCCCTTAAAAAATTTTGTTTTTTTATGTCGGGGACAATAAAACTGAACATTGTTTAAAAATATTTTTGTGACCTATCATTTCCAACACATGCAGTCATTTCCGACACACAATGTCATCCCCATCACAACGTATATTTGAACAAAAAATGCATACAAATTGACATAATCATATTAAAAATGTTTTGTCGTTTGGAAAATTGTGCAGTTATAATTACCATTAATTAATATATTTTTTTAAACACAAGGTATATTAAATATTTTTTCTTTTAAAACAACTTTTTGTGGAGTGATGGAAATGATGATTTCCTCTGACTGTTTTAATAAAATCACAAAAATTGCATATTATTTAGAGAAATTCAGCATACCATTCTCATGCTGGATTCAAATGATCTACCTACGCATGGGGATTCACAGACAATGCATATAACAATATGTATATAACAATATGTGTATGGTTCCAATCCAGATCCTTTTACTTCCTGTTTTTGTATGGTTTCCCGCCATCGTCAGCGTCTGCCCCGCCCCTGATTGTTTCCACCTGTTTCACCTCTTGTATAAACAGTCCTGTCAGGAAATGTTAATACACAGGATGTAGAAATTGTTATGTATAAACATATTGAAACATTTTTCTAAATACATTACATTTTTTCTAAAAGGTTCCAGACCAAAATGGTCCATAGTTGAAGAATCACCCATACACATATTGTTGGATTATATGCATTGTTTGTGAATCCCCATGCGTAGGTAGGTCATTTGAATCCAGCATGAGAATGGTAGACTGTACCACTAGCAATGAAAACTACCTTATAGACATAATTGTCATGTCTCGTCGAGTTTGTAAAAGTTTTCATGTTGTCATGTCACTTCCTGTTTTATTTTGTACCTACCTCTTCCAATCCAGATCCTTTTACTTCCTGTTTTTGTATGGTTTCCCGCCATCGTCAGCGTCTGCCCCGCCCCTGATTGTTTCCACCTGTTTCACCTCTTGTATAAACAGTCCTGTCTCCCCTTGTCTTTTGCCAGTTTGTGTGGTTATATCATGTGCAATGAACCAGTGTATTAAGAAGTGTTGTTTTCCTGAACAGTTTGTTTATCCTCCTTGTGAGTTTGATTATCTGATTTTTGAAGTAAAGTATTGTTTTTCTACACTTTACATTTGTTTTTGGCGTTGTGCGTTTGAGTCTTCCTTCCCTGTTTCTGAGGCCTTGACAGTAATGTAATGTAAATGACCTGTAATATTATAGACAGATGATTAGAGAATGTAAATACATTGAATGGCTGTTGGTGAGAAATTGCAGACATATAGTATCACAAATCATGGCTGATATGAGCAATCCTGCCATTTTTAGCTTAACAAGTCAATGTCCATTTGAAAGCAAAACAAAAGCTTTACTCTGTATTAACAGTGTATTGATTAGAAAGTTCTAACTTATCTCACTACCTCGGCCACAACAATGGATAGCTGAACAATCCACCTTCATTCAAACACACTTGTTGTGTTTGTGTGTCTGTGTCTGCGTGTGTGGGTGGATGGAGGGCGAATGAGGTCACAGATAAGAAGTAGAAAAGAAAATGTGAAAGATGTGTTGCTAGACTGTGGTGGTGGGTGGGCAGGGAGGAGAGAGAACAGAGACAAAGTGAGAAAGCCTGAAGAGGAAGAAAGAGAGGTAAGTTTTCATCTTTTTCTGTGACAGTGTTCAGTCTTCCTCGACACTCGTCTTCATCCACCTTCTCTGAACCTGGAGTCCAGTGGCTCTCGGGCTGGGGGTCAGGACCCCTAAGGGAGTCACAAGATCATTTCTGGGGTTTGCCAGCTGGTTGTGGAGAAATCTTTTAAATAATATATTAAAAATAAAACATTTTAGACTTGGGAATAGCTTTTAGATGACAGTGATATATAATTTGCCTGATAATAGATTTTACTCAGCATACAAAGTGTGCTGCATATAACGCATTAAAAATCCTCAATGACTGCAACAAATTGGACAACATCTTTCTAATACAAACAATTCCACTTTCAAGTTCAGACAGAACATGTCGAATCAGGTCACTGAAAGAAGTTGTTATATTACTAAATGATGCTTTGCCATCAGTGTGAAATAAAACATGAACATTAACACACTTTACTGGAGAGGCTTTAGACAAAGTGGCATCTTTGTCTATAGTTGTTTAGCTATAGTGCATTCTAAACATGTTGCGTCTCTGCTTTCCATCACTAAATCTAAAATCAGTCAGGTGCCGGGATTCCTGTATTTCTATTTAAGAGTAAACAGGACTCCTTTCTGTTGGTGCCTTCAAGGACATCCCAACACCTGAGCTTTCAGAGCTGGCTGACAAACATCTTTCCTGCACAAAGCTGTTAAACTGACATGGACCTTTCAAACTGTCCTTTTCACAACACATTTGCTTATTGTTCATCTTCTGCGTTAGATTTCCTGACATCACAGATCAATGAATGTAAATCTTTTTGCTGTCTAACTCCTATATCTTAGTTACTGATCACAGTTTACGTAAGATGTCTAGTTCCCACTGAGAGCATGGCAAATGACCCTGAGCTTTTCATGGCAACTTCAGAGGTTGTTCAATAAACTGATTTCTTCCTACAAGACTTCTAGTCAAAGCTGTGCAGAATACCCACCCAAAGAAAGCCAGTATGTTTCATATGCAATGTTGTATTGGAGTTATGAGAGCTTCACTTTGCTGGCTTTAACTTTTACTGACAAGTGAGAAGCAACTTAAGAGAGTTCCTGGAGAGCACTTCGCTGAATAGTTTTGACGAACTGTGCAGAATGTGTCAGTGGTTTTGAACGAGCCCCTTTGATTACATACCCATGTGTAGTTTGATTCAGGAAGTTTTCACAGCTGACATCTGGACACAACCTGCCTTAATAATCCCGTGCAAACTTGTTTTTAAAATTTAAAGGAGATAGAAATGTCTAGTTTAAACATGTATTCAGCCTATGGATAGATTATAGGACCTTTTTTCAGTATTTCCAGCTTTATTTTCCAGTATATTTAGGCTCAGGATCAGTGTAGCTGAATGGAATGTGTGAGGCAACAGCAGGAGTCAGTTATAATGTAACAATGTAATCATTTGGTTTCATCCTTTAGTTGGTGAAAACTGGTGTTTTGTACCTGCGGCTGCGAGCCTCGACTCCACCCTCCATCATCTGACCAGCTAATCCTCACAGATTCATCAGCAGCTCCACTTCTGGCTCTGACATGTCACACACAGAACAGACATACAGGAGGAAATGAGAGCAGAGAGAGAGACAAAGGAGAAAAATACTAGAAGTAGTTACGGAGAATCCTTTCCATCTTTAATTAACTATTTCAATCATATCAAATAATAATATGGATGATTAATTATGTTCTCCTCATCTCTCTGTTTAATTAATTCAGTGACGCATACCGTGCAGCTCTGGCCTGAACCCAAACCTGTTGGAGGCTGAATCCAGATCCATAGACCAGTGTTTGTGCACATTTGTACACGTTAAATACACATTGCTTTTTCATTGCATCAGTCGAGTTGCAAAGGCATTTTACAGTGTCTTTAATTTTTCAATGTGGCAATCCAGTGCGGAATGACTTCCACTGAATTACAACTGACAAAGTGCCGATGTGAATGTTTATTCATATTTTATCTTGTGTCGTAAATGGAATGTCTTTGTGTTTGGGGCAAAACGAGACCTATGAAGACATAGACTTGGAAGTTGAGGTACACATTTTTCAACGAATCCTGACTTTTCCTTAAACCAAACGATTGATTGATTTGGAAAATAATCTGCAGATAAATTGATCATTACAATAATAAGATGAGATGAGCTAGATAGATAGGATCTAAGGCTATTCCATTACTCAGCCTGCTCCTGGCTGGTGTCCGGTCGTAGGAGAGTAAGATGGATAAGACTGAAGCTAACCCAGCAACGTCAGGGACTGTTGTGTCCACATCTCTACAGAGACCTGAGGCCTGCACTATGAAGCGAGTTCATCATATCTTAGCTTCACTAACCCTAACCCCCGCCATCCCGCTAAACTGTCGTACGACAGTGGTCATCACCTCATTAAGTGTACCCAGGGTTTCTCAGCCTGACGATGAGCCTTCACATTAAAGGGGCGGGGTTAGCAGCGTATGACAATCATAAACAGGAACAAGTGTGCTGTCATCAGAGCGTCATATTTCACACTTAAGAGTAAACTATAATATCAGACAAATACAAATAGTTAAACACATAATCGAGCTAAAAGTAACAGTTTAAACTGACACATGCAGGAAGGACAGCTGGTATAAAATCTCTGACTGCATGAATGTGTAAATAAATAGATATAATATGATATCACTAGGCAATCAGAGGCAAGAGTAGATCTCAGTATGATTACATATGTGTATTCAATTAAATGAAGGTGTTGTAATAAATGTATTCTTATAGAATATAAAATACTTTATTGATCCTTTTGTGGGCTATTTTAGGATCCGCAGACAGAGCTGTGATTGGTCAGCAGGCGCTGCTTTCACACGAGTTCATCTCTTATCTGGAACATAAACTTTAGGTTATGTGTGCAGCATGACGGTTATGACGGTAAGAAGTGAAGCACAGTCGTAGGACTGAAACCCAGCAGGTGAACCCTGAAGTTACAACAAAGAAGCTATTTGTGACAACTGTACGCCTGGAAAACTTGTTTGCTGGAAAGCATGTTGCGTCACTGGGACAGCCAGCAATCATGTCACCAAACTTAGTATTTAACCTGTATTAATATGGTAAATCTCATGTTTACTTATTATTTACTTACTTATTTCCTCCAACTCCAAAAAAAGTTAAACAAAACCTTTCAAAACACTTTATGACAGGTGATCAATTATAACATCAGAGTATATTTTTTATTATATCTATCACATTTGAGAACTCAGACAAATTTATATAATAAAATGTATCTTTTCATGTTGAGTCACAGGATCTCTTTCAGAAGAGAAGACGGAACAAAGAAAGGAAAACCACAATACATCTCAGATATAGTAGCACATCTGGCAGCATCAGACGGGTTCAGTCGAGTCTTTAAGAATACAACATTCAGAAGCACTAGATGTGTTATTAGAGCAGCAGCATCTCAGACCAAAACAAAGGGTGGCTCCAAGAAGCTCTGAGTCAAGCTGGAGCCCTCCAGCAGCTCACAGGGATCTGCTTCTGGGAAACACCAGAGCAATGTTGACTCTGGTCTTGTGTATGAAATGTGCTATATAAATAGATTGGCCTTCACTTGCCTTATCTCTCTCCATGTTAGTAAGCATTTTCAGCCAAACAACATGTATTCGTCGGTGGAGACAAATTTGGAACATTGAGTTAATTGGTGATTGAGCATAGGGTGTTGTTTTTCAATGCAAAATGTAATAGTTTCATTTAGTGCTATGAGAGAGGCATTGGGGGGAGTTCCACAAGTCCTCATTAAGTTCACGGCTGAGGCTGAAATTCATATGGTACAGCATGATTGTGTCAGACAGCGGGGCTGGTGCAGTGTGTGAGGCTCTGCTGACGGCTGCAGCCTCCTGACAGGATGGAGAACGTCAGCAGAGATGAGAACAGCAAATGATCCTTCACACAGAGGAACGACAGAGCAGAGGTGAAACCGTAATCTATCTATTCCTCTCCATTTTACTCTTCTCCGCATTCTCTATAATAACAATCTAGGTACAATACATACATACATACATACATACATACAAACATACATACAGTACATACATGCACAGTACATACATACAGTACATACATACATACATACATACATACATACATACATACATACAGTACATACATGCATATTCAATACATACAGTACATACAGTACATACAGTACATACATACACACATACAGTACATACATACATACAGTACATACTACGTACATACATGCATACTACATACATACAGTACATACTACATACATACATGCATACTACATACATACAGTACATACATGCATCTGCAGAGAAATACTGTCCTTTAATTCTGTAAATCACACACTGATTGGTTTGGCTTTTCATAGCATCTGTCAATTACCTTGCCAATAACTCGCCTACCGTCAGAACAGGAGTACAGAGGACGCCATCTCCACAGTCCCTCTCCCACCTGGATAACAACAACAACTGTGTGAGAATGCTGTTCATCGACTTCAGGTCATCATTCAACACCATCACTCCATATATCACCTGGGATGATATACTGGACTTCCTAACCGACAGATCCCAGTATGTCAGGTTAGACAACCTCACCTCCTCAACCCTCATCCTGAACACCGGTGACCCACAGGGCAGTGTGCTGAGTCCACTCCTTTACTCCCTCTTCACCCACGACTACACTCCTGTACATGGATCTAATTCCATCATCAAGTTTACAGACGACACAACGGTGGTTAATTGCATCAGAAACAACGATGAGACAGCCTACAGGGAGGAGGTCCATCACCTGGTGGCGTGGTGCACCCACAATAACCTAGACCTCAACACGAAGAAGACCAAGGAGATTATTGTGGACTTTAGAAAAACCAAAGGCGGCACACATACTACCATCAGCATAAATGGGACGGAGGTTGAGCGAGTCACCACCTTCAAGTTTCTGGGTGTCTACATCTCTGAGGACCTCACCTGGGCCCTCAACACCTCGACCCAGATTAAGAAGGCTCTCTAGCGTCTCTCCTTCCTGAGGAGACTGAGGAAAGCCCATCTGTCTACTCAGATTCTGGTGAACTTCTACCTCTGCACCATCGAAAGCATCCTTCCCAGCTGCATCACAGTCTGGTATGGCAACTGTTCAGTTGTGGTGAAAACTCCTTTCTATCGAGGCTCCAGCCCAAGCGGTGTATGCGGAGGGAGCGCAGCATCGTCAGGGACACCACCCACCCCAGCAATAGCCTGTTTTGTGTTGTGTTTGTACTTCCTGTTTTATTTTGTTAATTACCTGTTCTCTGTTTCTACTTCCTGCCCTTGTGTTTTTGCCTTTCTCCCCCAGGTGTGTCTCGTTACATTCATTATTCCTGTGTGTTTGCCCTTCTCTCCCAGCTGTGTCTCGTTCCCTCATTTAGTGTCTGTGTATATATCCCGTCTGTCTCAGTGTTCTTTGTGGGTTTGTTATTCATGTTATGTGTTTGTTACCTGCCCGTGTCTGCCCTGTGGTTGGTTTGTGTGTTTCAGTTTCATTTGCTACTTTGTATTGTTGATTCAGCTTTGTTTTATTAAAGGCTCACTTTTTTTGTTATAATACCGTCTGCTGAACTGCTTTTGGGTCCTCTCCTACACCACACGGTGACACAGCCTGTTTCCTCTCCTGCCCTCTGGGAGACGCTACAGGAGTCTCCAGGTCAGGACCAGCAGGTTTAGGAAAAGCTTTTTTCCCCTCAGCTGTCACCAGGTTAAACTCTGCACCACAGTGATAACTGTGCCAATTTGAGATGGGATATGATGATATTTTATTAAAATAACACACACATGTATTTCTATTAGTTTAAGATTAGGTGAACATAATGAAAAACACATTTAAAGTTATATTTAATAATCACTGAATATCATTTTAAGTCTCAGACTAGTTGTAATGAATTGAAATGTGATCAGTCATTGGAAGCCTATTTAAATGTATAACTGCAATAATCACCAGTCAATTAGATATTTTAACATTACATTACATCTCATTGATTTCAAATACGTTTTTGTTTAAAGTGATTTACAGGACCACCGCATCAGTCAGGGCCCCTTTAAATAATCTGATGGAGGGCACACTGTTCTCTCAACAGAAACATTTCAATCCTCCTGATGAAACATCAGTTTATCAAGGGCTGCACCAGGGGTACTGCCACCTACAGGAGTGTAAACTCAGTGTGACGGCCACTTCCTAATTTCAAGTATGCTTTTGCCTGTTACTATTTTCCCTTTATTCTTGATGGTATCACAGGAAGGTGTTTTCGGCAGACTGCCAGATTCAGAGCACCTGATCCGAGGGAATAAAAGCTCCATTCCAGAGTTGCTCTGGTCTCTCTTTTCACCTGGACTCAGCCCTGACAGCATCCACCTATTTTTGCTATTTGTTTGGCCTTTCACTTCATTATGCTCACACATTCACATCTACATTACTGACTGTTACTGGCGGACACACTGCATATGTGTAGCTATTGCTTTGCTTGTTTACTTTATTATAGTAAATACCTTCAATTTGCCAGCATCCATTGTGTCCCTACTCGTATTTGAAATTGCCTGATGCTGGGTTATGACATCATTTTTCATTTGCGCAACTGCAAAAGGCTTATTACTGATCTATTAATAAGTAGTAGATGACTTATTTACCATTAATACAGCTGTAAGGTAAAACCCTGACTAGCAGCAGTTAAACTGCAGTTGAAAAATCTCAACTTCAATTTGATTTATTCTAATAAATTAGCCCATAGCAGCATTTATGTGTGTGTGTGTGTGTGTGTGTGTGTGTGTGTGTGTGTGTGTGTGTGTGTGTGTGTGTGTGTGTGTGTGTGTGTGTGTGTTTGTCATCCAGCTCTGCCTTGTGTGTGTGGATGCCCTTGACTTATCTTGGCTGGTGTTGGGAAATCTATGTTGCCTATTGCTCATCATGAACCATCTGTGGTGATAACAGATTCACTGTGGAATAGGGTTACACACACACGCACACACAGACACACACACACACCCACACAAGAGCTTCAATGCTAACATTCTAAAAGATAAAACCTTGAACCGACTGTCTGCTCAGCCTTCATGGTATGCTCCCTCTATGGCTCTGCCCATCCAAGGTCTCTTCTATTCTTTGTAATTCAATATTTTATATATATTTTATTTATATTTAATGTAGTGATTTAAGGGTGTAGGGCCGACTGTCCTCCAGATGCTTACTATTTGCAAAAATTTACGTTATTGTCTTGTTTTTTTCCCTCCTCCAAATTTAGCAGTACATTTTCAACATTTGACACCCAGCTCCAGCTCCATGCCAGCCTCCAGGATTCTCCCAGCTCCTATTTGCCTAAAGGCACAGATCATGTTCGCTGATATTCATGTTCATTTGCCCAAGGCTGTAGAATAATATATTAGTGACAGAACTTTCAGCTTCTTCAATGTTAACTTTGTCAGCTATCTTTTTTTTACTCTCAGTCCTTGGTCAAATGTTCTTGTTAGCTTTTATAATAGTTAGTTGACCCCGTAGCTGAAAAAAAGTCTGAGCATTATCGTCTTATCTTCAGTCATAGAAAACCATAACTTTTTTGTATAGTTTTAGTCATAAGTGAACAGTTTTCAGATAGTGTTGATGGAATATCGCCATCAACCTTTTTTCCATGACTACCGTTTAACGTCATTAAACACTCACGGTGACGATATCAACCTGCAATATTGTTCACAAAAACACACTCACAGGAAGCGCTCAGTCGATCTCTGTCCCTGTCTCCGTCCTCACTTCTGACAATTATGCTACTATAATGCTTAAAGTTTGGGTCTGGTTCGGGTGGTTTTGCTCGGATTTGGTGTCATAACGGGCGGGTGGGTGTTGAATGACCTTCACCTACGCATCACTAATGAGCAGTCGGGAAGGTCAGAGCAAAGCTGCATCCTTCACCATCTAACCTGTGTTTTCAATAAGACAACATTTTGTGTAAAGAATTACAAAAGTATTAGTTTTGTCTTGACTAGATTCACTGATGTGTTCAATATTATCTCATAACTAAAAAAGGACATTTGACACAGGACTAAGATTAGAAGACTAAATAAAAGAATAGCTAACAAATTTAAAAGAGAAAACATTTTGACTGAAAGTAATGACTTCTCATCAAATCAAATCAAATGTATTCATATAGCCCAATATCACTAATTACACATTTGTCTCAGTGGGCTTTAAATCAACTAAAATTGGCCTAAAATATGTTGAGTTGTTGTTGTTGACTTACACAACACTAACTATATAGTATAACAAAGACTATAATGTGAATAAACTAATAAGTATTTTGTCTAAAGAGTAAGACTAAATATAAATGATCTGCAAAAGGTTATATTAAACATTTAAGTAAATATTGTCCATTGTTAACTTTAACTCAAGTATTCACTTCGAGTCTTCCTGCTGATTGAGTCCTGATGTCGAGTACACTGAAAAACATTGAAAAGAAAATGTATTTTTTGTCAACAAAAATAAACAGAGATTGTGATAAAGCATTTATTTATTTTAAGATATTGTTTTGGCATTTTTGCATTTATTTGGCAGAGGACAGTGTACTAATGGGGGTTGGGGGGAGAGGGCTGCGTAACAAAGATCCCAGGCTGGAATCGAATCTGTGACGTTGCAGTTACAAGGCATGCGCAGAAACCACTCATCTACCCAGGAGCTCCATGTTCGTATTATGTAAATAACATTACATTTTAGTCTTGTCTTTTTTGTGTTGAATGATGTCGGTGATGTCTCATCATCGTCTAGTCTTAGTAATGTAAAAAAAGACCAACCTATTATTTATATTTTACATACATGTCATAGTTTTTGTTGAAATGAAAACTGTCTCAGTCGTCACAGTTGCGTCGCACAGCTTCCAGGCCCATCTGCTTCACTATGACCGGTGGGGAGAAACTCTTGTGTGTGACCAGGTGTTGGCAGCTGTGCATCTGCACCTTCTGCCATTTTAACAATAAAGAACAGTAATAGATGTTGTAGAAAACATTTAAATAAACTTTGATGTGGTTCTTTAATGTAGGGCTAGATTTCCATCATCGGGGATATGGCTTGTTGCTTTCTCACCCTATTTTACAGTATTGGAAAATGTTAACCCAAACATCCTCCTCCTGGTGGTAGATAAACTGTTGCAACTGGTGTCATTGTCAAAGACCAACCAAATCTAATTATAGTTATGCTTCACACAGACACAGGTTTTAATGCCATTTATGCTACCCCACCTACACTTTATACAAACTATAATGTCTACATCAACACCATCGGTTCAAATCTAGCCTATTTTATGAAGATTTCTGATTCCAGTGATCAATTATCATGCCATTTTACTCATCATGAAGTACCTTTGAAGGGAACTGTGCTGGCTTTTCTTTGCTTCTTGAATGGATAGTATCTTTTATGCACGTATATACAAAGCAAAATGCTGTATAACCAGAAACACATCCTGACAATACAGCCAAGGGAGGCCAGACGGGATTCAGGCTACAGTGTAGAAGGAGAGAGAAAGAGGTGAGGGTGGGATAGATATGAGCATTCATGCCTCACAAATCATATTTTTCAGGCCTCACACAGTCAAACAGTCGCAGGTAATAATGCAAATATGCTTTCCCCCGGCTTCACCATGACCCTCTTCACTACGTTAATATTTTCTTTTACAAACACTTCTCATCTCCTGTGAAAAGACGAGCCGCTCCAAATAGGTGGATGCGAGTTAGTTCAGACTCAGCACAGGACAAGAATGGGAAAACTGCTGATGCAGTCTAGGGCTTCCGCTCAAGAGACTAAAATTAGAATGACATTTTAAAGGAAGTTTACAAGACTAAAGAAACAGCTGGTTTCTGGGTAAAAGTTTTCGTGCAAAAATCTGAGTTTCTTCATCTTAAACTAGGACAGTATTGTCCCATTAGCGACTGAGATCTAGCAAGCTTGGAGAGCTACGACTAGCACTAGCCTGTTCCTGGCTTGCTAGCATGTTAGCATGCCAGCTCCAGGAGTTTATCAACTTGCCAAACCTCTACTGCCACCTATTTTAGGAGGACGACACAGAAATGAAGGTAGCTGTGCTACTTTCATGACCAGGCTTTTAAGTTTGATGTTAAGGTTGGGGTGGATGTGTAAGGAGTGAATTAACACTGGGAGGTTGATGCTGTCGTATAGACAACTAAATACAACGTTAACTATTTCTAGAATATCTGTAGAACGCAGTGGGCTCGAGGCGTACTTTCAACTGCAACTGATACGTCGGCTGTGCGGTGATGCAGCTGAACCATTTTCAGGAGGTTTCTAATTCATCCTGGAACAAGAGTTATGTTACGACTTCATAAAACGTATAAATCCGACAATGGATATGTTCTGTGATTATATATCTGTCGTTAAATAATATTTTGTTTTTTTGTTAGCCGGTAGCTGAAGAGTACATAGTTCCAGGACATAGTGAGCAATCCATTAATATGTAGTTGTTGTTCCGTTTTTATACATTTTATTTGTCTACTTGAGATGCAAATTAACGGGAAGTGACATCAAAGGAAAGAAGCCTCGTAGTTCATAGCAAGTAATTCATTTATTCAGAGGAGCTGACCAACTCTGTCTGCTCAAAGCCAAGGGCCGTCCACTGGAACGACAAGTCAACAGAACCGGTCTCACTACAAAACTACAAACTACCCCAACAACAATACAAAGATTCTCTCAACAGTGCTCGCTCCACCCACTACTCCATCAAACGATCTGGCTCCAACAACCCAACACACTTTACTAAACCATCAACAAACTCCTCAAGCTCATGAGGCATTTCTCATTTCCCAGTTCGTACATCCTCGATTCCTTTCCTCGCCTCCTGTCCTCGCGTCTCAGTCCCGCCCATGGGAGAAGCGAGTCGAGGAGGAGAGGAAGAGACTCGAGGAGAGATGAGCTGTATATGTTATACTGCTGTAATTTATAATCTCTGTCAGATGAGCATAACAGTGTTTTTGACCACTCATATATTAACTTTTAATTCAATTCCCAATGTGGCATAATTTGACAACAATGTAGGCTACAGATGCTACAGATGCAGGCCAGGTCATTGAGGGGACTGTTCAAAATTGTGGGTGCAATTCTTTCATAAAATAAAATAAATGGATTAAACCATGGAATAGCCCCAGAAATGATAAATAACAACACCATATGGCTACAGTTTCAAAATCAAACAATATGTTTATTAATCAAGAGGTCACATAAGAACGTAGCACTATCAGAGACAATATATATATTTTTAATTTCCCTCACCTTCTGTCTGTGGATTGATACAATGGGGACATGGAATAAGGGCCGACAGGTCTTACAACCATAAAAAGGCAAGCAGGGACAAAACAATCGGAACTAACCTCTGTCTGTCTATCGATCTCCGCTGCGCCTACACACACACCTACAGTCCCTGCACACAACAAACAGCGCTGTCCTAAAACAACAGCGAGCAATACTCACATGGGTCTCAGCCAATAGTTGTGTTGTTGTGCAATTTTCTTCCAATTTTTTCTATAAAGCTTAAACAGCGGGGGCAAAAAATACAACTATAGCTTTCATTCATTTTTTTAAACACACGCACACACAATATATATTATATTCTTTATATCTTTTATTGTGTGAAGCACTACAAATGTTTGTATGAAAATAAACCTACTATAGAAATAAAGAGTGACATATGAATATATATATATATATATTTAAATATATTTATATATAACTTGGAAGCTGTAGGCTTTGATGTTTTTATGTGGTTTTACTGTTTATTTAAGAGGTTAGCCTGTTGACGTTAACATTAGCATGTTGCGTGGCTAATGTGGCTAGGTTCGATTGTATGATGAAATCAACTGCTCAGATGAGAGCCACACACAGTTTTTTTTTAATATGTATCATTCATTCCCCACCCGGCAAGGACTCAGCCTTTGTATGTGTGTAGCCCGCTCTACCAGGTGACCTACCAGGGCAACCACTTTCATGCAGTTCTGCTGAATAACACATCTCTTAGAGCTTTTTTTGACAGAACAGAAGGCATTAGTAACTCCTTCAGCTGCTTCTTTCATAAAGACAACAATCTGTATCAGGGTTTTACAAAACGCTTCAGCATACTATTTTCATGACTTGATCGTCATGACATGATAAAAATCACTCCTCCTGGTAGTATTTAAACTATTGCAACGGGTTTCCAAACAGGGCCAACAAGGCGTTACAAATTGGCATTCACCACATCATCGGTCAGGTCGCTGATGTTGTTTATTTTTTCCCGATTTGGGATCAGATTCCTGCTGGAATGTGTACAGTTGTGAAGATTTTGGTTTAGAACTGTTTTTTTGTTGAATTTTCATTGTAGAAACTCAGTTATAATGATTCCCTGGCTTGAATGACGCCTGCAGAGCATGCGAAACACTGACCAATTAGAACACACTTGTCTTTTCCAGTGGACATTTTCTCTCAATACTGGTAGTGCACAGCTGTCACAAGAAATAAATGGCCAAATGCATAGAATAGAAGAAAAAATATGTACTGTGGGAAAGAGGTTTTAGTTATTATCTTTGACGACGACCAAGAGGATGGAAACAACAGAGATTCAGAGTCTGACAGCTGGTACACAGATGAAGAGTGGAAGGTATCGATCCATTTGAGGAAGAAAAGTGAGTAACATAGACTATGTTGTATCAATTGATTAGTCTTATTGTGTAACTGGAATGAAAACAATAATTTGTTTTTGTCATTCATGTGTCAAAACCGTGCTATTTGGGTAAGATGCGGTGGAACATTGATTATTAAGTTGTCGGTGCACGTGACTATCATGATCGTGACTTTGTATATCCTGTTTTATTTTTAAGTGCTCACTCCCCCTTATGTCATGTCTAGCTGTACTTCCTGTCTGTGTGTTTATCTTCTGTGATTGTTGATTTGTTCCTCCTGGGTCCGTTCACCTTGCCATTGTGTTTTAGCTTCTCTCCCCAGCTGTGTCTCGTTCCCCTCGTTTAGTGTCTGTGTGTATATATCCCTGTCTGTCCCACTATTCCTTGTCAGTTCGTCATCTAAGAGTTACCCTTGCAGATGCTCCCTCGTGCTCCCCGTGTCGTCCCGGTTTGTGTTTAAAGTTTTACTTTTTGCCTAATTTTGTAAGCTTTTTGGAATAAAGCCCTCTTTTTGTTAATCTCCTTGTCTGCCGTCTTGCATTTGAGTCCTCACCTTTTCCCCACCGTGACAGTGACCGAGAGTGAGAGAGAAAGACTCATCCCTGATTGACCGGAGTTATTCAACAGGCATTTTTCCGCATGTGTATGGTCACACAAAGGTTATACATGATGGTGAATTTAAACTTCACCAGAAAGAAAGGGGATAATTCCCTAAATGATGTGACACTTGATACTGAAAATAAAAATGATTTATTTTCAACAATGATTTCAATGAACAGTTTGTCAATGTCTTCCTACAGATGTTCAGATCAGAAAAGCCTTCTATGTTCTAGAGTTGCTCAGGAGGACAGTGACAATGTACTTGTTGGTCCAGATAGCAATTGAGCCCTCATGTTATGCTAAGTTATTGAAGCACGGTGGCTGACTATCAGATATCAACAACCTTTTTCCTATACCCAAACACCCATTTCTTGTGTTTGGTTCAGATTGCTAAAGAGGAGATAACTTAAGATATTGGTGTCACCCGGTTAAATTAGCCTGGCTAAAGTTTCTCTTTCCTGGCGAGTGAAGTCATGTTTTTTACAAACTTATATGGATTGATTAACATTAAATTGTTCAGTCTTAATCTTTTCTTGGAGTTCTATGAGCTTTGGTAAATGGTATACTAGCTGTAACTTTAGCTGATAAGTTCTATAAAAATAGTATTGAGCTAATCTCCTTTTATTTTCAGTTTTTGACTCCGTTTGCTTTTCTTACCCTGAAAATATGCTGACGTGAAAATGAGCTATTAAGTATTCAGCTTAATTAGCATCAGCTAAAGTCTGTCAGCATTGTTGGCACACTTGGCTTTGTAGAAGGCTTGTTAGCAAAGTAATTGAAAGCCAATAAACACAGATCCCGTCTCATCCTTCTCTCTCTCTGCCCCCTTTTGCCTTTCTTTCTCTGTTGTCCTCCCTCGTAGGTTTAATCCCCCTCCCCTCGCCCTATTCCCACTGCTCATTCAGCTCACAGCCTGTGTGTTAGTCTGTCAGGGAGGGTGACAATTGGAATGAGGTAAATGGGGGGAGTGGAGAGGTCAGTGGTGCTTGATGAGCAGTTGAGGAGAAACTCAAAGACTCCCACTGCTTCTCTCCATTCTGCTAACAACCAGACACCAATGCAAATGGCTGTTGCTCACTGGCTGCTACAAATCCCTCTCGTTTCTAGACGGAGACACAAATGACCTCCGGGCTTATGAGAGAAAAGACAGAGAGAGACAGAAAACGACGGATGTATGTGTCTCTGAATGTGTATGATCTCATACTTCTTTTGAAAACCAGTGTAAGCTTTAGACCCTCAGCATGAAGACATTTTAGACAGCCCCAATGTTTAATCAAGGAAATAGTAGGATTCAATTACTCACCCAACCGGAAAAGCTTTATGAAAACATGTTCATGCATTATTTCTGTCATATCCTAAAACAACTAGTTTGACATCTCCAGATCAAATCGCAAATGCAAATTAGTTCAACCTCTTTATTTTCAAGGACTGCAAAAGCTTGGGGACAGGTAACTTTTAGGATCTGATATAATATTTTTATTTTGGTGGTTGTAAAGAGAAAGAGAGTGTGGTGAGCTGCAAACATCTGTATTTAGCTTTTCAGAGACTTTTGCTTGTAATAATTCATTACATTTTTATGTTATGAAATAAAATTGCCCTCTTGCTATTTTTAACAGCCGACTTCGTAATTGTGAATGAACATTTTCTCCAGACAAAGTGGTGGCTAAAGTGGCTAAACCGTTAGCTTGTTTACAACCTGTCCGTTTGTGTTTCTGCCTTGTAAGACTTTGTTTATAACAATGTTGCCATCCCAGTTCTCAGTAATTACTTGGGTGAATGCAATGTCATCTGATAGAAATGATAAAAACAACAAAATAACATCGGAGTTGTTGAAAACATAATCATGCTTAAATGTTGGCTGTTTTAATAATGAGCTATCGGTTGCATTAACTTGTATGAAGTGCAATGAGGATTTGGGGTTAAGATTACATCAGTGTTTGAATTTAGAGTCAAAGTTAAGTTAAATGAAGGATTACGAAGTGAATATTTTCCGTGGAGCCTTCAACAATGTACTAAGGCATGTACTGTACATACTTCATCAGTCGCCTGTGAAAGGGGAAGGAGTCCAGTATTGTCGTTTCAAGACTTCTGTGTCAAATGTGCAGCAGATTCAAAAAAACAACTTCATCACAATGACTTTCAATTACAGTGATTTGCTGCAGTTCAAAGGTGAGCAAGGACAAATACCCAGAACATTTCTGGAGATGTGATGATTTTCTGAGGCTTTTGTCCGAGGAAGCAGGATTTTATAAAACATGCTACCCTGCTGCTGTTGCCTGGGATGGAGGGGAGAGTTGCTCTAGTTTTTGCTGATAGAAAAAAAGGACACATGCATACAGACACACAAACAGTCTTATATAACTATGACTTAACCAGAATGGCTTAGTAAATTCTATTGAAGGGTTTGGTCTATTGATTGGGTCTATTGATGTCTTAGAGCTCCTGCAGGTACACAATAGCAGTGACACAAAAGTAATCTTACAGACGCACACACAGGACACTCAAAGTGGGTTATGAGTTAATTAAAATGTTTTTGTTTTTTGTAACACTGGACGACACACTCTCAAGGAATTTAAGTGACCCATCTTTCTTCCCTTGGAGACACTGGTAGCTTATCAGTTTCAGTCCTCATTAATCAGTTGTCTTCAGCTCAGTGTATTACTGGCGGAGGACCTGTCTGACAGCGCAAAAACACAACTAATTATTGTAACTCAACAACAAACACAGGTCACTGCCAAATCCTCCACAGGCCCTTAGGCCTTGTTCCATTGTGTCATTAAGCTAGCCATGAATCAATACTATTATCCTGCCCCTGTTTATTAGCTGATATAAACCCATACTCATTTCTCTCTGCTGCTAACAGCTCCATCATTATTCAGACAGTGACACAGAGGATTGTGACGCGGTGCTCATACAGTAACTTCAGTACAATATTAATGAATGACATTTGAAAAAGTAAAGTATTTTGATTGATTACTATAACAACATTGCACTAGTTTGCTTAGTTTCTCTCTCCAATGTTATATTCCCACATTCCATATACCCTTCAATCAAGCATGTCCATGACCTATCTCTTATAATAGACAGTCAATATAAAGATTTGGCTTTTATTAGGTCTGCATACATAGAAACCACCCTCCTCCTGTATTATCATATAGTTGGAATGTTTCATTTTAATGGTTATGGTTATATTCATTCAGGGGGGGAGGGGGGGAGGGATTTGGTGACCCTATATTTTCAGAGTGTAATTTACTTATACCTCATGGCGTACTTCTTTGTACCGACTCATCAAAGTTACTTACATAGTGCAAAAATCTTAGTTTAAGGGGCACAGTGGGACTGACAGAAACCATTCTCACTATTACAAGTGAGTGTTATTTTAAGGTAACATTGTTGCATAATGTTGCTTTAAGGATATCACCAAAGTCATGCCATTGTATCCTCTGGAGAACAGACCTCAGATTCAGGAAGAGCAAAGCAGATTGCATTCTGTTCGTAGGCTAGTAGGTGGTAAAGGGAGTGTGCCCATCCAGTCTACATGGGCTTTGTAGAGTTTGAGAAGGCTTATGACTGTGTCCCTCAGGGTGTCGGTTATTCCAGGAGTAAAGGGTCCAATCTGGTCCTTGAATCACAGAGAGAGCTGTGTCTGTGGGATCTGTTTGGGTTGCGCCTTGCTTCCTGACAGAATCCAAAGGTGTAGCCAGAGAGTGTCCGATATGGTGACTTCAGGATTAGACCTCAACTTTTTGCCAATGATGTCGCTCTGCTGGTTTCTGCTGGTTTTATTAGACCCTGAACACAGTTTCTCAGTGGGATGGTTTACAGCCATGTGTGAAGTTTTAGATGGCCAATGATTGAGAGAAGATCATCGATACAAGTTTTTTGCATAGAGGCTGGGCTTCCCATTCTGGACCCTTGGTTGACGATCCCAGACAATCACAAAGTAGCTCAGGGTAGGATCACAGCTCCTGTGCTTTAAAAGGAGTTGTATGAGTTGGGCATTTGGTTAAGATGTTACCTGAAAGCCTCTTTGTTGAGGTTCTCTGGGCAGAACTGGATAGAACAGGGTAGACCAAACTGGAGAGATTACGTATCCCATCCAGCCTGGAAATACCTTAGACTCCCACAGGTGGAGCTGAGTGTCGTTGCTGGGGAGAAGTATGTTAGAAGTACAAAGCATAGCACTTGAAATAAGAAAACTGCAAGTGGCAGTAAATGAACAAAAACATTGCACATACATAGGAAACATATTAAAAAAGAACACTTAAAATAAAATAAAAGGATACTGAGATGAGATTATGGCACATAATCAGCTGTAAGTATTACTGCTTGTCATTAACAATGGCTGTTATCACCTTTCCGTTCTCCTGATGGGACATTGATGCTGGTCTCTAGTTGAATAGTCTTTGTGATGGTCTTATAAGACTGATTGATCCTTCTTTGCATCTGAAGCGCCTCTTTTGTTTTGTTGTCAGGGGACTTTTTCTATTTGAAGATCTGGTTTAAACTCTGCCCATTAAATATTGTATTTTACGGTAAATTATCTTGATTAGGTTCAGATACAATTTCAAATGTTTTGACAACATGCAAGAAGAGTAACTAAATGTAGGCTACTCTTTCTTCTTTGTCAGAACACAAATTGACCTTTTCAAGGTTGCTTCTCCGTGTTTGGCTCACACTGGGGCAGGATCTCTCCATGATGTTTTATGTGTTTTGTTCATTAAGTTGGATATTTACAATTGTTTTAGTACTGAGCAGCACTGAAAGAAATTCAGTTTCTATGTTTTAAAGGGAAAATGGAGTGCAAATCTTATAAATAGCCCCGATGTGTATAAAATGGTTATTATGACTGTACAGAACAACCACTTAGAGATGAAATTGGTAAAAAGCACTCACCCTAAACCCCGAATGGACTTCTAGTTCCCCGCCTCAAGGACTCAATTATGTTTTCAAGGTTCAAAAAAGAAATTAAAATGCAATCAATTACCTTGAATGTGAACGAAATTCTGCCATCGTCACATACTTTATCTGATTTTTAACTTTCGTATGCATATCTCTCAGTGTTTTGATTGCAGATCTGCATACTGCATCCACATTAATTGCTAATTTAATTTGCTTCATTTGAATGTATTAATTTAATCATCCAACCATTTTCAACATTGCTTATCCTGATCAGGGTCCCTGGGGTCTGGAGCACATCCCAGCATGCATCAAGAAAAAGGCAGTTAATTTAATCAGGGTAATATAATTGTTCAGTAGGCCCTAACGATCCTGAGAGTTTCTTCCTGGCCTCTTGCCTCTTTAGTACCAGGGTCATTCGCTGTTGATGGGTTATGACAGGGGTCGGTAACCTATGGCTCTTTTGATGACGCGATATGGCTCGCAGACAATTCTGAGCTGACAATTTTTAACATGATTAACAAGTAATAAACAATTATATTGTGTCATTTTAAAGTAAAACATTTAGCAGAGGATTTGTTTTTAGTTCTCCCCTCTCCTTTCCTCCGCTCTGTCTCTGACTGCACAGCGCACACACTTACACACGTGTGTGTGTGTGTGTGTGTGTGTGTGTAGGGGGCGGAGCCCTGCCCTTCGCGAAACAGCTGAGGAGAAACTGCGCAAAGCAAGCAGTAGACTGCGGGGGTCAAACTCATTCAAAGAGAGGGCCAACATTAAAAACTGGGACTACGTCGAGAGCCAAACACGGTCCACATTTATTGAACAGGGTACACATAAAGTGCAAAAAGATATGGAACATATTTAAGTCAACTGCAGACGGATTGCTGAGCAGTTCAATTTTAATTTCTTAGCAGCAAAGTCGGCAAATGCTCTCAGTGCATCAGCATAATGCTGTCGGGAACACAGCGGTGGAGAAGGTTTGTCAGTGTTTGGAAACACGTAGTGACCAAAGTTTCCTTCTGCATCAGAGTCTCCCACAGGCAGCTCGTCATGATACATGTCCGTGATCACACGGCCCTGAAGCTGCAGGTTTAACAGTGAGATGCTTCGTTATGTCGCACAAACAGTCCAGTGTGTTTCCCTTTGCTTTCCAAAAACTTTCATTTCATTCACACATTTAGATACTTCCTCAAATGTCTTTTCCCGTGGTTGTGCCATGCATTGATGCAATTACCAAAACCGGCGGGCCAGGTATGACAGACATATGATATTTTCTCGCGGGCCGGATATAATAATAATAATAATAATAATAATAATAATAATAATAATAATAATAAATTGTATTTGTAAAGCGCCTTTCAAAGCTAAAAGCAATCTCAAGGCGCTAAAATGCAGGACAAAAACAACACCAACAACAACAGACATAAGAGGTTAAATAGGTCACAATTGCCTTGAGTTTGACACCCGTGCAGTAAACACTGAAATATGAGATAAATAACGTAAGCGTTTAGTTTATTTAATAAAAGAGCACGTGTTCAATGCAACACTGATACCGCTATTAGTACTCGGAGACGTGTTATTCTTAAAAAAATGCACGCATAAAGTTGCGTTCAAATTGATTCAATATATGGCTCTCAAGGAAATACATAAACAAATATTTGGCTTTTATGGCTCTCCCAGCCAAAAAGGTTCCCGACCCCTGCTCTAAAACATAGAATACAATAAAATTACAAATTGACAAATTACTACAACTAAAATATAAACAGGTTAATAGTTGTTTGTTAATAACTGATGGTTTTGATGACTGATGAGTTGAGATTGTATGCACCCAGTTTAGAGGTGAAATACTGCTCTATATATATTTGGATCAAGGTGTGCTTGTTTAAGTACAGCAGTCACAGCAGTCTTAAAGCTAGTTGGGACAATGTCAGTTATTAGTGAAACATTTATTTAGTAAACATGTAATTATAAATAAGATACATTGTAACAACAAAAAAGTGTTAAGGCCCTGTCACACATATCCATATGGCAGAAACGTATGCTGGCGTATACGAAATATTGTATGTATTCACGTAGATATTCACGTACTGTATTCACGTAGGTAGGTATTGACACACTGTATTCACGTATGTATTCAGTATTCACGTATGTCTAACGTAACGTAACTTATGTGTAACGTCTGCATAACTTATGAAGCACAAGTTGGGTACGTCCGAGAATTTTGAACATGCTCAAAACATCTTCACAGACTCAGCGTTCAACAATGTACCCCAGCGACATGCGTATCTGTATACGTTCACTTTTCTCTGAGAAATTGTGAGCTATTTTTCGTATACGTTTCCACCATACGGATATGTTTGACAGTTAAAACCTCTTAGAGTGTGCGTGCCCGCTGGCGGGCCCAGCAGGTGTTTTATTGCATGGACATTTTTCAATTCTGAATTTTTTTATTTTTTTTTATTTTTGGAAAGCTTAGAATCTCATCTATTTTAATATGGAGATAAAAATCACAACAGCGGTACAATCAGCTCCTCAAACTAGCAAGTACACTCAAAATCAAAATCATAACTCTGAGCCCACTTACCTATAAAGCCTCATAAATATCCTCTTTTCAGCAATATTTTGAAAAAGACGCTCCTAAGGCATTGCCAGAGGTCCACGTTCGTTTCCGGGAAAAAGATATCCACTGTGAACATTGTCACATCGATAAAAGTCCATAAACAGCTGTTGCAATCTGTGAAATCAGCTGATCGATTTTTACATTGTGTGATCATAAACAGTCATAACTTAATATCTAGTGCGCTCATCACGGTTCAGACACTTCCTGGTTTTAGCGCGGGCTCTCAGCATTAGATTGACACTTTATTTGAGCCAATCGGAGCTTTCGATGGGTCTTTTACAACCTTCATGAGCCAATGAGTGTCAACTTGTAAGAAAGTGCCCACCCACTTCTTTTGTTACAGACTGACCCTGGACAGCTCAGCGTCCTGGTGGCGCGCGCATCGTAAAGGAAATGTGCGCCTCTTTCGTTAGATGCGTCACTTCCCTTGGTTTGTTTTTTCAAAATAAAGTGTATTTCCAAAATAATATTTATTATTTATTGTACAGAAAAAAACACAAATATTAGAAAAAAATGTCTTTATACTTCACTTACTCTGTGTAATTACTACTAACAGGGAATATGGGTATATAATAGTTATTTATAAATAGATAAAAATAACATTAATTAATAAATATTATAATATGTACAGTACATGTACATATTGCACAGTTGGTGTACGCCTGGTGTTACTCGTAGACAAACCTGTCTAATAAATTAAGTTTTTATCCTTTTTATCTGAAATTTGGTGGTGAACTTTATAACACTTGGTTCTATGTTTCTATTGTGTATTTCAGCTCGGGACTACCAGCTATACCCATCTTCAGACATCTTTTTCAACAAAGAAATTCTGACGGAGTTTATTTTCTTCAAATTCAGTATATTCAGACCACTATTACTCAGTGCCAGAAGCACTTGGAGTGATTCTTCACTGTTTTGCAAGAACAATAAGACATTAAGTCACCTCTAGGGGCACCACCTCTGGATCAGAGGAAATCAATAGCCAGTTTAATATAGTCTCATAAACTATACTAGACAATGAATTAGGAAATCTGATTAATAATTAGTCCAATTGTACAGAATCAGTTCGAGATGAGTATTTATTGTGGAACCATTGAGCATACCTCATCCCACTCCCCCTCTGAGATATCTTCTTTTTCTGATGCTTTTTCACCAGTCTGCTATAGAATAAGGATATTTTACCCCTACCAATACATTTATTCACTGATATATTTGATAAATATAATATTGATAAAGGAGGTTGTATATCAGACATTGCATAAATGAAGCTCCTTAACTGTAAATAATTAAGTTTTCTTCTGAGGTATGCCATATTTATTTTTAAGTTATTCTAAATGACAATAGTTTGTTCTCCTTTTATAGATTCATAATTGAATAAATGCCCTTTCTTGCCCACATTTTAAAGCCCAGGTCGCTTTTGCCAGGAGATAAACTATCATATCCCCATATCTGTGAAAAACATGAAAGTAAAGCTTATTTAGTTGTTTGACAGGTGCATTGTAAATTGGGTGACATTCCTCTCTCATATGGTGAATGGGCACGTGAAAATTGCAGCCTTGACCTTCTGTTATTCCAAAATAACTAATGGTTGCTTGATTTTTTAAAAGAACTGAGGTGATGGGGGAAGGGGTACAGATGAGAGTATATTCATCATGATGACCTAATATTCACACATGCAGTTACTGCGATCATCATAGGTTAATAGTTAATAGGTTAAAATGGCTGGACTAACATTGATACCAAGAAATTTGGATCTGTTCACCGCATTGTCAAAAGAATGGTTTATGACGCTTATCAAAAAACAATATTTTTAAGCCTAAGAATTTTAGGTCTATTAGAAACAGAAGGTTAATACGATGTTCTAAGTCAAATATTTTGATACCTGAAATCGAGGAGTGTGATGTGACTGAGAGCATTGGTGAAAGAGGGCAGCCCTGGCAGCTGTCGAGAGTTTGAAAGGCGGTGATATTAACTAATCAGTGGAGACTTCAGCCATAGGGTGAACTCTCCTCTCATTTCAGATCCAGCCTCCTTATTGGTACTTGTAATCTACTCATTCCTCTCACCTGCAACTCATTCCCTCATTAGTCCCTCAGCATATATACCACTTCACTTTCACTTGGTGCCTGATTGTGTTGTGTGTTACTGCCAAGCGCTCCAGCGGTTCTCCTCATTATTGGTCAGCGTCAGCTTATGATGTGGACATTTCTACGTACTTGTGTTTAAGAGGTTTTAAATATTTTGTGTTTATCAAAATAGCCTCTCTCTGTAACATTGTTGAAAGGCCACAGGTGCCCATTGTTGATCTCATGCTTTCAAAATATGGCTCTGATAGTTTAAAACATTTACGAGAATGGTGTGATGAATGTGGTTTCCCAGCAGGAGGGTCGTTAATTATGGCACAGATGCAGAAACTAGGCATGATTTCCAATGTTATTTTATACACATTCATACTATGAGATTTAAAAAACGTGTCGCTACAGTGAAAGGAGCCAGGACCGCAGGTAACAAACAAAACAAAATGCCTGATGTTAAGTACTTTTTGCACTAATTCCTATCTATTAGTGTATATACATACATTTAAACCTATTCAAACCTTAGACTCTATACATAGTTTGATCCTAGACTGTCCCTCTCATGTTAGAGGATATTTAAGTAGGCCTGAGGTCAAACACTAACGTGTTGAGTGTCTTTTTTTCTGGTCAGGTCGTCTCTCTCAAACATATCGCTCATCTTCTAGTCTATGGGAGCTGACGGCCCACAGCTGCAAGATAACAGTTCAGATGTCCCAGTGTGTTCAGACTGGAGGTCAGGGAGATACTCTGACTGTCACTCACAATGTGTTGACTAGGAGAGTGACATTACAGTGAGGCTCAAATTCCAAACAGTAAAGATGGATTGTGAACTCTAATTTCATATACAATCATTTCAATAATGATGATGAATAAGTTAAAAAAGTGGATTTTGTTATTATGTAATACTATTTAATAAGGAGAAACCTTATTTCCATTGATTTTAAAGCTGGGTTGGAAGGTCGTCGGTTTCATCCCCAGCCCCTGCAGTCAGCATGTCGTTGGGCCCCAAATTGCTCCCGATGGCCAACGGTGTGTGTGTGTGTGTGTGTGTGTGTGTGTGTGTGTGTGTGTGTGAGTGTGTGAATGGTTACACTACTGAAGAGCTGATGTGCACCTTGTATGGTAGCCACTGACTCTGTATGAATGTGTGTGAATGGGTGAATTACATGTGTTGTAAAGCGCTTTGAGTGATCGTAAAGATTGGAAAAGCGCTATATAAAAGCAGTCCAATTACCATTTATGTTTTAATACAAGACTTATATAAATAAAGAAGCAATAAATTAACCTTGATGTCTGTACCAATGTACATTTCTACAGCATGTGAACAGCTGTCATAATTGACATGTGTGCACCCTGCAGAGGGAAATGATAGTAAAGGCTAGCAGATGTTAAAACATCTAGGCCATGAAATATTTGTGTTTTTTGCACACATGCCAGCTCATAACTCTCCTGATTCAGAGTCAAGGATTATATTTAATATTGGAATCAGTCCAGCTGCTTCAACAGGCCAAGGGTTGACCTACATCCTATGTTGTGTTTGATATCTGATCTTCAATCGAGAATAAAATGACCCAGAATACCCAGGAGGGTAAAAGTGATCAAAAGAATGATATACCACTCACCGGCTGACTGCCTCTCACACCTAGGCTGTGGCATAACATCTAATTGAGCAAAACAACGTGGTGCTGGTCATCATGGTAAGTCTGCAGTCAGCATGACAAAGTGTCCTTGGGCAAGATACTGAACCCTAAATTGCTGGCTTGGTCAACGGTGTGTGAGTGTGTGTGAATAGTTATCCCTACTGACCAGCTGATGTGCACCTTGTATGGAGCCTCTGACTCCGTATGAATGTGTGTGAATGGGTGAATGCTGACATGTGTTGTAAAGCACTTTGGGTGATCAGAAAGATCGGAAAAGCAGTGCATTTACATACATATACATACCGACATCTTTATACTGACATCTCCAGATGACGGTAAAGTGGGTTAATCAGCTAAGAGTGAAGACCTTCATGTATGCATATTGTGACGGAATCACACATTCATGCATATGTTCAGTACTGATCAGGAGGTTCATAAACGACTTCATGAAAAAAAGGGAAAGGAAAGGAGAGACCCTGACCGGAGGAAGCCCGGGGCCCCCTTCTGGAGCCAGGCCCAGAGGGAGGGCCCGACAGCGAGCGCCTGGTGGCCGGGATTGCCACGGAGCCCGGTCAGGCACAGCCCGAAGAAGCTACGTGGTGCCTCCCATCCATCCATCCTGTGGGCCCACCACTCATGGGAAAAACCGCTGGGGTCGGGTGCGCTGTCACACGGGTGGCAGTGATGGTCAGGGACCTCGACGGACCAGACCCGGGCAGCAGAGGCTGGCTCTGGGGACGTGGAACGTCACCTCTCTATGGGGGGAAGGAGCCGGAACTAGTGCGGGAGGTGGATCGCTACCATTTGGATCTGGCTTCGACTTCGACTGAGAAGGTTATCGGCCGGTGGAAGGAGCACTTTGAGGAACTCCTGAATCCGACTAACACGCCCTCTATGGTAGAGGCAGAGCTGGAAGCTGATGGGGGATCAACGTCAATTTCCCTGATGGAAGTCACTGAGGTAGTCAAACAACTCCACAGTGGCAAAGCCGCAGGGGTTGATGAGATCCGTCCAGAAATTCTGAAGGCTTTGGGTGTTGAGGGGCTGTCTTGGTTGACACACCTCGTCAACATTGCGTGGAAGTCTGGGACAGTGCCTAGGGGTTGGCAGACCAGGGTTGTGGTTCCCCTATTTAAAAAGGGGGACCAGAGAGTGTGTGCCAACTACAGGGGTATAACACTTCTCAGCCTCCCTGGTAAAGTCTACTCCAAGGTACTGGAAAGGAGGGTTCGGCCGGTAGTCGAACCTCCGATTGAAGAGGAACAATGCGGATTCCCTCCTGGTCGTGGAACAATGGACCAACTCTTTACTCTCGCAAGGATCCTGGAGGGGGCCTGGAAGTACGCCCATCCGGTCTACATGTGTTTTGTGGATCTGGAGAAGGCGTATGACCGGGTCCCCCGGGTGATACTGTGGGAGGTGCTGCGGGAGTATGGGGTGAGGGGGCCACTTTTGAGGGCCATCCAATCCCTGTACGCCCAAAGCGAGACCAGTGAATGTTGGCCTCCGCCAGGGCTGCGCTTTATCTCCAATCCTGTTCGTGATTTTCATGGATAGGATATCGAGGAGTAGTCGTGGAGGAGAGGGGTTGCATTTTGGTGACCTGAGGATCTCATCGCTGCTCTTTGCAGATGATGTGGTCCTTATGGCATCATCGGTCTGTGACCTTCAACAGTCACTGGATCGGTTCGCAGCCGAGTGTGCAGCGGTTGGGATGAGGATCAGCACCTCCAAATCTGAGGCCATGGCTCTCAGCAGGAAACCGGTGGATTGCCTACTCCGGGTAGGGAATGGGCCATTACCCCAAGTGAAGGAGTTTAAGTACCTCGGGGTCTTGTTCGCGAGTGAGGGGACGATGGAGCGAGAGATTGGCCGGAGAATCGGAGCAGCGGGGGCGGTATTACAGTCACTTTACCGCACCGTTGTGACGAAAAGAGACCTGAGCCAGACGGCAAAGCTCTCAATATACTGGTCGATCTTCGTTCCTACCCTCACCTATGGTCATGAAGGCTGGGTCATGACCGAAAGAACGAGATCACGGGTACAAGCGGCCGAAATGGGTTTTCTCAGGCGGGTGGCTGGCGTCTCCCTTAGCGATAGGGTGAGAAGCTCAGCCATCCGTGAGAGACTCGGAGTAGAGCCGCTGCTCCTTTACGTTGAAAGGAGCCAGTTGAGATGGTTCGGGCATCTAGTAAGGATGCCACCTGGGCGCCTCCCTAGGGAAGTGTTCCAGGCACGTCCAGCTGGGAGGAGACCCCGGGGAAGACCCAGGACTCAGTGGAGAGATTATATCTCCTCACTGGCCTGGGAACACCTCAGGATCCCCCAGTCGGAGCTGGAGGATGTGGCCCGGAGAAGGGACGATTGGGGTTCCTTACTGGAGCTGCTGCCCCCGCGACCCGATCCCGGATAAGCGGTGGACGATGGATGGATGGATGATCAGGAGAAAATGGCGGCGAGTAAAGAAAAGGTTTTTGAGCTGAAATTAGCATTTCACTGAAACATTTTTGTTGGGTGGTGTCAAAGGATGTGGGCGAAACTCCAGATTGATTATTAATGAATTAATTTAAGATGAAATGTGACAATGAAAAAAAAAAAGAATCACACATTCATCTCTTCAACTCTTCTTTCCACAGATACTAAAATGTGTGTGTGTGTGTGTGTGTGTGTGTGTGTGTGTGTGTGTGTGTATCAGTGTTTTCATCAAGAGAGTGACAGGAGTCTCATTGTGTTCTCCATCTTCTATCAGCAGCTCAGCTTTTCCTTTAACAGCCTTCAACTTCTTGTTTTCACATTCCCTTTCTCTGTGAAGTCTGATGGATTTTGGAGGTTTCAATGCACCTTTTTGTTCTGCAACAGGTTTGAAGTTTCCTCATGGAAATAGTGTCGTTTCCAAAGTTTAGAATCTGATGTTGCCTTGTTATTCTTTATTGGTTCTGTTGAAGAGCAAAGCAAAGTCAAAAAGGTGAAGAAAAGGAAAGCATCAAAGAGAATTTAAGAGTGATTTTCCCCTGACAGGATTTGTGTGGAATAAGAAAAGATGGATATGAAAAAATAACTGCCAAATAACTGCCTGAAATAGAAATCAGTTACATTCCTTTTAAAGTGTAAATCCCTGTTCTGAATTTCTGACGATATGTTATCATCCAATGAAAAGAAAACAATAATTTATTGAAACTTTTTATGTATTATCTGACCCATTCTGACTGTTTTAAAGGTTATTGCTTGAGTTGCAAGTGACCAACAAATGGGTACAAGTGCAAACATCTTATCAGTCGGAGTTAAGTGTGGCTTCAGCAGATAAATGGGTTCCATGCAGAGGTTGGACAGCGTCACGCAGAGTCCCCACCCCCAAAACCAAAATGAAGTAAACTGAATATGAACATCACCACTGAGTTACTGACTATACTTTTATGCTGCTTTTAATTAGTTTTTCCCTGGACAGTTTGTATTGTTGAGCTGCAGTGGAAGGATAGTAACACAAAAAAAGGATATCCGCTGATCCACTGAACACTTCAGATACATTTTGGAATATATTTTTGCACAGAAGGAGGACTGTGGGATCTTACAATGACCAGTATGGACTGGAGGTATGATTACAGCAAAGAAAAAGAAAAACCCTTTTTCAATCTTCATATGAGTTTGACTGTTGTTTAAGACAGACTTGAATTTATATCAGTTTAAAACATGGCTGTTCAGCTTTTCATCCTGGTGGCAGCAGTAGCTGCAGTTATCAGTGTCTGCGTTGTATGTATTCAGCCACACTGCTGTTGTGCACATTTTGGCAACTTATGTGCATGAACTGCGAGCTATCCATCAGTCGTTACATGTCTGACATTGATTTGGTGATTGCTCTTTAACAGAGACTTTATCATTCTGTTTTAACTTTAATTTTATGAAGCTCATTCCCAAATTCTCAGAAAGCCTGACATACCTGGGCACTAACTCAGTTTCTCCTTACCCCTGGTCTAGACCGCAAAACTACCACAAGTGTTTTTCACTCGCAGAGCTCACGTATCAGACCCACTCTAACTTTAATCTCTGCAGCTGTCATACGGGATAATTAAGGGAAAATATTTAAACGGAAGAAAAACAGGATAGAAGAAAAAATACGGGAAATCCCGGGGAAAACGGGAGGGTTGACATCTATGATCCTTATCATATCCTTAATGTGTAAATTGTTTTGAAAAGTGGTATACAAATAAAGTTTTCTTTAAAGCTGTGTTCATTCTCTCTTCTCTCTCAAACTTGATCAACGCCTATAGATTATGACAGGTAAACAAAAAAAGTGCACAGTGCACAGAAAGGTTGGCTGTTCCTTTTGGTGATCGACTCTTTGAAATGCTGTCAGTGCGACGCTGATGTGAGGTTTACAGTCTCTACTAGGGGAGACAGTCCTGGTGCTGAGTTAAACACTGGTCAGCACAGCAGAGCCCTGTAGGTGACTGAAGCTGGAGAGTGACGCTGGATGGTGATATGGCTTGGCTATATCAACACATTAGTATAGCTGAGGATTGTTTTCCAGGTGATGATTGAATAGGCTGCAGATTCCTTAGGCTAGGCTTAGGATAGGCTTCATTCCTTGTGTCATCTCTCTTCTCCAATGTAGCCGTATATTTAGTTTTTCTCTTTATGATTTACTTCCCCTCCTTATTCTCCTTATCCTCCATCTCTCTTGATCTCTGGCCTTTTCTCTTTGATGCCATTAAAAGGCAGCTCTGCTGAGACTTGTAGGTCTGTCAATAGAAACACTGCCAAATCAGATGTACCCAGAGACTGTGGGAAGCTCCCTGTGATCTATTGCTTCATATCAGGCCTTTGCTGAGAAATGGCACAATAAACAGAAATGTGATCCACACCCTGCATACTGTAAGTTTAGTTTGATCATATAATAAAGAGATAGCAAACATTTGAAGTGTACTTTGCCTATTCTGATATTGATTTGATTCAGCCTTTTCAAAGTAAAATAATTAATTTCAGACACGTGGAGGAAATGTAGGCCACAGAGTTCACCTCAATCGAACATGCTCTTTGTTCTTCCCCTCTTGCCTTGAGCTGCAGAAACTGAAGGTTGATCTTTGCCGCTTCATCAAAGACACAAACTGGGTGACACAATTCAGCCTTTTCCTCACAACAAAAGAGACATTTGTACTGGGAATGGCATTTGATAACTGAAAGCGCTGCCATCTCTGTGCTAAAACTATTACTGACCTTTTCCAGTTGTCTCTCAAGTGTTACATAGTGTGACTCATCAGTGTGTGTGGCACAGTGAACAACATTGACAAATTAAAACAAAAACAGAATGAGTGTTCTAAGACAAATCCATAATTACAGCAACACACATCACTTTGGAGTGCTGCACAGACACTGACAGAGACAATGGAGATGTCAAGCTACTCCTGAATCACGATTCCGAGGTGGACAGGAAGGCCTTCCCTGCGGAGAGAAGACTGTTGAATTAAATGTATGCAGCCCAATATCACAAATTACACATTTGTCTTAGGGGGCTTTACAGACTGTACAGCATACGACACCCTCTGTCCTTAGACCCTCGCATCGCACAAGGAAAACTCCCAAAAAGAAACCAACAATTAAAGGGGGAAACCTCAGGGAGAGACTGAGGAGGGATCCCTCTCCCAGGACGCACAGACATGCAACATATGTCGTGTGTACAGGATAAACAACATAGTATAACTTCAATTTAGACAATCCATGTGACAAATTATAATGGGGCAAAGTGGCCAGGGAACCAAGAAGGGGTAGCTGGACAGGGGTGGATCAAGATCACCTAGGCAGATGGTCTGGCAGAGGTGCAGCAGAGCAACTCAGGGGGACGACCTAGGAGATAGTTTTATCTGGCCAGGAGACAGGACCAAACGCTGGAGCCGCTTTGGAGGATGGGTAGGTAATCGACCACACGGGCGTTGCCGCCGTGGAGGGAGGCCAGAAATGCGGAGCCCGTCTGGAGCAGGGGTCCCCAACCACTTGGCCGCAGACCAGTACCGGGCCGTGGATCGTTTGGTACCGGGCCACACGGAAAGAATAAACATAATTTTTTGTGTTGGTAATATTTATTGTAAACATTTTATATACATTAGTCTGCAGGGTATAAGTGAAAAATTATCACTTCCATCCGCACCTCTTTCCGGCACTCAATTATTTTCATGCACCTATAAACCCAAAAGCTATCAAATGTGTAAAGAAATGGGAGGCTTACTAGATGAACCACCACAACTGGCTCCTTTCAACGCAAAGGAGCAGGAGCTCTACTCCGAGTCTCTCACGGATGGCTGAGCTTCTCACACGATCTCTAAGGGAGACGCCACCCATCTGAGAAAACCCATTTCGGCTGCTTGTACCCGTGATCTCGTTCTTTCGGTCATGACCCAGCCTTCATGATCATAGGTGAGGGTAGGAACATACATAGCCATAGTAGTAAATGGTGTTGTGAAGACAGCACAGGGTGTATTGATTAGTTTAAGGGTTAATAATGTAGGAAAGCCTACTAACTACTAACTACCAACAGCTTTTCTGATGCCTGTAAAAATACACATCTAGAAAATGTATAGTATGGATTGTTTGTACAGTGGAAACTGCTTTTAGTGATCACAGTAACAGAGATCATATGGATCCAAAAGCTTGGGACAGAATTACTGCTTACCCTTTCTGTGTAAATAATATGCTTATAGTAAACAAGTTGTCTGCTTACTGAGTTATTTTTGGGTCTTTTCATAAAGACAACATAAGGAATTTTCTTATGTAATGAACTACAGTCATTTTAGTTTTTTTTTATTTTACTCTTTGCCTTTAACGTTGTAACCCGTCTTGAAATCAGGACAGGAAAAATAAAGTATTTATCTTTCAATCAAAATGTCGTCTCCTCGAGGCTTATAACAAACTGCAAAAAAACAAGTCAATGAGATGGAGCAGCAAACATTGGTGTTCATCAGGCTCCCTTGTGAAAGTATACAGAAAACAAATGTTCTCAGAGAAAGCACCTGTGGTTGAAGCCGCCCGTGTCATGTGGATTGATAAGGCCCGGTCACGTAATGCCCCTTGAAGTGAAACTCTGCCGATCCTCAACTAGCTCTGTGACAACGCAGCACGGACAGCACATGCAGCGTCCACATTCCTGCAAGCCATCTCACCCTAAGCGGGTCCTTGGTAAGGGAGAAGACAGGAGAACTGACAGCAAGTCAGTAAACGGCAAAGCTGTCCATTTCATTATATAATGTATATTCATACAATACAATTACAAATGTTAACTAGATGGTAATCTGCATGGAAAATAAGGAAAAACAACTAAAAAGGTTATAAAACTCATCCGCTCACCATCAATAAACCCAGGACAGACGTGATCAGTATTAGAGGTTTCCACTGTAATTCAGTCGCAGAGTACACAGCACACACTTGTACTTGTAGTGCAGTATTGCAAACACAAGGAAAGGCTGAATTAAATCCCTGTTGGCATGTATCTCCAGGTCAGCGATGATCTCTCAATATTTTTGCACCACCAAAGTTACTTCTGTTCAAATAAAAAAGGTGTTCAAGTGTTTCTATGGCTTAAAAATGTTCGCTGGACCCCCATGCCCTTCTTCTCAGCCCGTCTTCCCCTGTCTGCTGCCTCCTCTTCCTCTGCCACCTCTGCTCCTCCCCATGCACCAGGCAGTAGGCTTCTGTACTGTGACACAATATCAACACAGTGGTATAAATATTTGATAAAAGGCAGGATGCTGACAGAGAATACTGGTCATGTTAGTAATAATACATTTCATATCAGTGAGACTGATGAGAACACATTACATGTTAGTAAATCCAGATTCCATGTTTGATTGTTTGTATGATGATACTATACATCTGAGAAAACTTAATTTGCTGATGAAGAACATGATATACCTAAAAAGGTAATACGAGGCTGACAAAGAAATCTTAACTGAATGTCCAGTGTTTTTGATGTTTGGATTTCCCCTCACATTTGACATTGCTTTGGTGTCAGTGTGTTGGGATTAGTACATAATGCAACATTTGAACTAACAAGGCTACTATGATAATGGTATTGTTGTTCAATAACTGAAAGTACAAGTTGCTCATAGCTTACACTTAACGATGTCCTGCAGTGTAAATCAGCGACTCTGAACAGAACAAGAGTATGGTTACTCCCTTAATATAAGGACTGTTTCCAAACTCATAACTAAGCACAGATCTTTCTCTCTGCGTCTCTAGTTCTTGAAATGATGTCCTTCAGAAGTGTGATTGTTTGCGTGAAGTACTCTGAAAGAACATCGGCCTTACTCTGAGGGTGATTGTTGTGTCCTGGATCCTTCCTGTTTTGGATTCCTTGTTTTTAAGACAAATGTATTAGTATTAATCAACACACACATATTTATTTTTTTAAACAGATGTTCTGCAATTTCAACACACTTCCTACAAAAGTCATATTGGGTGGTTCAACATTAGTAAAATGAATCAATGTCAACAATGTACTGAGGTTTAAATAACAAGCACCACCATGTTAATGCAGATCTATATAAAGATCCACATTAAAAGTGTTCTAAAATGTTATCATAAAAATACTATAAAAAAATTAAAATTAAAGAGGATTTTGCAGCGTTGGCAGAACGATGTAGCATCTAAATGTGCTCTGTCCCTCGGTAAGGCAGTCAGCTTCAACACTTGATATTTTAGGGTGGTTTCATTTTTTGTTTTTACTTTTAGCCTTGATATTGTGCCCTTAAATTAACCTTGAGAATATTAAACTCCCTCAAGGAGACAAAGGGACAGCAGAGGAACTTAACTCAGATGGATGTGGCGGATGCTTTCTGCTTCCTACGTATCAGATAAACAAGACATTTGCATTGTCTAGACCAACACAAGTCATATTTATGTAATCGCCATTGGAGTTTGACAATAGAGCCATTCATAGTTCTTTATAGCACAACTTGGAGATACTGCTCTCATCAGAGTTGTGTTATTCTTACCTTCTTTGAACCCTCTGGATGAGTGAGTTTTATGGAACGTACGGCTGACACTGATTTTCTTCAGAGCGGCTGCTGTGTTTAATATTTCCCCAGAGTTTTTCTTTCTGTAAGACTAGGAAAGTTGGCAAAAAAACAATACAAAGTATGTAATGAAGTCCAAGTACAGCTTTTTGACATTTTTATTGGTCTCTGTACTCCGACACATTGGATTTGAAATGAAATGTTTGAGGGTGTTCACATCAATATTGGGTGAACAGTGTAGCCATGTTTGCATATTGTCCCCTAAGTGTAGAGTTTTTATGATCAAACAGTGTTTTATTCAATGTTACGATGTAAACAATGGGCAACAATTCCTACACTGTTCATCCTATGTTGTGTTAAATCCGGTGATGGAGTTCATCAGTTTAAATCTCCTGTGGGCATTTCATCATTATACTTATATTGTTAGTTTTACTAGTATAAAGTTATTTTCTGTTGATTTTCTTGATGTATAAAAGTATATCATTAATAGAGATTCACGACTACATATGTTCGATGATTAGCGTTTTCAGCTTTTCTTTATATTTCTGTGCATAGTGGAAATTATAAAAGATGAAGGAGGTCCAAATAATTCACCTCTCCTTCTCTTTTAAGATAAAACTGAACTTTGAACAACACATGTTCTGATGCATCAGTTCCATACTGTATATGTATACATATATTCCCATACATTTATATGCCTACATACTTGTGTATTAGCATATACATGTATGCATATTCACACGTACACTACAAGGATACTAACATATATCTGTATCATTTTCAGTCAGATTGACCCGAACACACATTTTGAGTTGAAGGCACTGTTGGAGGAGATTCTTTTGTATTGTATTGTTTTTGTTCTCAAAATACATCACATTACATGAGGACTGTTACCAACCATGATTTTGAGAAAAAGGCCTTCAATGTTTGCAATTTTCAGGTGATTTATTGAAATGAATCATTAACCATAAAACAAATTCATACACGTGCACGTCCGTACTCACATGCACAATTTGAATGAAAACTTTTGCACATTTTTGTGGTCATGCTTGAGCCCACCAACACCAATTCAAATTGTATATTGATAAGCATGAGAATGGTCGTGTGTATATGGGCATAGATGTGTGCACTTAATCATGAAATAAGCATAAGCACAGGTTAAACGTAGTTGGCATGAAGAAAGAAAGAATTTATGTGCTAAATGGTTCTATTGTATATAAGTTCATTTAGAAGTTGAGAGATATGGTTGCGTGAAGTCTCACCATGCATCTCCAAGCAAGGTAGCAGAGAAGGTACCTGTTTTTGTTTTGACCAGAGCAGTGGTCGCAGTGCAGGTGAACATGTTTCTCCCTTACATGCATATGGGATTCTGAGGCATTAGCTTGTGGCTTGTTACAGGTAAACTCAGGTTGTTGTTGTAAAATACCTTTATGCCATCTAGTGGCCTTTTTTGTTTTTCTGTAACCTACAGTATTTTCCCAAGACTGATGAAATAAGTTTTTGTCTTTAAATTTCAAAAAATATATTTAGTGTGGTACATTCCCCCAAATTGTGGTTGTATCACACTTGATACCATGTACCAAGTGTGGTTTTTGAAAATGTAAATGACAGCTCATAAAACCAATGATCTGTCGAATCAAGACTCCATTCGACTCCATTCGTCCTCTAATCCAGAGTCAAAAGTCAAATCGAAGAATTGTGCCAGACCGAGTTTATATAGTTATACTGTAAAGATAGATGGGATTACCTGTGCATGTTTTAGCAACAAGGATGATTTATACTTGCAAACATGTTGTGTTTGTGTGATGTCACTATGAGCAGTTTACAGCTCTGGTCTGTGTCTGAAGGCTATGTCACTTCCAGTTTCCCCGTCGCTTGGCCATATGGCTGTGCCTCTGTTTGGGACTAACTGTATGCTGTAGCATTCAGGGTCCGAGTCCAAACCAAGGAACATTTCCTCGCTCCACTTGTTTCCTCCATTTGGGTGCGTCATTTAAGGGTTTAGAGCTTTTTCTCTTTATCATAAGCAGTTTATCCACTTGTTTCATTTTTGTCTTCTTGTGTCATTTTAATACCCAGGAGAGCTGTAGTGGCTTTTTTATTATGACATTGAGGCATAATGTGGATAAATTCTCTCTCTCTTTATTTCTCTCACACACACACACACACACACACACACACACACACACACACACACATATACTCTTTCAAGGTTTCTCGCTCTCTCTCACTTTCTTTCTTGCTCATTCTCATTGTCTAAATCCAGCTTTCTAAATTACAATAGAGCTGTTTAAAGCCTCTGAAATGCTGAGCAGGCCTTGAAACCGTCCATTGAAAAGTGGGCAACAGATGGACAGTGAGAGAGGAAAAGTGAGAGAGACCTTAAAAGAGAGAGAAGAGAGAGGCAGTCAGAGGTTGGTCTGAAAGCTTCAAAGTGCCTTTAGCGCTGTTGGATTAAGGTCACAGCGGAGTTTCATAATGACAACACATAGCACAATGTCAGTTAATATCACAGTCACTCACTCTTGCACACACTTCTCTAAACAATTACTGTTGTGTGGTTGGACTCAGCAGCCCCCACCAAGCATGCTGGATCTCAGGGGTGTAGATGGTCTGGTTTGAGGTGGGTGTGGGGGTCTAAACATTCCGATTGTTTGAGTTTTCCAAAAGCAGCGCTCCCAAAAGAGAGAAAAGAAATCCCTGCTAATCCCCGACTCCCCACCAGTTCCTACCGAATGATTCAATTTCCCTCTCATTGTGTCACACTCAGCCTGCCGTGTGTGTGTGTGTGTGTATGTGTGTGTGTGTGTGTGTGTGTGTGTGTGTGTGTGTGTGTGTGTGTGTGTGTTCTGTCTTAGGTCACCAGTCTTGATTGCGTTGCAATGAAGCTTTCTGCCACGGGTGTCAAAGCCTGGACAATAACCGCTACAGAGCATGCTCAGTGGCCTTTTGACTGACAGCCAGGATTGGTGGGCTGTGTGTGTGCGTGGGTGAGGGGGTGGACGTTTAGTGTAAAGTAGAATAATGACTCTTATGACGGCACTTTCACTGCTCTCAGGGGTGAAGGTCTGACTTGATTACCAGCACACATTTAAAACATGTTTGTTACTCTCTAATGCAGATAGATACTACAACCTACAGTTTTTATAATTGTTGTTATACATTTTTATGAGCGGTCTCAGTTTCTCCCTGCTGTGCACAGTTGTTTTGCTCTGCTTAACATCATTTTTTTATATTAACATGGAGATTAAGGTAATTAACGTTCGCTGTTGCCATAGCGACAATACACATCTCGGTGAACAGATACATTAGACCTAAATATGATTAAGATACATTGTAGTCCAGAGTTCATACCCATCCAACCTGTGAAGACATAACTTGTGCCATTTGTTTTACTGATCCTACCATTGCGTGTATTATTGTATCATTCTGTCCATTTGTTGTTTTCAGCATATGTATTGTATCTGTATTATCAATCATCAATTATCACGTTATCAGAATAAAGAATAAATGAAAAATAAAGAATGAGTTTTCTGGCCCTTAGTCGCTGCCAATTGAAAAAGCATCCTTTTAATATTCAAACAGAAATATACTAAATTGGTGCGAGATAATATAGATAGAGCAACCCTTCTCATATACAATGTTGATGACATCATTTCTGCATATCAAAGTAATCACGTTCTTACCAAAAATGTGTAAAGTGCAAATCCACAGGGGTAGAATTGAGATGCACAAATGTCTAAAAATAAAAGATGGATTCACAAAAGTCTTTTTGAAAGTTGTAAATGTTAGGAAGATATTCACAAATGCTTTTCATTTAGTTGTAAATCAATTTAATGTATTGAAATATATTCATTTGTTTGTGTATTTACAGATCTGTTATATAATTGCAAAATCTTTTTTTGAGTTATGCAAATAATTTGTATTTGTGGAAGTTGTTTTACATTTACAGATGAAACATTTACACACGGATTGTTGATCTGTTCACACAAATAATATTGAGACACATCTATCTCCACAGCTGAGAAACAAGTGATCACAGGTGTGAATCCAGGAATCAGCCCCAGGGGAGATCGCCTTTGTTCCAGCCCCAATTTAAAGGGACAGTTCACCCCAAAATCCAAAATATATTGTTTTACCCTTACGTATAGTGCTATTTATCAAGCTGGATAGTTTTGGTGTGAGTTGCGGAGTCTAATAATGGAACAAGATGCCACTCGGCACAACAATTTGAAAGAACAATGTCTCTTTCCAAAACATCATGAACTCAAGATAATCTACACACCTTTTGTGTTTAATGTAGTAACTGAGATCTGAGTATTTCTTCCACCTCTGTAAGTCAATGACCAAAAACACATTAGATTATTGTTTATTAAGGAACTATTATAGGGAGAAAACTTTTTCCAAAAAGACACATTCTAATAAATGCATTTTGTAACAATAATTTTAAGGCTGACAATGCCTCTCGGCTGCACGGAGCTTCTTCTCTTTCACTTCCTCTTCTCATGGTTCTGTCCTCAGACACCTGCTGCTCCAGAGAGGAACCCACTCAAGTGTGAAGAGGCCTACTTGTGAGTCTACTTGAACCAGCCTGAAAGCAGCTTTGAATCTTCTGAATGTGGAGTCACATTTGGACTCGAGGGATTCTGATACGACAAATTCATGGAACTCAATTGGGTACCCTTTGTACATGAAGTACAGTGTCAAATAGACAACATATTTCTTTACTGTGTGCATTTTAGAACTAGGCATTCAGATGTTGCACAAAGTCATAAATCAATGTTTTCTGTTTGATTTCATAGCCAAAGTTTGATCAGGTGGCTGCCACATGTCTTGGTATTCAATACCTTCTCATCATTACTCAGTTTGCTGACAGCGGCTAAAGCTAACTACATGTAATAAAGAGTCATTGATGCCACTTAAGGTCAAATCAGGGCAATTTGTCATTGATTAGCAGCTGACATTAGAAGCTCCTTCTGTCCAAGCAAAGTGCCTGACCTGACTGAGGGACTGAAGGAATCAATTGCACACATCTGGCTTTAGTGAGAGATGACTCTCTGTTCTATAGCAGCAGTGTAACTAGAGAAGGGGAGACAGATGGACACTTCAGGGACTGACTGTCTACAGGTAAGGCAGATGCTTGCTCAACCCCAGGACATTTACACGCTTTTTAAGACAAACGTGTTAAGAAGAAGAAGAGAGATGTTTCTCTTCTGAACATTGTTTGGAAGACACACATGTCTCATTATAGAATAGAAGAGATCCTACGGACGACAGTAAACAGGCTATTTAGTCTCCACGTATATAATAATAATAATCTGCTCAATTTGACTAAATGTTCTGATTTTGCAAGAAATCACTTCCCTTGTGAATCCTGATGACCTGCGCCGTGATTTTTGAAAAACTGTTAATAGAGAAATTATGGACATGAGTGAAAGATAAAAACTAAAAGAAAATCACAAACTAAACAAATACGGTTATCACATCTCTTACAAGATTTTAAAATATGTTTAACTGTAAGAGAGCTCTGAATACAGGAACATGTTTTGGAATGGTTGTACTATATATCATTAGCTATAATTAACAATAAATAATCTGAAGCAATGTATGTACAATGTAAATACAATATAATTTAAATGTATATTTCAAAATAAAAATTCTTATTAATTGTAAGCTGTAGTAACAAAATCCAATAAATAAAATGATGTACCGTAGCATATTGACTGTAGATTACTTTTTTTTTTTCATAATGACTTACACAACCCTACACCAGTACACCAATAACAACAACCATAATAATAATAATAATAATAATAATAATAATAATAATAATAATAATAATAAATGATATCTATAGTGATATATGATATGGTTTTAGTGGTTATAAACTGGAGTTGCCCATAAACAATGTAGTCAACATAACTGGCTTTGTCTCCAGGTTTGGTGACTATAAGACTTGATAGTGTGTATTTTTGTTTTTAAAAACACCCAGTAACTTTTAACTAATTTAGACCCACAACACTTTATATAATTAATGAGAAATTAATGAGAAAAAGAATTCAGAAAAAAAGACGAGCAGACCTCAGCTCAAGTCAGTTACTCACTCTGCAGCCATCTTGTGTTTGCCACTGAGGGAATTTGCTAAATGTGCAGATAGAGCTAGATATAGTTAGACAGGAATCAAAGAGAGAGTGAGCTGAACAGACAAACTAGAGAGACAGAGTAGGTGGTGGTTTGTTCAGTACAGCTCATGACAACTCTTCTGTCTCTGTGTTTCACTGAGCTTGGCAAAGAGAAAAGACACAAGGTGGGAATAAAAATGATTGGAGAGGCAGCAACATTCATCATTAGGTCTGTGTGTTTGTGTTTGAACGTGTGTAAAAGAGAGTTTCCACGTTACAGTGTTCAAAAGGTGTGTGAATGGTTAGATCAATTGTAAGCAGTGTGTGCACAATGTGTGTGTGACTGGAGCTACTCTCTTTGCATCATAGTGACTACTATCTGCTGTACTAGATGTTTTACAGAGCAGTTCCAGAATATGTGAACATGGTTACTTATGATACACCTGGCTCATCTCAAGTGTTAAAATTTACAGTGAGGTCCATAAATATTTGGACATTGACACAATTTTCATCATTTTGACTACATTTGGAAAAAGTAACATAATCATAAATCACATAAGTCACCTTTAATATTTGGTTGCGAATCCTTTGCAGTCAATGACAACCTGAAGTCTGGAACCCATAGACATCAGCAGATGCTGGGTTTGGTCCCTGGTGATGCTCTGCCAGGCCTCTGCTGCAGCTGTCTTCACTTCCTGCTTGTTCTTTGGGCAGTTTCCCTTCAGTTTTGTCTTCAGCAAGTGAAATGCTCACTTGGATTCAGGTCAGGTGATTGACTTGGCCGTTGCAGAACATTTTGTCCTTGGCTCCAATATGTCAGATCATGTGGTCCACAGAAAGAAAGGTAACACTTTATTTGACGGGGTTGTAAATAAAAAGTGTCACACCCAGATGTGTAATGTCATATATCTTTTAAGCTACTGGATGCCTAAATTTCCCTCGGGATCAATAAAGTATCTATCTATCTATCTATCTATCTATCGCGATAACATGCAAGAATTCCCGCAGCAGATAATATGGAGGTATGCTAACAGCCAGTAGCTCAACGTCCCCACTGAAAACCTGCTCTTTAATAGTGATGTGCCCAGGGTTACACCATTTATTGTTCACAAACACAGCCAGCCCTCCTCTTTAACCTCTTACCACTCTCTTTCGTCCTGTCCACCTGTGCCAGATGAAAACCATCCAGTGTGGCTTTAGTGTCCGATATTAGCTCGGTTAGCCAAGTCTCTGTGTATAGCATGATGCTACTTTTCCCATTACGATGGATGGAAGGACAGGTCTATAAAAACCTGGTCTATATAAAATCCTAGCCCGCAGCTCAGTCCCAGCACCGCCATGCTACGGGATGATAACAGACCAGTGCCGCCAAATATTAAAACTGTAGGCCTGCTGGAGTAAACTGTACAAAACCAGTTGTCAGCTGTCCATAACAGTTACATAAAAGACTCTGAATTTCAACATTAATGTTTTACAGCCATGCTAGAGGATGGCGCTTATTGAAAAGTCAAGTGCTGAACTATTTTACAATTACCTCTGGGGACCATGAATATCTGTATCAAGTTGTTGAGATATTTCAAGTAAAGAGGATGAAATGTGAAAACCCTAGTGATCCCCCTCAAGCGTCACCAGCACATCAAAATGTTTATTTGTCCAATGCCTTGGTTTAATGACCAAATTTTCAAACCAGTAAAATTGTACTTCGTGTTTAGAGCTACGTAGCAAATGTTAGCTGTTAACATGCTAAACTAAGATGGTCAACATTGTTAATATTATGGTCTTCTAAACATCGCCATGTTAGCATTGTCATGGTGAGCATGTTATCATGCAATTGTTAGCATTTTGCTCAACCACTGAGCCTAACAACAGCCTCACACAGCCACTAGCATGACTGTGGACCATACCTTTTGAATTTCAAAATAAGGGACATTTTCTGGCGGACTCCATCCATACCTTAACAGCTCTCAGCCACCCAGCCCCCACCCATATAATGTAAATGTAAACACATAAGGGACGGGTATATACATTCAGGAAATACATGTTTATTTAAAGTATGTATTACTTGTACAGACATGTTTATAAGATTTATGTATGTTATTTATTAGTTAATATCATCAATTTATTTGATGATTGATTGATGAGTTGTGTGGCTTTAGTTTTCCCCGACGAGGACTTCCTTGGGATGGCAGAGTCGGGAAACATGTGCGCGACACTGCGACTGAAATCATCGCAGAAGCTGAAGGCTACATTATTTTTAGCGCAAAGCATCGACATCTTTCCCTCAGCTTTGGTCACTTGGTCTGCCTCCGACACAGTTCTTGTCACAAATTAAGTCATTGACAGTGTATGTTTTTGTGCCTCTTGGGCATGCTTGTGATTGGATGATTTTTCATGCCGGCGAACATCGCTTGTTCCGTCGTATGCGATGCTAACATCTGAATGGCACACTTTACAAAAAGAACGAGTTTGCCCGACTCTGCTTTTTAATAAATAAGGGAAGGTCTCCTCTCATTTGTCTAGTTACTTGCATAAAGTTTAAACTTGTTTGGCAGGTACAACTGCGTCTCCATCTATCTCCCGTTCACTGTGACTCTCATCCATATTTTTTCGTCTTCTCCTTCTGTGTTATTGTTCCTGTTTTCTTCTTCTGTGTGTTTACTGGCGGATAGTATTTTTCAGCTAATGAAACGCACGCTAAGAGGTAAACATAATACTGCCACCTGCTTTACCGGAGACCACTGTACACTTTTTAAAATTAGGCCTATTCTTTTTTTTGAAAGGTTAAAAATACGGGATGATTACGGGAAAATATTTAAACGGGAGGACAGCGGGATAGAAGAAAAACTACGGGAAATTCCGGGAAGAATGGGAGGGTTGACAGATATGCAGAGGACTATACTTGTTAAGATTAATATTCAATGTGTTTCCAATATTTAAGTGGTTGTCCATTGTCTGTTCCCAAAAGCTAAATGTGATTGAGTGTGTGTGTTCTTCTAAGACACAAAATGAAAAGGCCACTGAATGCCAGTCAGTGGGCCTTCTAGTCCTAACCAAGCCAGAGCACGTCTGCAGATAGAGATGGAGAACTCTCTACCTGCTAGAAGTCAATTCACCTGTTCTGATGCATAATGCATGAGTGCTTTCTTTGTTTTCCTCCCATATTGCTCTGGCTCTCTCCTCAGCATGGCTCTTGTGCTGGTGGGAGAACAAATTCCACAGAGAGTCTAGACATCTCCCCGGGGCAAGGGACGTGTGATGTTAACATACTACTACTAGCACACATTCTAAATTTAGCCTTTGTTGCTGTAACCTTGTGTAGTGGAGAAAGTTATTGGCTCTCAGCTCATCAACCAGTGTCAACGTGCCCTTAAGCAAGGCACTGAGCCCCGCAGCTGCTGCAGTGGAGCCGCTAAGTGTGTGGTTAGACAGGACAATGAGAGTGAGTTGAGCAGAATGCAAAGTAGGATGTAACTGGAATAGAGCAGGGAGTTCATTCATTTTAAAATAAAGAAAGAAACAATAAGAGAAATGTAGTGCATTGAATATAAAGTGAAATAAAACAGAACAATATGGTTCACAGGTTTTCAGTAAAGAGGTCACAGGAGGCCATGTTGTTAAATGCTGTGCTGCCTATACCAGCCCATGTGTTACACTACAGCTGGAAACTGTGTGTGTGGGGACAGATGCAGTCACAACATTTTACAGATGTGTGGGTGAGCTCAAAATGAAAGTCCCTCCCCAGATTCAGTCAGGAAAAAGCAGATTCAGTCACTGCAGACCATCAAACCATAGATTATGTATGCCGTGCAAATATATATAAATTAGGGCTGTCAAGCGATAAAAAAAAAATTCTGATTAATTACAAGCTTTGTGATTAATTAATCGCATATATCAATATTTTCTGTGAAAAACATTTCAAAATATTCAAATGGATTTTGGAAGATGAGTGAATCAATGAGTAGCCATAATACACTTAAAGGTCAACATGAACATGAAAGGTCTTTTATTTCAATATCTTGTATGCCACAATTATCTTAGACAACACAGACCATCAGTTTGACATAAATTGCAATTTCAAATTGGGCATAACTTCTTTCATTGCACAATAAACAATATCTTTAAAAGTTGTGTAATTTGACGCCATGTGTAAAGCCTCCGTTAACCCCCTGTCCTCTACCACCTGCAGTCCATTGCAATACATTTCCTGATAGAGTTGTTAATGTGTCTCAGGTACACCGACTCATTCTGCGTCTGAACGCCTGATCGAGATGTATGACGAGACAGGTCGCTCACTTTAGCATCAGCGGCGGTGCTAGCTAGCTCTGAGCTAGCTTCTAAGTGCTTTGCGTTGAAGTGATATTTCAGCCTTGAAGTTCTCCGATGGTTCGAACATTATTTGCTGCAGGAATCTCACAGAACATCAACAGTTACATCCGGGAGTTTATTAAATGTAAACTTTCCATTCACTGGGCCAAGTAACGTTTTCTCATCCACTTCCATCATGTTGACGAGCCTGCTGTGGCCGCGCCGCGTCGGTGACATAAAGAATCAAGGGGCATCTAAGAGCGCGGTTAATTTGTTTGTTGTGTTATTTTTTCTCTGATAAATGAATCTAAATGAACGCGCTAATTAGACATCCCTAATAAATATATATATATATAAATCTAAATCTAAAAAAATATATATATATAAATATAAATATATATATTGTAATAGCAATTTAAATGTGTACTGTTTTAATTATATAAGTTTCCTATGTTAAACAAGCCAACTGCCATTTGATGCTAACATAGGAGTGCCGGTCATGTTAATACAAGACAGATGCATCCTGATTAGACTGATACTGAACTAACAAAAGACAGGACACACCCAAATGTTTCAAATCCTGATCAAAACAAAAGACAGGACACACCCAAATCCTGATCAAACTGTTTAACATACTGAGACAGAATATTGAGTGTATCACCCAATACTCTGTTTACATAACTATTACCTTACAAGCATCAAAGGGCCTGTGTTTTTTTCATCACCTCGTCTCCAAACCAAATTGTATAAAATGCCTATGTGTCTTCTTCCAACCTGTGCCCTTCCATAGACTACGCTGTATTCTGTGAAACTGGTGCCATTTGTGGCCACAAATAAATGCACAAAGATAACTCTGTCTCTATCACCATTTATTTGATTTTATATACATCTCTCCAGAGTAAAGCAGAAAAAAAAATATATATTTATATATGTATGATCAGACCAGCAGGAGGTGTAGACAACCACATCATCCAAATACACAATATGAAAGGTCACGTAACACCAAGCCTCCTGCGGCTCGCCAAGCTTTAATTGGTGGCTCGCATGGCAGGAGGCTAAATAAAGGGGTGATAGATATGATTATGCACTCAATACAGATATTTTTAAAAAACACTAAAAATAAGCAGGGCTATTACATACAACCCATTAAAACACAGTGTATGCTCTATTAGCCTACAAATAATACAAATAATTGATGATAATAATTGATAAAATATGCAAAGTTTATTTGTTTGCAGAGTTTGACAATATCATCCCAGTAGTAAAATAATCCTGTTGGCTGCATTGCATATTGTATGTTCTGGGTGGGATGTAGCTTTTCATACTTTGGGGTAAAAGTGGCTCTCCTATTGACTTTGTCCTATCAATGTGGCTCTCACGTAAAAAATAGTGAAGACCACTGCTGTAGACTGTACTGAAGGCTGCAAAAGCCTCTTGTGCCTTACCGACCAGCTTACACTGTAGCAACAGAGGCCACACATCCTTGGGCCAATGTAAAGCAGCAGCAACTCACTCAAATTTTCCCGGAATGGAGGGACCAAAGCAATGTTCTTGCTCACATCGAATGCTGAGGGAATCAAAGCTGAAGGGAGGAGCTCAGCAGACAAATCAGTAAAACATTTTCGAGACTCTAGCTCAAGCTGACGGATTTTGATTGCAGTTTCTGCCTCGAGCCTACGGCAGTTTAACTAGTCGCACCTTTAAACGAGCACTCACACTAGAAAAAGGTGGAGAACTAAGAGAAAATGGCTCAAACCTTGTCAGCGAGGGAGGTGGTCATCTTTTCTACAACTATTAACTTGTTGCAGCGTGGGATCTTTCACAAAGTGGTCTAAATTAAACAGAGACGAAAGTGGCGGTATTTGACAAACTGGGAATGAGAACGGGCTTCAAACTTTGCTTATTGGCTGAGGGTTACACACCCACATGGGGCCCAGAGGCTCTTTGTTGATGCCCAGAAACATCCTGAACCCAGGAAAATATGAAGAAAAGAGAACATACAGGCAGAGGGCTGCATAGTATACCTTTAAACCCCACTGCCGACAAAAGCCCAGTCTGATCTGATCTTGCAAGAAAAATAGCGGACTTCTTTGCTCTTTATACTGGTTCACAATTATTTGGACAAATACGAATTGATTTTAAAGGATACAGATGATCTACAGTGCATTCATTTAACGTATATATAGTTACAAACAATGTATGAACAGACTACTCATTTCACAGTTTGTGGGTTGGTAGGTATGCTCAAATGTATGTATACAAGAACTGAAAAATAGATTTCTTTTTGACAATATGCCCCCTTTAAGACAACACAATCGCACAATTGCTTACCTGGGTTGTGATGATGCACCTGAAGCTGTTTGGAGCTTGTTTGGAGTCACCTCTCTGTTTGTGGACTACATTTTCAAGCCTCAAGTTTGGCATATTGGCTATTGTCACCTTGATTGAACGAATGCAGGTTAAAGGCACTTCCACATTGGCTTCACTTTTCAGACCTCAAAGTTGCCACTGGGTTACAATATTAACAGTTTAGGTAGTGCTAACTAACAGCTATCCATAGGCTAACACAAACACAGGTTTGTGTTAGCCTATGTTTGTTGCCAACTTTCAAAATACATTTTTCACCACATTCTGCAAAACTGAAAACAGCTCTTCCTCAGTCTACATGACGAGAGACAAAAAAGCCCATAAAAGTGTGTTGGTGAATGAACTTTAACCTGTCCTGAGCCAAGTAACCTGACAGGTGCAGCAGCAGGCACACCTCTGCACCTCAGCCAGCGGTTAAAGCTCACCCACCCACTGCACAGTGTAGATGTAAATGTAGGTGTCACATAGTACAGGTGGTCAGAGACCAGGCCTTTGGAAAATAACAAGGTTATGACTCGTAAAGCTTTTATGAGCTGAGATCAATTTGCAATTTCATACTCATTCAGCTACAACTAAATCATGGCGTCAGCTTTACAGTGTTGTTGACATGGAGACCTTTAAGAAAACGTCAAAACACGTTTTTACATATAAACAGCATTAAAATAATCTGCCATCTTAATCTTAGTATATTATCTATTCTCATTCAAGATTGTTCACCTTGCATTGTTTGTCAGGAGACCATATATGATGATGCTTATGTTTTACAGTTCTTCCACGTCGATGTGATAACCCAGGGGTCGGGAACCTTTTTGGCTGGGAGAGCCATAAAAGCCAAATATTTGTTTATGTATTTCCTTGAGAGCCATATATTGAATCAATTTGAACGCAACTTTATGCGTGCATTTTTTTAAGAATAACACGTCTCCGAGTACTAATAGCGGTATCAGTGTTGCATTGAACACGTGCTCTTTTATTAAATAAACTAAACGCTTACGTTATTTATCTCATATTTCAGTGTTTACTGCACGGGTGTCAAACTCAAGGCAATTATGACCTATTTAACCTCTTATGTCTGTTGTTGTTGGTGTTGTTTTTGTTGTTGTCCTGCATTTTAGCGCCTTGAGATTGCTTTTAGCTTTGAAAGGCGCTTTACAAATACAATTTATTATTATTATTATTATTATTATTATTATTATTATTATTATTATTATATCCGGCCCGCGAGAAAATATCATATGTCTGTCATACCTGGCCCGCCGGTTTTGGTAATTGCATCAATGCATGGCACAACCACGGGAAAAGACATTTGAGGAAGTATCTAAATGTGTGAATGAAATGAAAGTTTTTGGAAAGCAAAGGGAAACACACTGGACTGTTTGTGCGACATAACGAAGCATCTCACTGTTAAACCTGCAGCTTCAGGGCCGTGTGATCACGGACATGTATCATGATGAGCTGCCTGTGAGAGACTCTGATGCAGAAGGAAACTTTAGTCACTATGTGTTTCCAAACACTGACAAACCTTCTCCACCGCTGTGTTCCCGACAGCATTATGCTGATGCACTGAGAGCATTTGCCGACTTTGCTGCTAAGAAATTAAAATTGAACTGCTCAGCAATCCGTCTGCAGTTGACTTAAATATGTTCCATATCTTTTTGCACTTTATGTGTACCCTGTTCAATAAATGTGGACCGTGTTTGGCCCTCGACGTAGTCCCAGTTTTTAATGTTGGCCCTCTCTGTGAATGAGTTTGACCCCCGTCTACTGCTTGCTTTGCGCAGTTTCTCCTCAGCTGTTTCGCGAAGGGCAGGGCTCCGCCCCCTACACACACACACACACACACACACACACGTGTGTAAGTGTGTGCGCTGTGCAGTCAGAGACAGAGCGGAGGAAAGGAGAGGGGAGAACTAAAAACAAATCCTCTGCTAAATGTTTTACTTTAAAATGACACAATATAATTGTTTATTACTTGTTAATCATGTTAAAAAATGTCAGCTCAGAATTGTCTGCGAGCCATATCGCGTCATCAAAAGACCCATATATGGCTCGCGAGCCATAGGTTCCCGACCCCTGTTTTAGAGTATTCTAATGTATTCTTTATATTGTGTATTGTATTCTACAGCTAAATATCTCTGACTTCTAGTGTTGATATGTATGTTTTACAGTCAGACAGACAGTCAGTCAGGCAGTCAGACTGACAGATAGACATACAGTCAGTCAGACAGTCAGTCAGTCCGTCAGACAGACAGTTAGTCCATCAGACAGTCAGTCAGACGACAGACAGACAGTTAGTTCATTAGACCATACTGCTTAAGTGACACGGTGCACGAAATGCAGGAACGTGGATTGGACCTAATATGAAGAGTATAAAATGGAGCAGGATTATTTCAGTGATCAATGAAGATAGAGCTCACAGGTAGGTGGCAAGACACCAAATAGGTAGTAGGAAAGACAGTCAGGTAACAATGTGAACGTAACATCACATCGCACACAATGATAATCTGACAGCGGAACAAAGGATCTGCAAGGCCAGGCAGAGCAGATGAAGAAGGCAACAGAGAGGCAGGTGCGAAGCCCCGCCCTTCGCAAAACGGAGAGAAGGAGAGAATGTGAATGCGCAAAGTAGACAGTACACACTGAAACGCGCACATAAATTAGATCAGTAACATAAGCGTTTAGTTTGCTATCGTTTAGTATGTGAAAAGTGAGTTGTGAATATAAAAAATACTCCAATACTATGGTAGAGGGAACACCGGTACTCTTAATACTCTCTGGTATTGTTTGCTTCCAAGTCGTAAACTGGGGTTTCTCATAACTTGGACTGGAAAGTGGGTATTATCAATATTTTAATATCAACAATGGATCACATGACAGTTGGTGTGTCTCAAAGTCAGGGATGCTTCCTTATTAGGACCGGTCCTTCCAAGTCGGGTCCTACAGAGGCTTGGCTAGACTCCTTCCTAGAGTTCAGACAGCACACATTAGAATGGTACTAGCCAGAGTGCAGGTTTGCATTATAAATGGGATTTTCTTTTTTTACTTCTATTAGGAATCTTGATTTTGCATTCCTCAAAACGATATAAACTGATTCAAAACAGCAAGACTATATTAACAAAAAGTAATACAATCAACAGGGACAATTATTCTTATAAAGCATACAATTAATATTCTTAGCCAGCAGACTCCATTGAAAGAAACAGTAATGTTACCTCCCTTATTGTAAAAGACACTCCATTAAACACGATAGAAACAAAATAATACTCATCAAACAGTCTTGGTAAAGTCTTTTTCTACTGTTCCAACAATCACCACCTCGGTTTTGGTTAAAAATAATTATCCTCTCTATGACCCGGATTCTCACAGCCGGTGGCTCTCTGGACCATCGTGCAGTAGAGCCCGCTGGCGCTGACCTCCACAGTTCTACACATTGCAGTCTTCTTTCACTGCAGGGCTTGCCTGAAAGAACCCCAGTTAGCCAGCACTGCTGATCCACAAATTAGCATGCAACGGCTAGACTTACACAGCTACACAACAATGGGAGAAACGAGCAGTAAGCAACAAGCTCAGCAAGATAACAAACGAAGCGACTGGCTTTCTCCGCCTTGCAACAGTTAAAGCTGTTAACAGCAGAAAAGACTTGAGCGGCATCACGCCACAACTTTAAACGATCTAGCTTCTGTTGCGTGTTAAATCTGCAAAGAGATGGAACAGGAATCCCTTTGGTTAAATATCAAGTAATTTATTTACATCAAAAGTGCAGCAAAACATAAAACTCTACTCATGAGGGCCAATCTGCTTCACTGTTCCACAGACCACCAAAGTAGTTAACTGTGTCGCAGTTTCACAAAAAGGCCCCGAATGAGCGCTAACATTTAGCCTATATCTCTAGCATAAGAGGAATGTTTCTTCTTCTTATTGGTCGGTGTAGGTCACCATCCAATGGTGGCCTTTGTTGGTGCGGTAGGCGTGTCCACACGTCTTGGCACAGTTTCATCTTTGGTGTCCTTATATGGCACCGGTTTACATTTTCATGGAACTTAGGCTGAACAGTCATGGTTTTTATGCATACGAGCTAGACAGTAGATTTCTGCTCAGTGTCTGGGCCTGGCTCAGGTTACTACAGTTTTACCACAACATCTTCTCAGTTCGAGGAACTGTCAGGGTCTTCTCATGTCCTGGGTTACTACCGTTCAGAACAACACTTGATATGATAGCGGAATGGGCATCTTTTCCTCCCGCATACCTTATCTGGTCACATTCTAAACAAAGCTAGCTCTGTTCACTTAGTGGGCCAGAGTTTGAAACTCTCTGTGTGTGAGTACTATTTTCAACATAGCAATACATACAGTTCAATTAATAAAGGTACAACATCATATATAGCATTGTGTACAGTACATTAATCAAGGTATAGAAGTGCAGTGTAAAACTAAGAGCAAGCAATTAATACTAAGTTTGGTGATAAATTCTCTTCATCTCAATGGATTGGACAGCTAAGCTAACAAGCTAAGTAATCTCTCCCAGTTCATGGACTGAACTCTCACTGGGCATATTATTTAGCATACAGTAACTTTACATGGCTAAGTAAGCATAGAACTGTTATACTGTTAAATGTTTGCACACGTGTTGATTTGGAGTAGAACGTTGACAACAAAATGTACCAATTGTCATGTACTTCAAATTCTGATCGATGTCGATGTGCTCTCAGCTGCTGGTGTTTGGTTGCTCTCCCTTTTTACCCTCCTCTTCTAGCTACATTCCCTGCTGGTGTATTCAATCAATACTGATAGTATACACCCATGGGCAGCATGTTCACCATACGTGGAGCTGGCTCTGGTGCGGCAGAGGTTTATTTGTAGTAGACTACAAACAAAAATAGCATAGCAGAGTTTCACTGGTGAGTCCAGTTATTCTTCCAGCTGTCTAGCTTAATCTCAATAAATAAATGATCAATTTCATGTCTGAGTCATATGCTGTGTCACTGCCCTACATACAACATGCTAATTGTATACCGTATGTACTATATAGTACGTAGGAAGTAAGACTTTTACTAACTACAATGACCATTTTGTACCAACAGTAAATATGTAAAACACAGGATGTCAGACTGTGATTCTGGGTGAACAGGAAGAAACATTTTCTTTAAAAGTCTTGCACTCACTCATTCTGTTCTCACTGCAACATAGAACACATTCAGAAAGTATTCACACCCCTTCATTTAATTCACATGTTCTCATGTTGCAGTGTTTAAAATCATTTACATAGAATGTTTTCCTTTCACAGGGTAAACTCAGACTCCATTATGACAACAGTGAAAACAGGATTTACATTTGTTTTGCAACTGTATTACAAAAACTATTCTTGAATATGTGCCTCTCTGGTTACCTGCAGGTTTTGTGACATCCAGAGATTGATTTCCTTTAAGCAGTTGAACAGCTACAAGCTATAACTGCTTATATTATCAGGATACAATGACATATAGAGGTGAGTTATAGTTTTAACATAATACTCAATCCATCACTTGGGAGGGTATCTTCATGAGGTCATTTATCAATATACCCAAAAATACCTAAGCACGGTATCATCTTTATCCGACAGCATTGCCTACAGCACTGAGGAAAACTCTATATTCAAACACTTCTTACCCCTCCCTGTCTCAGTTGGAGTTGCCAATTTGTAAAGTTGCTCAGTTTAAAGAAAGCAGCAGGAACAGACAAAAAAAGTAACTGATCAAAAGGAGTAAAAGAGTGCAGAAGCTGTTGCAAAAGTGTCCTCCAACTCACCGTTAACTTACATAAGTGTTCGTCAGGTATTTGTGGTTATTGTTTTGGGATTGTGGAACGATCAAAATTGTGTTTTCCTGCTTTAGTCATTTGCTGATGCGCACAAAAAGGAAGTGGGAATAGTTGAACAAGCCTTACTTAAGTATTTTTTCTTCTCTTTGATAGATAACGGGCAGCCAACATCCCTTGCAAGTCAATCACAAAAGCTGTTTCAAAATAAATAGCAGAACACAGTGCTTTAAGGCAATGTAGGCAATAGCCCACTGGATGTGCATTCAAGTGCTGCCAGTCCAAGTCCAAAACAAACCTTTTATCAACCTGCTCATTCCACTCAAATCTTCTCCCCCTTTTTTCCCTGCCTTTCTCTCTTCTTTCATCCCGTCTCTCCTTCCCTTTGTGTCGATGTCCCAGCACTCGAGCACACTCTGAGCCCTCTGGTTGAGAGCACTTTGGTGGAAAACAAAACATACTCATACGCCTTTTATAAGCATCCGCTTCAACAAGCCATTTTTTTGGGTCCATGGGAACAATTTTTATTTTTTATGTATACAATAGCTCAATTCAGATTGAGATACAAAGAATCCTCACTCCATTCACTCTCTCTCTCTCTGATCTTTTCTTTTAGTTGCTATAGAAGAATATTTCGCCCACCTCAGCTGTTTAGTCTCAGCACTACTAAGATGTATCATTCATCAGTCATTTGTGACATTGATGAAAACAACATACAACAACAGCTGCATGTATTCATTGTATTTTCCTTTAACTTCACTGAAAGTGCAATATGCTGCACAATTGATCCACCCACTTGGTCCAATCAACACCATTTGAGGAAAATATAAAGATATTAAATAGTTCAACTTTAGGCCACAAAACATTTGACAGAAACACATTACAGAGTAACACGTAACACGTAACACGTAACAGTAATGTCATTATGTTTTTCAGTGTACAGGATTGAAATGAGAAATTCAATAATTACTAAGGTGTGAGTAGAATGTGAATATGGCACTGGTTTTCAGTTGTTCTATTTTTTTGTGTTTGTGTACATGTATGAAAGTGTGTTGTATGTGTGTGTTCATACATGCCTAACTGTGACCAGAGGAATGTGCAGGGATGTGCGAGGAGAAGGAAATAAATACAGTTAAACATAAGAAAAAATGGTGAAAAGATAAATACGTGCACATTCATACATATGTATATAATATAATACAACTAATAACAATAAAAGCAACTTGGGTTTAGCATGGGTTAACCTGGGTGGAGTTGGCCAGGGATCCACCCTCGCTGTATTTAGTTGTCTTATCTTTTTTTGAACAGGTGTCACTGCCTTGGGCCGCCTCCGGACCTTCAGGAAGGAGCCGGTCCACTGTAGGTCGTCCCAGCCTTTCATATTGAGCTGCTTGCGGACTCTCAGTGAGGGAGTCAGTCCTCTGTGAGTTAGTTATTATTTTGTTGTTATTTTTCTTTTCTTTCTAGATTTTCTGTTGTTTGAGGGGATCCAGACATCAACCATGTCGCCCCCATGTCTGGTTCAATAGAGCCCTCAAAAGTACAAAATATATTAGAGAAGTAAATGAAAAGTAAGGGAAGGAAAGAAGGGGAAAGTTGTGACAATGAATAATAAAAAACAAATACAATTAAATAAAAATCAGTAAAGTATCAAACTAGTAGCAATTCATTAACTAACAAAGACAAAAAAGGAAAAGGACCTGTGTATGTGTGTGGATATGTGTGTAAAGTCATAGTAACAATGATCATTTTATTTATTACTGTATATGTATATTTTATTTACATCATGATTTTCATCAATCCAGAGAGATATTATAAAATGACATCCGTAACAGAAGGACGTAATGAGTGAAGGTGGACGGTGTGGTTTGAAACAGTATGTTTATGTGATGGGCATGTATGCACGTACAGTATGTGCATAGAAAAATAACTAATTAGATAAACAAACAATAATAATAACAATGAGGGCAATGAAATTAATAATATCAAAGTGATAATAATGATATCAAATCAAATTTATTTATAGAGCCCAATATCACAAATGAGACATTTGTCTCAGTGGGCTTTACAGACTGTACAGCAGGGGCTATTCAACTTCACTAGCAAGTGGGCCAAATAAAAAATCACTGGGGGTTCGTGGGCGACACGATACTTTGTCAATGAATCACTACAAATAACTCTTACTTACAGTAGTGTTAATAGATACTAATACATGAAATGAAAGATGCATATAATAAAGCAGTATTCATTCAGGAGAGAGAGAGATGGTGAAAGGATCAGGATCAGGATTCAGGATTATTGTAATAACCACAACATCAATAATAATAATAATTATTGTAACTTTATTTATATAGCACTTATCATATAAGGGATGAAGTTCAAAAAGCAAAAAACAAGACATTTAAAATAAACAGGGAATTTAAAACCAGTGCAAATACTACGTGATAAAAAGCAGTCAAATAAATCACCAAAAAAAGGGCAGGAAATAGCAAAAAAACAAGTATACTAAGTACAATAGAAAATGGAAAATATGGAAATAAGATGGAAATAAAACAAACAGGGACAGTTACTTAAAGGTAATGCTGAATAAATATTTTTTTAATTTTAGTTTTGAAATGTATCACAGAGTCAAATATTCAGTGCTGGTTAGCTAAAACTGCTCTCTCTTTCTTTAACTCTCATGAGAGTTAACAACGCTCACAGACTATGTTTCACGGCATGGCTTGACTAGTGCAACTGGCAAATCAGACAACACAGCTACCGGTACTGCTGAAGCCAGTTCATATGAATATGTGAAGAATTTTAATGAACAAATCCATACATGAAAAAATTACTACTGATGCAATGGCAAAATAGATGGGATATATCAGAATGAGTGAATGATAATGTGGAGCTAGATCTTTCACTAGTGTTTTTGGGGGGCGTTTGTTTTATAGTAGGGATGGGGAACCTCCGGACCATTTGATCAGGCCCTCGAAGTAATTCATAAACACACACAAAAAATCAACTACAAAAAAATGTATCTAGTCAGCAATAGAATAAAATGGGCGACTGACTGTTTTTCCTGGCCAAGGTCAGGGTCCTTGAACAGAACATGAGCGGAATGTGTCATCACATGGTCACGTCATGTCAAAATACTTCAATATTAAATGAGACTGTCATTGACATCAGTGAACGCAGCGTGGCGAGTGTAAAAAAGAGAAAGGTCGATGCGGAATATCGCACTTTCCAGGAGAAATGGACGAACGATTATTTCTTTGTGGAAGTAAAAGGCCAGTGTGCCTAGTTCGTGCGAACACACTTGCGGTGATGAAAAAGGATCTTGAGCATCACGAAACATGCCAAACTGCACGAGCTGAAAGGATGAGTGTGTTTGGATAAAGTTAACGCTCTTCGGTGGACTTTGGCCCAACAAGCAGCTTTCTCCAGAGCGTAACATAAAAACATGGAAAGATTAAACAGAAAGATACATGGATGAAAAAGTTGCTTTTTCTGCACAGCATTAAAGAAAGGTGAAATTAATGGGTTGTGTCTTAAAATCTTTAGCAGAGGCTATGAGTTCAATAATTATTATGGCCCTCGAAGGATGTTGTAAAAATTTTAATTGTTACATTACATTACATTACAGTTCATTTAGCTGACGCTTTTGTCCAAAGCGACGTACAAAAAGTGCAAACAATCATGGAGATACAACTCCGAACAACAAGAATCTTGTAAGTACATTAGCTTCAAATAGGTACAATCGTATAAGTGAACACTGTCTTCAAATAGCCAGTTTGAAGTGCAACACCATAAATGCAACATACAGAAACTATAGAATACAAATTCAACTATTAGCTATAAATAAGCCAAACCAATACAAACCACGAACCACATGGTTACGAACCACGGCACTAAAGAACAAAGGATCCAAAATACACGACTCAAACAGTGACGTTCAAACAAAAAGATCTTTTATTCCAAAATTAGCTGTTAACAAAAAACATACACTTGATTAAGTTTACAAGACGAACTGGCACAAGACATTGGGAGATAGGACTATTTATACATGAGGTAAGGGCACACAAGTGACAACAATCAGGGGCGGGACAGACAATCACAGAAGCGGGAAAACACACAAAGGCAGGAAGTTAAGTGACCTGGGAAGGGAAAGGAAAGTTTCAAAACAAAACAGGAAGAGCAAGACGACACTAGACGAGAGTGACGGTAACTTAACATAACGTGACCTGAGAGACATTAAACACTGCACATGAACTAAACTATAACATAAATACATGACATAACATTAAATAATCTGACGGGACATGACAGAAATGGCCCTTGATAGGAAAAGGTTCCCCTTCTGTTTATAGGCTTTATAAACCAAATTCTGAATTGATTCTGACCAGTGTTCAGGTAACTTTGTGTGATTTTAGACTTTTATTTTAATTTTACTGAGCGATAAAGTGCTGCTTGAAAAAAAACAGCGTCGCTGCCACTACTTGAAAGCCTTACTGTTTTTCCAAAGATACACCATGAATAAAGGTAATCTGAATTAATGGTAAAACACTAATGCTCTAGTCGGGACTTGAACCAGCAGCAGACGAGCTGCACTCTGGCTGCTGGTAGTAGCAGAGCGAACATCTGCATCACTGGTGCTGATTCAGGCTGTGTATGTTAAAAAAACGTGGATATTTTCGCCTGAGTTTCTGAACGTTGAGGTCGACGTCGCTTCATTTATAAATATTGTGTTGGATTTTTGACTCATTGGCATGTTGTAGTTCTCTCCTCTCTTTTACTGTTCTCTGTGTCTGACTGGAGGTGCGCGCGCACGTGTGTGTCGGGAGCAAACAGAGCAGAGGAGCGAATGTGAATGCTCAAAGCAGCAACGCAGTAGACACGGCAACGTGCACATACATTTGATAAATAACATAAGCGTTTAGTTTATTTAATAAAAGAGCACCTGTTCAACGTGAAAAGTGAGTTGTGATTTGGCACTATATATTTATATTAAAAAGACATGGGGTTCTTGGGCGGGGCAGCGCCTCAGACTTGTTCCTTTGTTGGCTGCTCATTTTCCGTTGGAACACTTAAGAGTGCAAATTGTTTCACATTTCTGAGGCTGCTGTGTTTAACACCGGTTACAGTTTGAATGTCTGACCCGTTTCTGATTGGCTGCAATCTATGACACTGATTAAAGTTTGAATCTCAAACTTCTTACCATTGTATTTGTTTAACACTCCTGAATAAGCTGGCTTTGTTTGCTCCCTGGGTACATGGTGTATTAGGGCAATTGAAGGTTAAAAAAAAAAAAAAATGTTTAAAGAGAATTTTAGTTTTTATAATAACATAATACAGCAGTCTAATGATAAATATAATAATTGAAATATTAAATTAACATAATCAATATGTAATATAAATAATAATCATAATAATACAAACGGAATAATAATCAACATTAAAATTCAGGGGAGACAATTAGCCTACATTTTATTTGATGGGCCTGGATATTGGATAGGGGGGTGCTGGCCCAGAAAAGGTTGAGAACCACTGTAATAGATGCTTATGCACACACAGCCATACGTGAGACAGCAGTCTTCACATGATCCTTCTCCGGAGTGGTACAGCGCCGCCATTTTGACTTGACAAACTTTGCAGGAGGCAAACAAAACAAGTGGAACGCTGGGCAGAGAGGAGGTGAAATCACTTGATTTGGTTTGCCAACAACTTGACACACAAGGCAGGTACAACAATGATGAACAACATCAAATTAGAATCCTCGCAAAAAGAAATGCTTGAGGACTCCGTCATAGATTTTAGTGACCCCCATGGCACGTCAGGAAGTGTCTGTGCTGTGAACTGACAAAACCTTGCCCCCAGCAAGGTCATTGCTCAAATTTAAAATCGACACCTTTAATGTGCAAGGCAGAAAGAACAACAACTTTAAAGAATCCACGACCAAGGGAGACTGAACATAAACTTTGTGCAAAAGGACAGGTATGACATTCATTCCAACAACTACACTTACCTGACATGCTGATTTGGAAAGTAAAGGTAACGATGGTCCCTGTCTACCATTCGAGAAGTCATCTGTGTCTCTCGGTACCTTTCCTTTTTGCTGATCTTTTGGATCCCCAGTTAGCAAAACAAGGCCCCTCTGAAATGAAGGGTTTGAAACAAGTACCAGATTCATCGTCTTCATTTTGTGTCATTTCAGCAGGCAGTGACAAATATTGAACCAGACCCATGGCTTTGGACTATCAAATTAACTTGTTGTGTTTGAGGACCATTTTTTGAATAGCCACAGTATCGAGCTGTTGATGAGCAGTTACTTGTTTAGGGAAGTCAGAAAGTATTGAGATATGGGCTATCAAAATGTGCTTTTTGGACTTTTCAAGGTGTTTGTTGAAATTTTAGATTTTTAGTATGGCTACCCCAATCCTTCAAAAAAGTAATAATTACATATATACACTATTTTAAGCTGTAATTAAATGATTTGCCAAATGCATTTATATGCATTAATTTCACCTAAGTTAGACAACTGTAATGCTCTGTTGGCTGAGTTACCCAAACAAACAATTGTACATGTCTGACCTGCACACGGACTACAATCTAGTCAGTTCAGTTAGTCAGGTCATTAAGACATGTGCTAAGTAACATTGCATTGCCATTATACTGTATCATGATGTTCACAATTAGTATTTGATGTTTCAGGAAATAAAATCACAAGAAGCTTTATAGCGGAGAAATATTAAGTGAACATATGTAGCCTTCAGCAGATCGCTGGCTGCATTTCTCTGCTGAACTGCTGTCACTGACAGCTCTCTATGACTGCTTGCCTGGTCTCTTTATAACTGCTCATGTGAATGCAGTTATTAAGCTTCTTTAATTCAATGTAATGCAGCAATTATTATTCAGAAACATTTGTCCTACAACTATATCTCAGCAGGCCAGCACACACTGACTGAAATGTGTACTTCTCCACATGGTATGAAGTCGTGATGACTGTTTTCAGTAAAAGGCTTGTACACTCCAAAGAAAGGAAAGGCACATGTCAATCATAAGTTCAATTTCTAGTTCATGTTGACAGCATCTCTTTATTGCCTTTTAGAGTGACAACTTGTGAATGACATGAACAGAGAGCAGCAAAACCAAATTTAGACTATTTTTGTGCAGTGTCAACACTGTTGACAAGATCAAGCTGCTTTCTTCTGTTTTGTAAGACAGACAAATTCTAGTATGTGTTGCTATCCCCGCAGTGTTTGGGTTACTTGAGATGAGATGGCAAGGATATGAGCGGCATACCTGTCAACCCTCCCGTTTTTCCTGGGATTATCCCGTATTTTTAACCTTTCAAAAAAAAAAGGCCTAATTTAAAAAAGTGTACAGTGGTAAAGTGGCCTCCGGTAGAGCAGATGGCAGTATTATGTTTAACTTTAGCTGAAAAACGTTATGCGCCAGTAAACACACAGAAGAAGAAAACAGGAACAATAACACAGAAGAAGACAAAAACATATGATGAGAGTCACAGTGAACGGGAGATAGATGGAGACGCAGTTGTACGTGCCAAACAAGTTAAAACTTTATGTAAGTACCAAATGGTAGGAGACCTTCCCTTATTTATTAAAAGCAGAGTCGGGCAAACTCGTGCTTTTTGTAAAGTGTGCCATTCAGATGTTAGTATCGCACACGGCGGAACAAGCGATGTTCGCCAGCATGAACAATCGTCCAAGCACAAGCACGCTAAGAGGCACAAAAACATACACTGTCAATGACTTCATTTGTGACAAGAACTGTGTCGGAGGCAGACCAAGTGACCAAAGCTGAGGGAAAGATGTCGATGCTTTGCGCCAAAAATAATGTAGCCTTCAGCTTCTGCGATGATTTCAGTCGCAGTGTAGCGGACATGTTTCCCGACTCTGCCATCACAAGGAAGTCCTCGTCGGGGGAAACACAAGCCACACAACTCATCAATCATCAAATAAATTGATGATAATAATTCATCAAATAAAATACATACATTTTATAAACATGTATGTACAACTAATACATACTTTAAATAAACATGTATTTCCTGAATGTATATACCCGTCCCATATGTGTTTACGTTTACATTATATGGGTAGGGGCTGGGTGGCTCAGAGCTGTTAAAATATGGGGGATAAATATATTGAAAAATGTTTCCCTTATTTTGAAATTCCAATGTTGACAGGTATGATGAGCGGAGTGGCGCCGTGAAGATTTCCGCTCCTCCCTCAGATCTGTTCCTTCTGTCCACTCAAAGCCGCTCCAGGCCTCTGCTCAATGTCGCTCACACTAAACTCAGATTTAACCCGCCGCACTAAAATTGCTCAACGCTCACGGCGAAAAAAGTGATACGGTGCATTGTAGTTGTTAATGCTGTACCGATTCCAAATGTCTTTTTTTATTCCTAGCCTAGCGTAGTTAAGACTACTGATGTGTACCGTTGCCATTGTAACAATGGGAACCGGCTGACTTCTGTATTAACTTCTGTTTTAACCAACTTGCGGCAAGTTGCGAACTCACTGAGGTGATGCTTTGCAGTAACAACCTAAACGAGCAGTGGAGTAGTAACGTGACAAAGCATAGGGAGCCAGATTAAATAAGTGAAATGGAACAACTTAATCCTTCATCCACACACTCTTTTCACAGTGTAGGAAAGCTCATTGCTTTTGCCAGATGAGTGACAACTTTGTTTGGTTTATTTTCTGTTATCTGTGTAGCAAAAAAATTACCTTGCTAATTCCGACATGCTTTAATGCTACACTGGTTACAGTAACTTTGGTGAACAGTGGGCTGGTGACTATACTTGGACGTGTGTTGTCACCACAACATGTAACAACAAGTGCTATTTTCTTTTGTATTAGACCATCGAAAACAGTTAAATATCCTTTATAATCTCATTCTCTTTTTTAGCACAGCGTAAGAGGGTCACTCTTTAATAAAGTCTAGTTACTATATGGGCAATACATGTGCCGACACAAGGGAATAACAAAGACATTTTTCATGTTACATATTAGTTTCAGCTTGTTTAGGAGAGGAGTGCATTTTTGTCAGTCTTGGTTTTGTGCTTGTTCTTGGATTTAGGAGGTCTTACTGCCCTCCCAACACTTATCAATATTCTCTGTAGCCTCTGTATTTCTCAGGATACAGAAGCTGTATTCATGTTCTCAAATCCAACCCCTTCATGATGGAAGTTCAGTCTGAGAAGCAGCAAAAAAAGCCCCCCATGACCTCTTATAACTCTATTTAGCCGATAAAACAGAGACTTATTCAGTAAATCAGAATCAAAGATTACAAAACCAGTGTAGTGATCCTTTAATAAAGAGAGCAAGACTCAAGACATTTAATGATCCTGGATGTTAGAGGAGGTCAAATGGACGGAAGGCATGTGAATGGCAATAAAAATTTGTAAAAACTCAAAACTTTCCTTCTTATTGTCATGTTCACACCCCCTATCCATTCAAAAACAGGATGTCCGCCAATGTGTGTGTGTGTGTGTTTGTGTGTGTGTGTGTGTGTGTGTGTGTGTGTGTCCAGACTAAGTGAAATGTGTAAGGAGTCTTTGTCTTGTGGACTGCAGTAAAGCCTTTGAAGAAGTGGTCTCATGGCCTCAGTAGAGATCTCTCTACTCATACACACACTACTCAAACACAGACACAGTAACACACACACGCACACACACACACACACATTATGTGAGTGTTGCATCACTACTGAGCGCAAAACTTAACATAGTTGGACCGGTTGACAACTTTTGATACATTGCTGCCACAGGAAAGGGCTCCAGTTTGGACAAAAGTCTCAACTTCTCGGAAAAAAGGACAATAGTACACAATATCTTATTACACTAACATGGCAGGTTACTAATAATGTTTTTTTAAAATATTGTATTACTGCAACTCTTTAAGTTGGTCACTAAAAAGCCTTAATCGCAACTGGAGTGTATGTTGCACAAATTGATGGGCTCAGCAGAAATACAATGACCTTTCATTGATCAGGCTAATGGCATCAGGAGATTAGGGGCTTCTGTAAATGCTTTCCTTTAAGTCTGAAATAAAGCAGCAAAGAACCGTAGCTCTGTTATCAGTACAACATAAAACACTGAAAGTGAGAGTGATGCCCTCAAACAAGGCTACACACTCTTCTTAATTTGATATTTTAGTGAAAGGGTCAGTTCACCCAAAATATCCTGAATACCATTGCCATACAGGGTTTTTTATTTATTTGTCCATGTTTTGAGAAACTGTCTCTGAGATATCTGCCTCCATTTTAATACCAAGGAGGTGAATGGAATTATTTGTGTGGTGTTCATAGCACTAAGGTAACATCTCTTTCAAGAAAGTCCGTTACTATAGATACTTCATAGTCCTCGATGTGAAAACATTTTTATATTCTTTGATGGAAAGTAGTTCCAATGCAAAATGTTCAAAGTGATGTTTGTGGATTATCAAGAAAAAAGGGATATTGCCGACAGAACCTTGGTGTGTAGGTCTGCCTATAGTTTTTGGGAGGTGTGCGACATTTCATTTTGTCAGCTATTTTTGATTTAGTCTTAGTCCTGTGTCAAATGTCTTTGTTATTTTAAAAGAAAATCATATTTAGTCAACCTCATCCTGTTTTTTTTTTGTCCAGTTTTAGTTGACATTTTATGGACATTTTATTCTTGTCTTAGTCAAAAAGGACCCTTCCTATCACTCGGCCAATCTAGTCTGGTAATTTTGGTCAAATTTATTTCAAATTAGACCTTATCTTATTGTTATCTGATGAAAAACATAGGTTGAATGATTAAGAATGCAGCTTTGCAGAAAGTGTCTGCTGTAGTGGACTGATGGAATCAATTTAAGGACTCCACACAGCCATGTTCTGATTTGCACATTAACCAACACAATTCAACAACTGGCCCGGGGTCCAATACCGACTGTCTTTAAAAGTATTCTAAAACAATGAGAGCAGCACTGTGCTCCTGACTGTCAGGCCTTTTCTATACCCGCATCCACCGGATAAGAGCCAATCCACACTTCCCACAAATGCGATAATCAACCAGATCGACCCGCAAAACTTTATACATTATGGTAGCACAGTCATCAGGATTGAGACAATTACAGAGACAAGGACAGAGCGCCGCTGTGTGTGTGTTTCGGAGAGAGAAAGAGTGACAGAGAGAGGGGGGGAGAAGGTGAAAGGTGGACTTTTGCACGCAATGATTCTGTATGCTGTGTAGTTCAAGTAGCGAGCTACTGTGAAGGACAAGCACTCGCAAGTTCCAGGTGGGCTACAAGTTTAGCATTTAGCTCGCCAACTAAGGCAGTAGTTGAAGATGATGCATGAATGAAGCAGCTGATTTCAGCTTCTGAAATGTGACCTCAGTGTTTTCATATGAGGTGAAGCAGTTTAAGAGATGAAAGCTCTTAAAAAAAAAAGAAAAAGAAAAGCAGATCAAAATTGCTTTTCTCACAAACAGAATCTGTGAAGTTTTTGGAATATCAAGCAAAAAAATGTCAAACCTAAAACAACACAGTAAAGATACTATAGCTGTTTAACATCCAAGTGTACAGACAAATGTATTCAGGGTTTTATTTAGAGGCACTGCTGGTTGAATAAGAACTGATACTGAATGGTTGGTTCTGTTTGAAGTGGAGAGGAAATGATACATCATTATCACCATATTTCACCAGTGAAGATGAAAGCAGAAGGAGATAGGGAGGTCAACTGTGGAGTTGCCGGGGGTTTCCCTTCACCTCTGACAGATGGAGGGCCTTCAGGCAAGAGCATGTGAAGGGGCTGACAATGCTGACAATACACATCTGAAGAAAACACAAGCTCCATCCTTCTTCTACGGCTGATTTCCCTGCTCGTGGTTGTGGGTGGTTGAAGCCCAGTGTCTAATGACTGCCAGTCCAACACTGAGAAACAGAAACAGACCTGCACATTCACACCTACACACAGGCGAGTTTCCTGTTTACCTAAACCTACATGTGTATGGACTGTGGGAGGAAACCCACACAAGCACAGGGAGAACATGCAACTCCACACAGCAGGGCCTTAGCTCACCTTGTTGTCAGGCCACTGTACCAGCCATTCAAACATGATCTTTGCGGTAAATACCATTTCATACCAATGCATTCAGTGATCGTTCTCTATGTATTGTATGGCTTGCATGTACTACATGTTTTCAATTCTGCAACAATGTGACTCAAGCTTGTGTGTGTGTGTCTTTGTGCTTGTACACCAGGTTCAAGCAAAACAAACATAAATGTTGCTTAATTTAAAGCTGGATTGTGGAACTTTTGTCCCCCCCCCCTCTGGCAGTGAGAGTAATTACAAAAAACACAGTCAATGTGTGTTCAAAGGGAAACTTTGTTGATTTTCAACCATCTCTGAGACCGCAGTGTATGCAGATGAATGGCGCCCCTCCTCCCTCCGTCACGCGAGCGGCTGTAGCTCCATGTAAACTCCACTGGGTGATGGAAGCTGGCGGATAAGCGGGGAGCTTCAGTCGCTGGCGTAGTGTTGGGAGGGGATGCTCCGTTGTCCCTCCCTCCCTGCCTTCCCTCACCAGCTCTGGCTCGTTTAAATTAAACGCATCCATCGCCAAAGACACCAAACACCACAACTCTGGTAAACTGCAAAATACAAAAAGCTTTCCCCAGCGCAGATAGGCTTAATCAGCATAGTGTGAACTTGTTTGGATGTGATGAACGTTTGCTTGTATGTAAAGCTTCAAAGATTTTTCAACAAAACAAAGTCGACAGGTAGGCTAGCGGCTCTGTGAGGCTTTACTTTACCACAGCGGTGCTTTGAGCTAGATGCGAAGATGCTAACGTTGGCATGTTAACCTGCTCACAATGGCAATGTTTAGCACATATAACATTTACAATAGTAAACATATTTAATTTGTGACCATGCTAACATTTGCTATCTAACACTTTACACAAAATGCTGTTATTTTGTCAAAGTCCAAGACCAAGTATTATTAAACAATTACATTTTTTTAACTGAAATAGTCTGAGAGCCATTTAGTTGTGAACAGGTTGCATACAGAAGGTTTTTCAGATAATCAGTTTTATTTTGAGGTTGATACGATCCAGGCGGAACCATACTGTGATGTAAAACCAAAACAATACGTTAAAAGACACTAAAAAGCTCTGTGGAACGGCAGAGTTAATTCTCTGTGTTCGTCACTATCAGCGACCCCTTTCACAGTACACATCGTCATTATATCCATTGTTAATATTAAAGCATTGATTTTAGTGATGTTACGATCAAGTTGTTTTGCCCCGATCCCCAATCGAGTCATTTAATGTTGAGTGTCTGCTGATACCGAGTCCCGAGCCAATACTTGCAGCTGCACATTGCACACTTTATGTACATTTAAGTTATTAAAATGAATCAAATGTATATGATAGATAATTGAATAGCTCTGCAATGTAATTCATATATTTATTTATATTTTATAAAAAATATATATATATATTTTGCAAAAAAAGTATATATATATTTGTATATGCCTCTTGTCACAATTCCAAGTAAATAAACCAAAATATGTCTTTATATATCGCTCTTACATCAGATGAAACAACCTTGTAGGTGGTCAGGAACCTTGTTGTAACACTCCTGTAGGGCACTGAAATGTGCCCTACAAGTGGCTCCAAAAGCTCCAAAATAGGCAAAAACCTGTATTCTCCACCGATGGGCTGGTCATCCAAAGTGAGGAATTCAATTACCTTCTCTGTAATCTTCCTGGCCTTGTTTCTGTCTAGGGGGTATTTCTCTCTGCTTTTAAAAGTATCCTCTCAGTGTTTGTTGCTTCGGTGCAGTCCTCACCAGAGTGTTTATTTTTTAGCTGCCATATAAAACAGTTAGTATTGAAGGCAGCTCTGTTACTACCCCCTTGTGAAAGGCATTACAATGCAGAAGTGGACTGCTTTTGTTTTCCAATTTAAAATATTTCCGCACCACAGACATTTTAGCTCTCAGTTTACGATACCTGACATCCCAAATTTATTTATTAATTAAGTTAATTATTATTTATATTATTATATTATTATATTATTATATTATTATATTATTATATTATTATTATATTATTATTATTATTATTATTATTATTATTATTATTATTATTTCAATAGACTCATGCGATGAGAGCACTATCAACATTTAATTAACTAATTCAATATGACATTTTAGATGACTTATTTTCTGACCTCTTCACACACCAACACATTATTGTCCTAACCCATCTTCACATGAAGACACTGTTGTGGCTCTAATTGTGGGTGCAGGTGATTAGGGTCAGGGGGGGCTCTGAGCCATTTTGCAGTCAGGACTATAGTCACTTCTTTTCATTTCAGCTAAAGCCCCCTCTTCCTGTTTCTCCTCCAGACACAGGGTGCTTAACTTCCTCCCCTGCCTTTTCCTCCTTTCTGTTGTTCCTCCCACAAACAGCCTCTTCTCTGTATCGTGTTTGCATTAAGTCCTTCTTCCTAATTAAAGCTTCTGCTTTGTTGATGATGAAGCAGTTTCCTAGGGACAAAGGGATGTTTTGATTCATTCTGCTGTCTTGCTTTGTACAGGCCTTGCACTCATTATTGGATGTTGGGAGTCATGGTTACATTTGTTGCACTGTTGTACTAATTTTAAGAGAGTCCTATTAGCAAAATGATTTGTAGATGTACAGTGTGTCCATATAGTTGTATGGTATTGAATGTCGTGTGTGTGTGTGTGTGTGTGTGTGTGTGTGTGTGTGTGTGTGTGTGTGTGTGTGTGTGTGTGTGTGGTCTAGCTCCGTGTGTCCAGGACACTCTGCAGGGGGTCTGTGAAAAGTATGCAAATTCATTCATTAAAACATCTCAAAGAAATGTTAATCAAATACTATTTAAAATGTTAAATCTATAATGGTTTATCATATGTCTAATATCTTTCTAATACATTTCTTGTAATAATAATAACAATAATAATTTAAACAATTATAGCCTTCTGCATAGCTCTTATCTAAACTATGTTACAAAGTGCTTCACAAAATAGAGAATATAATTTAGAAAAGATTACCTTTCAAAATATACAATATATGAAACAATGATAAGAACAATAATAAACTAAACTAATAGTTGGCAGCATGGTAAAACAGAACTTAAGTGTAACAAGTTCCAAATCAGCAAATTGTATTGACAATGTTTCAACTATTATTTTAAGTTCCTTCTCTTGCTATGGTCCTTACACTTAAGAAACATTTTCTCTGCTCAACACAGTTAAACCTTTTGGTGTTTTTTTTCTGTACTACTTTTTACAGAGCAGTATTTATCCATTTCCCTGTAAAAAACTTCACAAAGATCATAACCATGATGCACATTATCCTGTGTTTTCTAGGTCATTTTAATTGATCTACGACCTCAATGAGAGCCTTATGGCATATCTCAGAGGAAGGAAAGATAAAAGGATAGTTTCTATTCTGCACTGTTATGGTTATTAAATAATTCACTTGTTTGGAATCGTACACACAGCCCTGAGTGGTCGGGAGGTCTACTACGACAGTCACTTATCTTTCAGACAATCACTCCTTGAATATGCAGTGATTTCATTGTGAACAGTTAACTTTTCATTTTTCTTGTGAACAAGAGCAAAACAATAAATGTCTTTTCTGAGAAACAGTGTGAAAGTATGCACCCTTATCCCTATTTGTGTGATTCCTCATAGCAAAGCTGTAGATATAAGGCTCTGAGAGACAGTCTAGATGCAGCTCGGAGGAGGAGCAGGGGTACTGGAGATTAGGAACAGGTATAAACACTTTTGCTTGGACGTCTTGTCATACGACATTGTTTGTTGGACGCACACTGAGGCCTTTAAGTCATGGCTGGATAATGAAGGAACAAAGGAGGGTCTGGTTAAGGAGGAAGTGTCTGTCTTCATTGCAGTGGGTTTCACTGAACACTGAAAGCTGTCCTGCTGCTCCTTTATCTCTTCACACAGCAGAGCTACTGCATTCTTACCCTAATCCCAGTGCACAATGGACAGGTATCAGATATGAACAATACAAACCAAAGAAACAAACCAGTGGGTGTTTTGGAAATGTTCAAACTAATTTGTCCTGTGGAAGCTTACAATATTATGTAATTATAGAGGGTAAGTAAGTGGGGCAAATACAAAGGAGTGAGACGAATAGGTGATAACAAACCATGTCAAGATGGGGATTCAGTCCATCACAGGGGGCAAATGCATTTCTTTATAATGGTTTATTAAGTGTTTTAGTGGATTCCCAACAGTTTTTTGACAGACATATAATGTAATGACAACTAAAGCTATAAATGCTTTTATAAGAAACTTTCATCTCTAACTTTGGTATAGATTTTAGTTGACATTAGATTTAATTTATATTTCTTTACTTTTAAATGTTTTCTTTTGTTTTGGTGATTTTCACTATGACAGTGTAAAGCAAGCTGCTGATCTACCAAATGTTATGTTTTAACTATCCCTCTAAGGTTTTTGTTGTTTGATTGTGTCATGTTGTGTAGTTTTGTGTGACATTTTGGTTTGATGTTACAATTACTGTAACTCCAAATAGTGACCCGATGATAGAGTGGATCCCACCTGAGCTTGATGGCTGAGCCCACCTAGGACAAAGCTCCAAATAAAATACTTATTTGGGGCTTAAACTGAGAGCCAGTGCACAGTTACCGTACTGTAAACCGTACAAGCTTCTGAGTGCTTGTGTTCCATGCTGCTTTGGACTTTTGCCTTGTTTTTGGTAGCTATTGATCCTCTCTTAGTTTAAATTCAAGACAAAGTGTTAAAAGGAGAAAATAGGGTGATGTCCCCAATATGTCAACCACAAGTCAGTCTGGTTCCTCATGCAAGAGTAGTTTAATGACAGGTACAACAAAGGGTGAATATTGACACTTAATTGACTCCATGATATCCTTATTCGATCTACGACAGCGACTTCCTGAAGTCACACACTGTGTCCCTTTAGGACACAAGAAAGTGACTGACATCATTGTGGTCAATGGAACTGAACTGTCTCACTGTCCCACAAGTGAACTCCCACTCATGATAATGGAAAGATGTGTGGAAAGTTATAAAAGATTAAGTTGCCCTATAGACATTTGACTCATGTTTGGTAATGCTATATTCAAGATCATTAAACGTCGGAGAGTCAAAGTCAGAATAATGGAAATCAGGCAATCAAGACTAAAGTGGATTTAGTTGTTTCATCCAACTGGATTTAGTGGATTTAACCAAAATGTCGTTCACTCAGTGTCAGTCCTTCAGTGGCTCATAAAGAGTTTCATGCAAAAACATGTTGAACATAAAAACAAAATCCAGAGTAGCCATTCTTCTTAATGACTTGTGAGGTGTAGAAAACCTCATAATCAACCTCAAATCAGGCGGGTGTAAAGTAAGAAACAAACATAAATGAATGAATGAACAATGACATATTTTTTCAACCTGAAATGCACTGCTGTTGGCTTCGTTTAAGAACATGTAAAATAACCCATTTGCACATGTACACTGTACACCACCCTACACAGATACATTATAAGGTGCTTTGGTCCACTGGACCTGTGTGTACTGGGTACCAACATTTGCATTTTCCTGCACTCTTTATCCCCTGCAGTGTGAAACTAAACACACACTAGGTTTCAACATTCTCATATTTCACAGAGAGCCTGACTTCTACTAATTTCCCCACACTATGTAGGAAACCCTCTTCAGTGCTTCAAACTACACAATGAATATTGCACATTCTAAATATTCAATATTTTCTCACCCTCTACCTCGAATTGTGGGAGGAACAGTAAATAAATAGCTCTGGCTGCACAGCCCGATCAGTATGACAAAGAATCTCTGCTCAAAGGTCCTTAGAATTAAATGAAGAAGAAGAAGAAGAAGAAGAAATAGCAAGTGTGGAAGGAGTGTCTTCCCCTTTCTCTGAATATGACACTGTCACATCTGACAGCAAGCTTAAAGAAGAGGATAAGGATAACCCTCAGCAAGACCAGTCCGTCAGGAACCAGCAGCAACAGATTTGTCCTACAGAGACAAGGAGCAGACAATATGCAAATAATATTTTCTATATTATAGCTATAAAGATCCAAGATTATCAATAAGCAATTAGCCACAAGAGGGCCCCGAGACATTTAGGAGCGTCTGTATTTCATGGATTGTAAGGCGTGGTGTACGGCGTAGTTTTACCAGCAGGCTATTTTTTTAATCGGTGTTGAGTGAAAAGAAATGCACTCGCTGTTGACAGTAGTTTCCTATTTAAAAACGATGGGTGTGTGAAGGAAGTCCCGTGGCGCTGGTAGTGACGGTTCTCTCCGACCAATCAGTGGTCTGCAGTGTTTTAACTCCACCTTTTAGTATCAACACAGGTCGCTTAGAACCTAGGCTGAGGTGGTACTAAACAAAAGTAACAGGTACCAGATACTATCCAAAACTTTTACTAATAGAAAAGAGAGTCGAGTAGAGCTGTACCCATGCAGTGGAAATGCGTCATTTGTTACACACAAAGCAGGACACAATTACTCAAGGATAGGAAAACCAAAATGTAAACCTTGGATAAAACATATGATGTTGAAAGACATATACATGTATACTTGATCATATAGGCTCTATTACTCCAGGAAGTTCCATTGGGATACATCATATTTTATTTTTAAAACATGGTTTTGGGGCATCTGAAATTAGTTTGAATAATTGGTCAATAGCACAAAAATACAAAAGCTTTCAAGGATATTTTAAACTGTACAACGACAGTGTGAGGCTGAGGCACATTTTCCTCATATGACATTGGCCTGTGACTTTGACAACATTGCCTATTTTAGTGTGTGTTTGCAATGGGTCTTAGAGATGGCTCTGCTGTAAAAAGCACTTAAAAGATAGTTCATTCATTAAGCCTGTAAAGCCCTGTGTGGAAGATATGTGAAATGCACTGCATTCAGTGGACTTACTGCGCAATCGTCAATTTGCTGCCACAGGTGGTTTACGAAGTAGACCATGTAATGAAGATGTCTGTGCAATCAATGCAATTCTTAATGTGTTTTGTCATCAATTAATTTAGCTAATATTTGTCAAACACTGATGACGAGTCTCCGCTCTCCACTTGGCAGGACACAACCTCTCAGCTGAGTGCGCACACACACAGACACACAAACACATGTGCATACATCACAGCTCAGAGGATATGCACCCAGATAGGGACAGCCAGGCTACCCGGTGACAAGTGTAAAGATATTTTCGGGACAAATTAGAATATGGCGGGCCGCCACATTTGAGGTAATTAATGGTAAACACTGAGGAATGGTAGAGGATCAACAGAATGGAGCGTAAATCAGAACGGCAGTGAGGGACAGTAATTTTGATCAGTAAAATGTTTGCTCACTTTTTTCACTCCTCTGGTTTACATACCGTCAGACACCAGACCAGATGGCACTCTATGGCTGCTGGCCTCAAGAGAGACGTGTAATCTGCTGGAACTGCACAGTAATATACTGTGATTGGTTCTTTACGGTGAGCGCGTCATTTCCGGTTGTTAATGTTTCTGTGTTGCTGGTAGCATACTTTGCCAGATCCAGCTCGACTCAGTTAATGTTGTTATATTCTTGATCACATCGGCTAATTACCTGTCATCTATCTAAACCTATACTTGTACTTCCTAAGCACTTACAACTCTCTCCTTATCCTTCTTCTCTTAGCGACTCTTGCTAAATCCTCAATTATTTACACTCCTTTCGGCTCTGCTAACGTTAGCTGCTGTAGCTCGGCAGCTAGCGATGGCATCTCCCTCTTCTGCTCTCTACTGCTCGGTGTGTTTCATGTTTAGCTATTTCTCTGCCTACTTTAGTGATAATGGTATGTGTATTAAATGTAGTTTATACGCAGGGTTGGAGGCGAGTTTTAGAGGGATAGATGAGCGGCTCCGCACCATGGTTAGTCAGCGGTTAGCAACTGTAGCTGTTAGCAAGCACCCTGTAGCCGGTGTGGGCCGACCAGTGGTATCTCCAGTGGCAGTTGTCCCCCGGCGGGGCTCGAGCAGCCGGGAGACTGGGTGACTGTCCGAAAGAAGTGTTATCAGAAGCCCACGGTTCACCACCAATCGCTCAGTGACACACCAGCTGAGAAGCCAACTCTGGTTATCGGTAGCTCAATTTTGAGATACGTTTATTTTGAGACACCAACAACGACAGTCACATACATTCCGGGGGCCAGAGCCGGCGACATAGAAGCACATTTGAAACTGCTGGCTAAGGCTAAATGTAAATACAGTAAGATTGTTATTCATGTCGGCGGTAATGACACGCGATTGCGTCAATCGGAGTGTACTAAAGTTAATGTGGAGTCGGTGTGTACATTTGCCAAAGCAATGTCGGACTCCGTAGTTTTCTCTGGTCCTCTGCCAAATCTTTTGAATGATGACATGTTTAGCCGCATGTCATCATTCCGTCACTGGCTCTCATGGTGGTGTCCAGATAATGATGTGGGCTTGGTAGACAATTGGCGGACTTTCTGGGGAAAACCTGGTCTGATTAGGAGTGACGGCATCCATCCTACTTTGGATGGAGCAGATCTCATATCCAATAATATTACAAAGTTTGTTAGTGGACCTAATCCATGACAACCGGAGTTGAGACCAGGAGACAGAGTTTCAGTCTTACACACTTCTCTGTGCTTCTTTCCGAGCAGTCACCCACTCAAATCCCCATAGTGACTGTGTCTGCCCCACGACCACTGAAATTAATAAAATCTATGATTAACAGAAAAGGAGTTATACATGAAAACTTAATTAAAATAAACACCACCGCTGCAAAAGTGCAACTAAATTGAAAAATTAAATGTGGACTCTTAAACATCAGATCTTTATCAACGAAAGCTGGATTGGTAAATTATTTAATATGAGATAATAAGATTGATTTATTTTGTCTCACTGAAACCTGGCTGAGACATGAAGAATATGTCAGTCTAAATCAGGGGTGTCAAACTCATCTTAGTTCAGGGGCCACATACAGCCCAGTTTGATCTCAAGTTGGCCGGACTAGTAAAATCATAGCATAATACATAATGACACCATTTATCCATGTTTAAATCCTTAGTGGAGGTTTTTGGATGATACGCCCTATTTTAAGGTCTTTCTACAATAAACTAGAAACATAAAGACCAGACATTCTGATTCACAACCATTGAAATTTATTAAGAAAAAAAAATGCAATTTCAATTTTTTTTATAATTAACACATGATTAATTTCCTCCTGAAACTTTGCATCGTTTAGCTCTCACAAGTGCGTAAATATCAGGCCTAAAATCCTGAGTAGCAGCTAATTTAAGAATCTCATTCAAGTCATGTCAGCAGTAACTTCGGTCGTTTGCACATTTCTAAGATGAGGGAAATGAGCAGCGGCACCACTTGACAGCTGTGTCTCCCATAAAGTCAGCTTCAACTTAAATGCACATATGGCGTCATAATATTGTGTGACAACTTTCTTGCGGCCTTGCAGCATCTTGTTCAGTTTATTCTAGTACTCTGTCATATCAACCATTAATGCAAGGTCCTGCAGCCATTCTGGGTTTTTTAATTTGTGCACTGGTTTGCCCTTTTGCTCCATAAACTGTCCAATTTCCTCCCGTAGATTAAAAAATCGCTTCAGCATAGCACCTCGGTTTAACCACCTAACTTCAGTGTGGCATGGTAGGCCACAGGTGATGTCTTTGTCACTGAGGAGGCTGTCGAACTGACGGTGATTCAAGTCCTCTGGCTCGGATGAAGTTAACAGTTTGGACAGCCACTTTCATGACGTGATCCATTGTTAACGATTTGCAACACAATGCTTCCTGGTGCAAAATACAGTGGAATGTCCCAAAACTATTTCATCCATTTGCAGCCTGTACTTTCTCTCTGAATTTAGTCACAACACCTGTTTTTCTCCCGATCATTGATGGTGCGCCGTCTGTAGCCACGCTAACAGCACGGGCCCAGTCCACTCCGACCCGCTTCAACAACAGCGCTAAAAATGTAATTCGCTGTAGTGGTGTTCATCATAGGTACCAACTCAAGGAACTCCTCTGTGTCCGCTAAAGTGTCATCAACACCACAAATAAATATGGCCAGTTGAGCAACATCCATAATGTTAGTGCTCGATTGCAACTGAAAATGCTACAAATTATTTCACTTTATTCTTCTTTTGGCTATCCAAATCTGCTGAAAGATCGGCAATCCTATCCGTCACAGTATTCCTCGTCAGGTTAATGTTAGCAAAAGCCTGTCGCTTCTCAGGGCACACAATTTTTGCCGCCTTCAGCATACATGTTTTTACAAACTCACCTTCAGAGTACGGGCGGGATGGATGATGCCATCTGCTGTTCCGTTCTGGTTCTGAGTGTAAATCGCTACTCTTACTCTTTACTTGTCATAGTCTATCACATGCTCTTACTGAGACAATGCGAAATTGCAGGTGATTTTATAGAAATGCAATTTTTTCTGTAATTTTTACACTTTTACGCCGGTTCCGGACCGCGGGCCGTATGTTTGACACCCCTGGTCTAAATGAATCCACTCCACCAGGTCATACTCACATTCCTCAAGGCATTCGCCGAGGAGGTGGAGTTGTGGCCATATTTGACTCAAACCTCTTGATCAATCCTAAACCTAAACTAAACTATAACTCTTTTAAAAGCCTTGTTCTTACGCTCTCAAACCCAACATGGAAAACAATAAAGCCAATTGTATGCGTTACTGTGTACCGCCCTCCTGGTCCGTATTCTGAATTTCTATCTGAATTCTCAGAACTTTAATCAAGTTTAGTCCTTAAAACAGATAAAGTAATTATTGTAGGTGACTTTAATATTCATGTGGATGTTGATAGTGACAGTCTTAATAATGCATTTATCTCAATATTAGATTCAATTGGGTTCAGTCAGAATGTACATGAACCAACTCACTGTTTAAACCACACTCTGGACCTTGTTCTGGGATATGGTGTTGAAATTGAAAGTTTATCAGTGTGTCCACATAATCGTCTTTTATCAGACCATTTTTTTTTATCACTTTTGAAGTCCTGTTACTGGACTACAAGCCAGTAGGCAAAATATCCTACGCTCGATGTCTATCTGATAGTGCTGTGACTAAATTTAAGTACGTTTTTCCAGCAGCACTTAATTCAATACCAGTACTCAATATCAATAAAACGGAGGACCCCATTGCTAACTTTAGCTTTAGCTTTAACTTTGGTCCCTCCCAAATGAATCATCTTGTTGATAGTGCTGCAGCCTCACTGTGAATAACACTGGACTCTGTTGCTCCTCTAAAGAAGAAGATCATAAAACAGAAAAAGAACGCTCCATGGCTTAATTTACAAATCCACAAACTATAACAAAAGTCGAGAAATCTTGAAAGTAAATGGCGTTCCACTAAATTGGAAGAATCTCGTTTAGTCTGGTTAGATCATCTTAAAACGTATAAGAAGGCTCTCCATAATGCCAGAGCAGCTTATTACTTAATAGAAGAAAATAAGAACAACCCCAGGTTTCTTTTCAGCATTGTAGCCAGGCTGACAGAGAGCCACAGCTCTACAGAGCCTTCTATTCCTATATCTCTCAGTAGTGACAACTTCATGAGCTTCTTTAACGATAAAATTATAATTATTAGAGACAAAATTAATCTCCTCCTGCCCTCAATTGGTAATGACTTAACTTCAACCTCCGGAATTTCAAAAACATTAGTAATTCCTGAAATATATCTACACTGTTTTACTCCAATCAACCTTAACCAACTAACTTCAACATTCTCTTCGTCTAAGCCACCAACCTGTCTTTTAGACCCGATTCCAACTAAACTGTTTAAAGAAGTTTTACCCTTAATTAACACGTCGTTATTAAATATGATCAACCTGTCTCTATTATCTGGCTACGTACCACAATCCTTTAAAGTAGCTGTAATAAAACCACTTCTTAAAAAGCCTAGTCTTGATCCAGAGATTTTAGCCAATAGCCAATTTAGACCGATATTTAACCTTCCCTTTCTCGCTAAGATCCTTGAGAAAGCAGTCGCAAAACAGCTGTGCGATTTTTTACATAATAATAGTTTATTTGAGGTTTTTCAATCTGGATTTAGAGTTCATCATAGCACAGAGACAGCACTGGTGAAAGTTACCAATTACTTTCTATTAGCATCAGACACAGGACTTGTCTCCGTTCTTGTCTTGTTAGACCTCAGTGCTTTCAACACTGTTGATCATGACATTCTACTACAGAGACTTGAACATTGTGTTGGCATAAAAGGAACGGCACTAAGCTGGTTCAAGTCCTATTTATCTGAGCGATCTCAGTTTGTACGTGTTAACGATGAATCCTCCATGACAGCCAAAGTCAGTCTTGTAGTTCTGCAGGGTTCTATACTTGGACCGATTCTATTCACCTTATATATGCTTCCTTTGGGCAATATTATAAGGAACCACTCTATAAACTTTCATTGTTATGCGGATGATACCCAATTATATTTATCAATTAAACCAGACGAAACCAATCAATTGGCCAAACGTCAAGCATGCCTTAAGGACATAAAAACTTGGATGTCTAGCAACTTTTTGATGTTAAACACAGACAAAACTGAAGTTATTATACTTGGCCCTAAACGCATCCGAAACATATTTTCTAATGACATAGAAGCTCTGGATGGCATTAATTTGGCGTCCAGCACCACCATAAGGAATCTTGGCCTTATCTTTGATCAGGATCTGTCTTTTAACTCCCACATAAAACAAATCTCAAGGGCTGCCTTCTTTCATCTTTGTAACATTGCAAAAATAAGACACATCCTGTCAAAATGATGCAGAAACACTAGTCCATGTATTTGTTACTTCAAAGCTGGATTACTGCAACCCATTGTTATCAGGTTGTCCCAAAAAGCCAGTTGATCCAAAATGCAGCGGCATGTGTATTGACAAGAACTAGGAAACAGGATCATATTACTCCTGTATTAGCTGCTCTGCACTGGCTCCCGGTAAAATACAGAATAGAATTCAAAATCCTTCTCCTGACTTACAAAACAATTAATGGTCAGGCTCCAGCATATCTTAAAGATCTCATAGTACCTTCTAAACCAACTAGAGCATTGCGCTCCCAGACTGCAGGGTTACTTGTAGTTCCTAGAGCAGGCTAGAGACTTTCCTTTTTGATAAAGCTTATAGTTAGGGCTTGCTCAGGTTTGCCTTGGATCAGCCCCTAGTTATGCTGCTATAGGCTTAGACTGCCGGGGGACACCTCCCTGCTCTCCTCCTTCTCTTCCTCTCTCCTCCCCTCCCTCTCTCTTATTCTCCCTCTCTATCTGTATGCATTTTTGTAAATTTATGTTACTAACACAGCATCTGGGGCATCATCCCCAGAGTTTCTGTGTCTTTCATGTGGCAGGTTGTCGCCGATCCACACTGACGTCTGGATCATGAATCGTGGCTGCGCCTGCTGCCCTGGTCCTGTTGGTCCACTCGGAAGCCTTTTTGACATTTACCTTGATTCATCCATACTTTCTCTTTTTTCAACACAACATCATTTCTGTCAAATGTTGTATTTGTACTATGTTGTTTATCCTGTACATACGACATCTATTGCACGTCTGTCCGTCCTGGGAGAGGGATCCCTCCTCAGTTGCTCTACCTGAGGTTTCTTCCATTTTTCCCCCTTTAATTATGGGGTTTCTTTTAGGACGTTTTTCCTTGTGCGATGCGAGGGTCTAAGGACAGAGGGTGTCGTAACCTGTACAGTCTGTAAAGCACACTGAGACAAATCTATAATTTGTGATATTGGGCTATACAAATTGATTTGATTTGTCCCACAAGACCCCAGCTCCTGTTGTCCTACGAGACCCCAGCCCCTGTGCTCCCTTTGCTCCCTCTGTCCCTCGATACCCCAGACCCTGGGCTCCCTCTGTCCTTCGAGACCCCAGCCCCTGTGATTAACACTGGTTAATCAACAGAAGCTTTCATCATTACCACCGCTCATTCCTGTTTTCAATGGAAACCCTTTGGATTATCAATTCAATTCTAAGAGCATTTGAGCATGATATCAAGGAGAAGACTAAGAACAGTAAGGACAGGCTTTACTTTTTGGAGCAATGCACTATTAGCCAACCAAGAGAACTTGTGCGCAGTTGCCAATATATGCAATCCGACAAAGGATATGAAGAGGCAAGAAGATTATTTAAACATCATTATGGAGAAGACTACCTAATCGCAACAGCCTACATTGACAAAGCTCTCAATTGGTCATATATTAGACAGGAAGACCCAGAAGCTTTAAAAGTATTTGCTGTGTTTCTTAATAGCTGTCTCAACATAATGAATACCGTTGAATACATGGAGGAAATGGGTCACCCAGTCAACATGCGAGCTGTAAACTTCTATATAAACTTAATGAGAGATGGAGGGCTAAAGCTTGTGATATACAAGATAGAAACAACAGAAGAGAAGTTTAAAGATCTGGTGAAGTTTGTCGATCATCACGCTAGAATCCTGTCTCACCCCGCGTTTGGAAACCTAAAGGAAACTTCAACTTCGTCAGGAAAAACAAGCTACAGAGATATGCCTGCTACTTCCAGCATGAAGTTCAAACGGAGTAAGAGTGGTTTTGCCACAAGTGTACCGACGGTACTTCAAGCAGCTAACAATAACAGGCACAGTGACAAATCTCCATCAAACAGATGCATCTACTGTAAAGGAGAACACAATCTTTCTGATTGCTATCAGATTCTCAAAAATACCCACAAGGAGAAATTAGAATTCCTCAAAAACGAAAGGGCTCTGCTTTGGGTGTTTAGAAAAAGGACACATGAGTAAAGGATGCAAACAAAGACTGACACACCCCAGTCTTTTACATATTGGCAATAAAGAGTTAAGCAAAGGAAAGGGAATGGCTGTAGCAAATGCTTCCAGCGCTTTAGTGGATATGGAAAAGGATAATCCGCGGAAGAATATTGGGGCCGGTGAGCCTGAAGGTATCCTGGCTATTGTTCCTGTAAAGGTGAAAATAAAAAAAGGTAATAACATTATAACAACATATGCCTTTCTAGACCCAGGTAGTACGGCTACCTTTTGCACAGAATCGGTTCTGCAGCAGCTTCAAGTGACTGGACGAAACACAGAGATAGTTCTACAAACAATGAATAAAGAGGAATCCACCAAAACATCCGTTGCATGTGACTTGGAAATATGTGGCTTAGAAAGTAACGAGTATGTGGTTCTTCCATGTGTGTACACCCAAAACAAGATTCCGGTAAGAAGAGAAAATATTCCGTCTCAGGAGGATGTGGAAAAATGGGCAAACCTGAAAGAAGTAAGGATGCCACAGATTGACGCAGATGTTGGCTTGCTAATTGGGTGCGATGTGCTAAAGGCTCTAGAGCCATGGAAAGTCATGTTTCCAGCAGCACATGTCAGCATTCACCTATTCACACACATTCATACAGAGTCAGAGGCTCCATACAAGGTGCACATCAGCTTGTCGGTAGTGATATACATTCACACACACTCACACACCGTTGGCCATCGGGAGCAATTTAGAGTTCAATATATTGCACAAGGCCACTTCGACATGCTGACTGCAGGAACTGGAGATTGAACCACCACTCCACCTCCTGAGCCACAGCTGCCCAAGAAGATGATTGGCGGCAATCTGCCATCCCTCATCGACATGTACACCTCCAGGACCCTGAGGATTCAGGAAACATTGTGGCCGACCCTTCCCACACTGGTCACAAACTCTTTGAGTCACAGCAGGAAGCTGCGGCCCATCAGACCAACCAAAACCAGCTGGTGATCATGTACCTCAGGGGTTTTCAATGGGCAAATAATAGAGAAGCAATAATTTTGAAAGTGGGGCATTTATGTGTTTTTGGGGGGCGTTTGCTTTATAGGCTCTGCTATGTTGTTAAATCTGAGATTTGAAAAAAAGAGCGAGGCAAAGTCCTTGTATGTGTAAATTTACTTGGCAACAAACCAAATTCTGAAGTGATTCTGACCAGTGTTCAGGCAACTTTGTGTTTTTAGACTTTTATTTTTATTTTGCTCAGCAATAAAGTGCTGCTTAAAAAAAAATAGCGTCAGCCCCATCAGCCGCCATTGCTCGAAAGCATGAATGTTTTTCGTATCAGCAGAGCTGCTGCTGATTCAGGCTGTGTGCGTTTAAAAAAACATGGATATTTTTTCGCCTAAGTTTCTAAACGTTGGGGTTGACGTCACTTCAATTATAATTATTTTGACTTTGTTGCACTTTGTAGTTCTCTCCTCTCCTTTCCTCCGCTCTGTGTCTGACTGGAGGTGTGGAGTTGATTGGTTTGTTGATGACTAACAATGTCTCAGGTGACTGGTTGGGAGATTTTTAACTTTAAACTGAATTACTTCCAGTCCACATGATGGGTTTATTCCAAGACACCTGCTCCATAGAAATGAGGCAAAGTATTTCACCTCTAATCTTGGTGCATACCATCTAAATGCATCAATCATCAAAACCATCAGTTATTAACAAAGCCAACTATATAATATGTTATCCTGTTTCAATTTTAGTTGAAGTAGTTTGTCATATTTATTGTATTCTAAGATTTAGAGTATTCTCATGTATTCTTTATATTGTGTATTGTATTCTACAGCTATATATTTCTAGTGTTGAGATTTACTGTGTATTTTGTATTCCTGTGTAAGTCTGTCTGTCTGTCTCTGAGAGTCTAAATATCTCTGCTATCTTATAATGTTGTAATTTTGTGTAACGTTATGTTTTTATAGTTTGTATGTTGGTTTGGGTCTGGGCGGCAGAGACCAGGAAACAAATAGTTTTTGTTTTGAAAAAGTGGTATTACAGACTGGACGGAGCACAGCTAGCTGTTAGCATGCTAACTTCAGTAGATATCTCTGCAACACAACACAGAGACGTCTTTGACATAACGTCAACACTGTTACCTCTTCACATTCTGTTGATGTCAGTTCATTGTTTTAAGTTTAAATTCTGGCAGATCTTACACATTGAACATTTAACACGAGAGACTGCTGTTCTTTTGCTTTTTCAAACCGACAGTCAACTGTCTTTTTTTAACTTGACCATATTCTTCCTTACCTTAACCCTGTGTTTATTATTGTAAACATGACAAAAAGGAGGTTCTCACAAACTTTAAGGAAGTGGTCATTTTGACCCAAACCCCTCAACCTAATGAAACATTAACCACAGAGTTGTAACACCATAACATTGATAACATGTTTTATTTTATGTTCTTCTTTTAATTTGTAGGATTTATGGGTTATTATGCCCACAGTCGACTGTGTTTGACTGTTTGGCTACTGTAAAAACTGTTGCTGTTAACAAGCGGATGATTAACAGGTAGAATGTTTTCCATGGTTATCTTAGTGAAACGTGTTACCATGCTAACACTTAACACTAAACAGTAAGTCAAACTGAGGCATTACTTTTGCAGGTATTTGGTCTCAAACCAAAGTATTAAACAAATTAAAATGCGGACATGAGCATATTTTACCCTTTACCTATTTAGGAATAGTTAAGGGATCACCAATATTACTACAATTCATCTTGAGGAGACATGTTTATACCTAATTGCATGGCAATCAATCCAATAGCTGTTAAGATATTTCGCTCAAAACCAAAAATGTCTACCTGCACTAGACTGTGTCAACCACAACAGTCTTTAAGATATTCTGTTCTGGATAAAAGTGGTAAATCAATCGGCAAAATGGACAGTCAGCACAGTGTGCATGTAGCTCATAGCCTGTGATTGCAATTAGTTACTACATGAATAAAGGCTCTAACAGCTGTTGGCCTGCTGCTCTGTATGGTATGTATTCTAGATTGGTCTCAGCAGGTCGAGGCTCTATAGCTTGCTGTTTCCCAGGTCAAGAATTAAGCAGAGATAGTTTATTTATTTATCGGATGATTATTAACCTGTAAAAGTTCCCTATCACTAGAATTCCCATCAGATAAATACAATTTCCAAATGTTCTTTAAACATGCACTATGATTTATGACTTTAGAGATCGTAACAGATGAGGCTGAGATACACATTCAGAGCAGCCATGTGAAATGTACAACAAGCTTCAACCACAAATGACATTAACACGTTGCATGACACAAAGTAAGTAAACCCTGTGGGAGGAGAGCCTTTTCCAAGTCTCTTCCATTATGAATGTGTGATGTCTTTGGAACATACACAGTAACAAGGTTACAAGCTGCTCACCACTCAGCAACATGATTCATTGCTACAATTTAAACTCAGCCGTATAATGCAGTAGTCATGAACTGCACTTTTACAACATTGAAATACTGCTTACACACTCTGGAAAATACATTCAGTTCAACAGCTTCTGTGACATGATTCACATTAGGTAACTTATGATTACTTCTGCTAAAATGATGAGTAATAAGTACTCAACCTTTTGTACCGCAATGCTCATACAGAAGAACCCCAGATACTTGTGGTTTAAATACACACACATACACACACACACACACACACACACACACACACGCACACACACACACACACACACACAGAGTGATTAATGGTTTTACATGTGTACCCTGGTGTGACTCCGTCCTGACTCTGCTTTTTTATTCCAGGCGGCAGTTGACTAATGGCTGGCGGCAGCAAATAAACACTGGCTGCAAGGCATTCATGTTTAATGTGGCAACTACTGCCAGCGTTCATCAGCGGCCAGACACACACACACACACACACACACACACACACACACACACACACACACACACACACACACACATACACAACACACATGTGACATAACACAAATAGACATGGTACATTTACACAGAAATGCACTTGCAGATGCATGTGAACATACTGTACATGCATATCCATATAAACACACATACAAACACAAAACTTTGACTCCAAATGTGTATTATATGGGTCATGGGTGGTGATGGCCTATTGGTCTAGTGGTACGGCTTCCAAATATAACACCAGATGGTTGTGAGTTCAATACCAGGGCTGCCACCATTGTACCCCTGAGCAAGGTACTTAACCCTGAGCTGCTCCAGGGAGTAAGTTTCTCTGGATAAGAGTGTCTGCTGATTTACCTGTAATGTACTATATGATCATGAATTATTGCTTGTGTATGAGCATTGCAGTTCACTGCTATTTGGAACTTTCTGTTCTTTTGTTTCTTTGCAGTTCACCATGTGGAGTATTTGACCAGGTCGTAAGATTTACTTTTATTTTCCTGATCACTTTTTAAGTTTGACATTTAACCATTTAAAACATGTGGTGGAGTTTAGTTGGATGTCATTAGCTCAGTAGCACAAATGTATAACTTTCTCTTCTGCCTTAACCTCTTTTTGTCACTAAAACTGTGTATTGCATTATACCGCGGGGGCAGCAGCTCCAGTAAGGAACCCCAATCTTCCCTTCTCCAGGCCACATCCGCCACCTCCAACTGGGGGATCCCGAGGCGTTCCCAGGCCAGTGAGGAGATATAATCTCTCCACCGAGTCCTGGGTCTTCCCCGGGGTCTCTTCCCAGCTGGACGTGCCTGGAACACCTCCCTAGGGAGGCGCCCAGGTGGCATCCTTACTAGATGCCCGAACCACCTCAACTGGCTCCTTTCAACGCAAACCGTCTGAGATGAATATCTAAATCAACATTTAGACCATGAACACATTTGGGTTTTGGCAGATGGACAGTGAGAAGACACTGTTTATAGCGACTTTAGTGAGGACATTTGTAAAAGTAGGAGAACAAAGAAAGTTTTTTTTGAGAGGACACACCCCCTCCACCATCCCCTGTCGAAGTTATTTTATAGATTATTAAGTTATACGATCAGGTAAACACACATTCACTACATGGTCCTAGCCTTTGTGGCTGCAGAAAAAGAGAGTTTTCCCCCCTGAGTGTGTGACATCATTTCCTGTGTTTGTGTTTATGTACTTTCACTTGATTCCCAAAATTTCAAGTCAACGCTTTACTTATTGGAAAACAAAAAGCAGCTCAAAGGCAGGCAGAATCCGTAAAATAAAAGAATAATAATTATAATGATTAGTTTATGTCATGACTTAAAGGGCCTACGAAATGATAAACATGAATGACGATACTACTGATGATAGTAAATGCTATTTGTGGTGTAAAATGATGTGTTATTAATGACACAATGATCACAGTATTTAATAAATCACAATTTAGTATGTTGACCACCGCTGTTTACATCGCCGCTACCGGAAACACCCGACGCCGTGTTCTGACGTCACAAGTAGAACAGTCCACCAGTATACACAGACAGCACGGCAGCACGGCAGACGTGGCGATGTCGGACTCTGGCTCGGATATTTTGACAAGAATCGAGTGACAGTGAGTTGTCACTCATTGCACCTTCAAGAAGAGGAGTTTATTAAAGAGGATGCTGGTGTCGTGGAATCAGATCATGCGGACGAGTTTAACGTGGTGGAAACAGAGCAGCTCGAGACACAGTATTCAAGATGGAGACACTTACGGGAGCGAACATGCGGATGATGGTGACGGTGATCCTGGATTTGGCGGAGTAAGTTACTTGTGTGCACAAATGTGTAGAGCTCAGAAACTTTGATGTATTTATGGGGAGGCGAATGGTCACTCTGGCAAAGTTACCGAATACATAGATAAATAAGCAAATAAGGTTTAAGTGATTACCATTGACATGTATTATCTTGTATTTTACAGAATGTATCACTATATGGCATACCACCAGCTAGTGAGATGTTGCTGGGGAATACTTGGTAAGAACCACAGACTGCCATCATGTGCCATTAAAAAGATCTGTGCTACGTTTCCATCTGACAACTACACGTTGTTCAAGTATCAGCACTTTATTAGAGTCAATAACAAAACACAATGTCAGTTCAGTGATTGAATCTGCTTCTATACAGCACAACGCCATCCCTCTTGTTTGGTTCTTCCACCGACTGCTGAGTGGATCTGGGACTTCGAAAGGTTCCTCATCAACATTGTCTTGGCACAAAGCATTGAGTCTCAGTCAAGAGTTCAGTAACATACTCTGCAAAAATGATGTTTTATAATCAAGCATTATATATAATATGTATGTATGTATGTATGTATATGTGTATTTATATATATATATATTATGATGCTGACCTTTGGAACAACCAATATGGATTGGAACTTGCAGTCCAGCTGACCTGACACGTGGTCGCGCCTGCATGGACTTGTGGTGTGTCCGTGGAGGGGATCCGTCTACACAGCAATTTCTTTCTGACATGTCTGAAATGTACAAAACACAACTTTACTAATAAATCTTTCAAACCAGCTTGAAATTGTATTGCATGTTTATACATGTCTGCGTAAAGAAATGATCTAATAACATTCATAATAAAAGATGTGGTTGAATCAAATCATACAAATATATGAATTATGTACATGCATGTGGTGATTGTATTTTTAAAACGTCATGTGCAGGTCTACTGGTACTACAACTGTAATGTACAGATGACGTACAGTCTGTATACTTACTGGTGTACACACAGCTTCCTCCCCATTGTGGATGTCCAATAGATGGTCGCTGATCATAAAGGTATCCTCAGTTCTGTCAGTGGCTTCATTCACCAATGTTTCAATACCTATGTAATAATAGGGTGATCGTTAAAAGTTAAATAGACTCACACTTTTACTCAAACTACAGAATAAAATGTTATAAACATTGAATCTATAATTAATTAAGCTAATGAAATGTAATTAGCTAAAGTTATTAATACTACAAACAATAAGACACAGATATTGGCTTGGGCCTCTTGTAAACTCGTTACATACAGTAGGCCTAGACCGATTATGGCTTTATGCTTGAAACAATAAATACAGTAAACAAGTGAATGCTCTCCGCGCAGCGATCGATTGTTGTTAGCGGAAGTCATTTTATGCTGTTATGATCGTGATTTATTACGAATACATCAATATTAAAAATATATATATGGCACATTTCACAATAGATATGGAACCTCTATCATATACCAAGCCCAATAATACTGACTAAATATAATTTCGTAGGCCCTTTAACCTTTAGCTTCTTGATGCATAATAAAGAAATAAATACTGACATTGTTACCCACTTGGAGAGAGAGATATATTTTTTGTTTCTTGTCTTAAGCAGCTCTTTAGACTCACTGGTGCCTCGCACTGCCAGAACACATCTCACCAGCTCAGGTTTCATCACAAGGTTCAGGTCTGGGAAGTATCCTGATAACTGATTCAGCAGATATAGTGAGAGGCCAATCAGAGAGCTATGGGGACTTTTTAGATGACAAGACTCACCATCCTGCGCAGCCTCATTTGTAGTGAGAAAGGGATTTATGTGGAGAATTTTGAAAAATTAGATAAAGTTTGAAACTTGTAAGATCAATGAGTCAGAGTGGTGTGTTTGTCTTAAACAATTGATGGAAATGCAGGTTGAAATCTGCAAACCATCTTACCACAAGGTCTTTATCTACCTTTTAAAAAACTGACTCCGAACACTGCTGTGTGTGTGCCAACATAATGGTGTTTCAGCTGCTTTAAGGTACCAGTTGTTATGCAAAGTAAAATTTCCTGTTCTTTGATTATCTGAGCATCAATACTGTGAATAATATTCACATCAAACCCTCAACAGGGATCCTCACACTGGGGGGTAAAACTGTGCCTCTGCACACTATAACAAACACAATTAAATTGTCTCAAAACACAACATCAGTAAACTTTAACATAAGAATGAAAAATAAAATAAAAACAGATGTCTGAACAACTCTATGATCCTCCAGCCTCACTAGCAAAGCATGCTAACATGCTCACAGAGACAGTGCTACCATGCCTGCACATATGACCTGTCACACAAAACCTTACTTTGTGGTAGTTTTGATGATCTCCAAAACAAATGCCTGCTGGCCTTTCTTGGATCACGGTGATAAAGGCGTTCAGAAAGAAATGTGGTTATTTAGTTTGAGATCTACACTTCAGGTCTTTATCTGCCTTCCAATCTGTCAAACTTCTGTGTTGACGCTTGGATTCCTATTTTAGCTGCTGAACATGCATCCTATCATGTTGTCTGCCTGCTTGGACACTGAGGTTCTTTCTTTCACTATGGGTCAGATCAATGGGAGCTCTAACAAAGCCCAGCGTCTGCTCCACTCCATGGAGATCCCCACCCATCCCCCACCCTACACATATACACTCCCTTTCCCCTTAAGGGCCTCGGGGGCTTAGCACCATATGGATCAAACCATTAGCAGGCACTTTTAGGCCCATTTATGTTAATGCTGATGTGATCAATGTTTCAGTTTGTGAGTCATTTTCAACGCTTTCTTAATTAGACCTTGACCTTGGAGTCAACTACAGCATGGAATCTGTTAAAACAGTAATGTGGGATTAAAGAGGAAGCATCAGGAGAGATACAGGCCTTCAGTATTCTGCTGTACTCTATTGTTTCAAGTGTAGATTCCATCACACAGCGCCTCAGATTAACTTTTACATTACTTGTATTTGTCATTTTGATTTTAAAACTAAAGCTTTCGTAATGACTCACAAAGATATAGTTCCATTTTTAAAAGGATTAGTCATTTTACTAAAACAGCTGGTCAGTGTAGTTTTTAACACACATATAAAGTACAGTGTGTGTGTTCATGGTAATAAAGGAACATGTCAGCATGTTACTATTTGTGTGTGTCGTCGAATGGATTCATGTCCTTCTTAAAGTCCTGCATTCAAATATATGTTTTGTTTATTGTAACTTCATTGAGTTAGTCATATTCACGTTCTCTGTGCTCCCTTTAACATGTGGACATATGAGATGATTTCATAACATCGCAACTAGTTTGAATAATTCAAGCATGTTGTTAGAACTTGAAACCTCCAGTGCACATACACAGACAATGAACAATATTTTCCATATTCATAGATTCAGCGATATCTGCAGTAGATATATTTGAAGAATTAGGTAATTGAGCATTTAGCATTACATTACAAATACATGTAAAACAACTCAAAGGAGATCTTTAATGACCTTGTTTTACACTTACTTTGTCTGCAGTGTTTTTTATGTGAATGGGATGTATTTGTTGCCAAAGTGGTGAAGATATTTTCTTAAATCTAATCTCTTCGCTTGGGTCATCTTGAATTGCAGGATTCATTACAGGGACAATAAGAACATTTTAGAATATCCAGCCTTATCCTTTAATCACTGCAGTATCAAGCCACTCATCATGCTTTATTTTCCACATCAACATGCAAGAGGTTCATTGACAAAAAGCTCTTAAAAGATTTCTTTTTTAAAACACTTTCTAATTTAAATAAATGTTTTGGCTGTTTGAGGTAAAACCCCAAATTAGTGTTCCAATATTAGGCTACATGTCCCTAATTAAAGGGTTTGTTCAACCAAATGGAGAACTACTCTATATAGTCAACAGTTTGTGCTTTCCTAAAAGGAAAACAATGTAAAGTGTTTAAGTGTAAGGTCTGGGACTTCTCCAGAGTAAGAGCCCTTAGTGAGAGACAGTAATACAACCAACACTGCTGAGACATTTCTGTTTTGATCTGATTGTATAATTTGTCTGACATTATCTTCAGTATTTCATACTGTCAAATACTAACCATAATCACAGTTAAGATTACTCCCTTTCCACTCTACCCCTTTTAATCTTTCAATTGTAGCTTTAAAAAGCTCCCCGAAGTCTCTTTTGATACTGTTTGGATTCCAGTGATCAGGCTGCAGTGAACAAAGCTAGATAGTCATTTCAACAATCACTTGTACAGACTAAAATTTCACTTTCAAACAGTGAAAATGGAAACATTTTGAGAACAAATGGACAGTTATGCCCTAAAAACAATTGTGACTAATGGAAGTGTGTGTGTGCATGTGACTGTGTGTAGGTGCAGATTGCACATTACTACTAAAAGCTCCCCTGTGTGCATCCCTGCAGCTCTTATTGCATTACACATGTGAAAGAGCAGGAGAGTGTCTGCAATCCATCCTCAATTGGTTCACATCTGTTGACTTTGGAAATGGCTGATCTTAAATCTGATAGTCTTTTAGTTTGTTTGTGTGTGTGTGTGATTGTGTGTGTGTGTGTGTGTGTGTGTGTGTGTGTGTGTGTGTGTGTGTGTGTGTGTGTGTGTGTGTGTGACTGGGTGGGTACTTGCCAGAGGGGTGAAACAGCAGGGATAGAGAACCCCTTGAGAAGAAAGACCACTTAGTTAGCCTGTAGGGGATGATGGTGTGTGTGTGTGTGTGTGTGTGTGTGTGTGTGTGTGTGTGTGTGTGCACCGTCTGTTTTAAGGCTTTCTTCAGTTTAGCCGTCCGTCTGTTGCCTTGTGTCTGACCTTAGGGCTTGGCTTCTCCAATAGACAGTTTCATCAAACAGCCAGTGGGAATGGGGTTTGGCTATCACCGCTTTTATCTGGAAACCTCATAAGTTAAAGGTTGACATGGCTGTGTGGTTAGTTTCATCATTGGGTGACCTGTCAAAGATGCCTGGATAAAATTGTATGTTTTCACAAATACTCAAGCTAATTTATACAGGGAAACATTTTGTATAGCTTTCTGTGCTGTGGACTGCTGTTTGTATGTGTGTGTAACATGATACATGTTTATTGAATGATATGGATTCAAACGATGAGTCTGGTTTTGACACAAACCAACAATGAATGTATTTACTACCTAGTGTGTGTATTTACGCCTCATCTATCTTCTTCCTCTGTGCCATAGAGCTCCATTGTTAAGACACATCAGTAGCTGTGTCTCAATTCAGGGGCTGCAGCCTTCGGAGGCTGCATTTGTAGACCGATTACGTCACAGCGGCCGCGACAGGGGTGTCCCATTTCGGCGACTCCTTCAAATGCAGCCGACAAATGCTGCCTTTTTTTCTCCGGATTTGGAGGATACATCTGATGTATCCTTCACAGCCGCACGTATCCCAAGATTTATTGCGCGCCCAGAGAAGTTATTTTCGGACGAAAAATGGCGCCCCTTGACCCAGCAGTAACGGCAAATGGATATACTTTTAAGCGTAAGTATTGGGTTTCAACTCGCTCGAATAGCTAACAATACAAATGTTATAAAATCAAAGGACCTTAAAACATAAAATGACCGCTAAAATGATAGGTTAAGTTAAGGGACGTTAGCGGCAATGCTAGTTAAGCTAGCTGTTTTGAGCTGCTGTACAATGCATCCGGCCTAAGTTAGCCTTTGAAAGTAGAACTTTTAAGACCTTAACTTTCAAACCTAAGAGTTTTCAATGTTGATTTATATTTTACATAGATTGTGGCGATTGTATAGATAATTTATACTTCATATTACCCACTTGGTTTTCTGACAGTTGAATATCACTTAAAAAATCCAGTGCAATTGTTTGGATTGATTATACATATTTTATTATTAATAATATTTGTACTTATTTTGCAACTTAATCTGCTTTTGTTTAGTGGTGTATAGCTAAACCTGCTCTAACATTTTTGTTTTGTTTTAGGGAGAAGGAGACGGAGATGGAGGCAGAAGAGAGGAGAGCAGGGAGAGGATGGAGAGCAGGGAGAGGATGGACATACTCTACTCTCTGCTGGAGAAACTTGTTGACAAATGAAATGTAAATTAATTGAAATAAATAATATATATAATGATGAATATATTGTGTATTTAATTTACATGAACTATAAATGAAAATGAATGAAAACTTAGCAAATGATTGTTTAATTGATTTCAAGGTTCAAGAAGAATTTATTTAGTACATATGATTTAATTTAGAAATGTATTTAATTAGAAAATTACCTATCAATGAATGATCAAAAAATGATTGAATGATTATTATAAATAGAAAAATATTATAAAACAATATAACATTTACAGTATATACAGATAAAGTTTGCTGCTGGACTTGGATGGGCTGCCACAATAAAGCCCCTGGTGTCTCCTGATGCATCATCTGGGGGGGTCTCCAGAGTGTGTATGAGATGCCCCTCCACCGTTTAAAATACATTATGCGCTGGTGATAAAGCATATCTTCAATCAGTATTGAAAATAAAAAGGAAAGTATTATCTTTGGCTCCATTCTCTGGGATTTTCTTTTAAAGTAAGCCGTCAACTGCGCTTGATAACTTCCGAGAGTTGCTTGGCGACCGGAGCGGCAAAAGGTAGGGCCGCGAACAGCTGCTGATGTACCAGGAAATCCCCCTGTAGACCGGACCGTCTCATTACGTAGACCGCTCGGTTTAGCCTTTGCGGTATACGGAGGACCCGGCCTCCAAAGACCGCGAAGGCTGCAACCCCTGAATTGAGACACAGCTAATCATCCTCACTGTTGCACTGGGTGACATGTTCCTTAATTACCATGAACACAAACACTGTACTTTATTTTTATTCAATTCCACATACTGCTGCCCTAAATTATCACTGTAGATTAATCCCCCGCAGAAAATAGTCCCAAACAGATGCACCATATCCTGCCGTTTAAATAACATGTATTAAAAACCAGTGTCCAGCTGTTTTAAGAAATTACATTTTAAAAATGAAACCCTATAAATGAGTCCTGTTTTAAGGATTAATGAATGTGGGCTGAGACAGACCAACACATCATTGGTTTAGGTCTTTTAAGAGATTGTTGACAATAATTTAAAAACAAAACACCCTTAATTTAATGATATTACATCTACATCAGATCATTTGGGTTGGAATGGTCCCCAGTTTTCAGGAGGAGAGAAACTACTTTGACAATTTACAATAAACTTGATGCGGCACTAAATTCATATCTTTATATACATTTGGTTGAATGACTATTGTTAACATGAAAGTGTGATAAACCCACAGTGATCATCCTGCAACTCTGCAGTTCCCGTCACCTCTATGGACTTTCTTTTAGTCCATTGTTTTGGCTCACTCTCACTGCTCTCATCAACCTTCTGATAAATATTAATTGGACATACATTGGTCAGGTCACCATAAATACAACTTCAAATACATATTAATATTTTCCCGTGCCCGCTGGATGTGTAAATGGGTAATAGTTTGCCAACATGTTAGACATATGAGGCCATACTTACGTGTGTGATTTTCAGATGGTTGCGGAAGTTGGAGGTGGAGTTGGGGCCATATTTGACTCAAACCTCTTGATCAATCCTAAGCCTAAACTAAAATATAACTCTTTTGAAAGCCTTGTTCTTACGCTCTCAAACCCAACATGGAAAACAATAAAGCCAATTTTATTTGTTACTGTGTACCGCCCTCCTGGTCCGTACTCTGAATTTCTATCTGAATTCTCAGAATTTTTATCAAATTTAGTCCTTAAAACAGATAAAGTAATTATTGTAGGTGACTTTAATATTCATGTGGATGTTGATAGTGACAGCCTTAATAATGCATTTATCTCAATATTAGATTCAATTGGGTTCAGTCAGAATGTACATGAACCAACTCACTGTTTAAACCACACTCTGGACCTTGTTCTGGGATATGGTGTTGAAATTGAAAGTTTATCAGTGTGTCCACATAATCCTCTTTTATCAGACCATTTTTTAATAACTTTTGAAGTCCTGTTACTGGACTACAAGCCAGTAGGCAAAATATCCTACGCTCGATGTTTATCTGAAAGTGCTGTGACTAAATTTAAGGAAGTGATTCCATCAGCACTTGATTCAATACCAGGACTCAATATCAATATAACAGAGGACTCCAATGCTAACTTTAGTCCCTCCCAAATTAATCATCTTGTTGATAGCGCTGCAGCCTCACTGCGAATAACACTCGACTCTGTCGCTCCTCTTAAGAAGAAGATCATAAAACAGAAAAAGAAAGCTCCATGGCTTAATTTACAAATCCGCAAACTAAAACAAAAGTCGAGAAATCTTGAAAGTAAATGGCGTTCCACTAAATTGGAAGAATCTCGTTTAGTCTGGTTAGATCATCTTAAAACGTATAAGAAGGCTCTCCGTAATGCCAGAGCAGCTTATTACTCTTCCTTAATAGAAGAAAATAAGAACAACCCCAGGTTTCTTTTCAGCACTGTAGCCAGGCTGACAGAGAGCCACAGCTCTACAGAGCCTTCTGTTCCTATATCTCTCAGTAGTGACGACTTTATGAGTTTCTTTAACGATAAAATTATAATTATTAGAGACAAAATTAATCTCCTCCTGACCTCAATTGGTAATGACTTAACTTCAACTGTTGGAATTTTAAAAACATCTGTAACTCCTGAAATATATCTAGACTGTTTTACTCCAATCAACCTTAACCAACTAACTTCAACAATCTCATCGTCTAAACCATCAACCTGTCTTTTAGACCCGATTCCAACTAAACTGTTTAAAGAAGTTTTACCCTTAATTAACACTTCGTTATTAAATATGATCAACCTGTCTTTATTATCTGGCTACGTACCAAAATCCTTTAAAGTAGCTGTAATAAAACCACTTCTTAAAAAGCCTGGTCTTGATCCAGAGATTTTAGCCAACTATAGGCCGATATCTAATCTTCCCTTTCTCGCTAAAATCCTTGAGAAAGCAGTCGCAAAACAGTTGTGTGACTTTTTACATAATAATAGTTTATTTGAGGTTTTCAATCTGGATTTAGAGTTCATCATAGCACAGAGACGGCACTGGTGAAAGTTACCAATGACCTTCTATTGGCTTCAGACAAAGGACTCGTCTCTGTTCTTGTCTTGTTAGACCTCAGTGCTGCTTTCGACACTGTTGATCATGACATTCTACTACAGAGACTGGAACATTGTGTTGGCATAAGAGGAACCGCACTAAGCTGGTTCAAGTCCTATTTATCTGAGCGATCTCAATTTGTACTTGTTAACGATAAATCCTCCATGACAGCCAAAGTCAGTCTCGGAGTTCCGCAGGGTTCTGTACTTGGACCGATTCTATTCACCTTATATATGCTTCCTTTGGGCAATATTATAAGGAACCACTCTATAAACTTTCATTGTTATGCGGATGATACCCAATTATATCTATCAATTAAACCAGATGAAACCAATCAATTGGCTAAACTTCAAGCATGCCTTAAGGACATAAAAACTTGGATGTCTAGCAACTTTTTGATGTTAAACACAGACAAAACTGAAGTTATTATACTTGGCCCTAAACGCCTCCGAAACGCATTTTCTAATGACATAGAAGCTCTGGATGGCATTAACTTGGCCTCCAGCACCACTGTAAGGAATCTTGGCGTCATCTTTGATCAAGATCTGTCGTTTAACTCCCACATAAAACAAATCTCAAGGACTGCCTTCTTTCATCTACGTAACATTGCAAAAATAAGACACATCCTGTCTCAAAATGATGCAGAAAAACTAGTCCATGCATTTGTTACTTCAAGGCTGGATTACTGCAACTCATTGTTATCAGGTTGTCCAAAAAAGTCGGTTAAGACTCTTCAGTTGATCCAAAATGCAGCGGCACGTGTATTGACTAGAACAAGGAAATGGGATCATATTACTCCTGTATTAGCTGCTCTGCACTGGCTCCCGGTAAAATACAGAATAGAATTCAAAATCCTTCTCCTGACTTACAAATCAATTAAAGGTCAGGCTCCAGCATATCTTAAAGATCTCATAGTACCTTATAAACCAACTAGAGCATTACGCTCCCAGACTGCAGGGTTACTTGTGGTTCCTAGAGTCTCTAAGAGTACAATGGGAGCCAGAGCCTTCAGCTATCAAGCTCCTCTCCAGTGGAACCAGCTTCCAGTTTGTGTTCGGGAGGCAGACACACTCTCCACATTTAAGAGTAGGCTAAAGACTTTCCTTTTTGATAAAGCTTATAGTTAGGGCTGGCTCAGGTTTGCCCTGGATCAGCCCCTAGTTATGCTGCTATAGGCTTAGACTGCCGGGGGACACCTCCCTGCTCTCTTCCTTCTCTCCCTCTCTCTTCTTCTCCCTCTCTTCTTCTCCCTCTCTATCTGTATGCATTTATGTAAATGTATGTTACTAACTCACCATCCGGGGTATCATCCCCGGAGTGTCTGTCTCTCATGTGGCAGGTTGCCACTGATAAAGTTTACGTCAGGATCATGAATCGTGACAGCGCCTGCTGACCTGGTCCTGCTGGACACCGGGAAGCCTTATTGACATTTTCCTGGATTCATCCAAACTTTCTATTTCTTTTTTTTTTTTCCAACACAACATAATTTCTGTCAAATGTTGTATTTGTACTATGTTGTTTATCCTGTACACACGACATCTATTGCACGTCTGTCCGTCCTGGGAGAGGGATCCCTCCTCAGTTGCTCTCCCTGAGGTTTCTTCCATTTTTTCCCCTTTAATTTTGGGGTTTCTTTTAGGAAGTTTTTCCTTGTGCGATGCGAGGGTCTAAGGACAGAGGATGTTGTAACCTGTACAGTCTGTAAAGCACACTGAGACAAATGTATAATTTGTGATATTGGGCTATACAAATAAATTTGATTTGATTTGATTTGATTTGTGCTCTGTGGCACAAGTGACAAAATAACTTTTTCCCACAGATCCATGCATACTTATGATGCCTCCCCTGGTGATGCTCTGCCTGTGTGCGGCCAACTTTATTAGTTGTTTAAGGGTGGTTTTGCCTTCAGTGTGATCTCCAGCAGGGAAACACATGCTCAGTTAGATTTGAACGTTTCACATTTCAAAAGTCCAATATGCAGATCTTGTCTGCATGTATTGTATAGTTTTCCTCCTACACTCTCCTAAAACTTGGCGTCTACAGTACCTCAAACACTCTCGAGAAGTCAAACTTTAATCTCAAATCTACATACAGGATATTTCCACAGACATACAACCTATTTATGTACCGTATCCTTTTAACCTCTTAAAGTGTGGGCGAATTTACCCGAAAATACCTTCAAATGACATACTCAAAGTAAATTAGAAGCTGCTCTTCAACCATAAGCATGATTTTGGTCTCATTCAAAAGATAACTCTCTTATTGTTCTTGCAAAACAGTGAATAATCACTCCAAGTGCTTCTGGCACTGTGTAATAGTGGTCTGAATATACTGAATTTGAAGAAAATACACTCCGTCTGAAGTTTGTTGTTGAAAAAGATACCTGAAGATGGGTATAGCTGGTAGTGGTGAGCTGGAAAACACAATAGAAACATAGCACCAAGTGTTACCAAGTTCAGGTTCAAACAAAAGGCACAAAAACTTAACATATTAGACAGGTTTTTCTAAGAGTAACACCAGGCATTCACAAGCTGTGCAATTTGGAGATATTATAATATTTATTAATAAAATATTATTTGTATTGCTCATAAATAACTATTATATACCCATATTCCCTGTTAGTAGTAATGACACAGAGTAAGGGAAGTATAAACACATTTATTTGTAATAGTTTTGTGTTTTCTTTGTATTTTCTTCTGAACTTGAATATAATAAATAGAATTCTGAAAATAAATAACATTTGTAAAAAAGAACACATAGGAAATGACATATCCAACTGTTCAGTCATTCATTGGCTACACAATACGCCAGTCATTGGGAGAATCAGTTGCTAGAGGCTCAGTCTATAAACAACAGAAGAGGGCTGGCACTTCCTTATCAAGTTGACATGGATTGGATCTTGATGGCTATAGATGACGCACGGAAGCTCCGATTGGCTCAAATGAGCTGTCAATCGAACGCTCAGTGTCCACCCTACATGTGGGAAGCAGACGTTCGGCTGTGCAGCCAGCGGGAATAAAGTTTTTACCTTGTATAAACAAAATATCTCACACATCGATCAGCTGATTTCAAAGATTGCAACAGCTGTTCATGGGCTTTTATGGACGTGACGATGATGGTGATCAATATATTTTTACCGGAAATGATCGTTTGGACCTTTGGCAATGACACAGGAGTGTTTATTTTGGATTGTTATTAATTACATGATTATTATGAGGCTTCATAGATGAGTTGGCTCAAAGTTATGATTTAGATATTTGAGTTTAATTGCTATTTTGACACAATCTAAAATAGATGAGATTCTAAGCTTTCTAAAATGATGTGGAATGGGTAACACATCCAGCATGGTGGACTGTTCACAACACATGGCAAAATAAAACTCATCCTGGGCCCACTGGCGGGCCGTCTACATGGAAAGAGGTTTTTAAGAGGGCGTTTGTATTGTATATTTAACCTTTTTTGTAGATATCTATCGGAAGGATTTATCTCATCAGCCTTGAGTCTACTTAAAGCAGTGAGTTTGGTGCATGGTCTGAAATAAGGATTCCGTCTTTAATTTTAGAAGCCAAATTTGCTGATATCAAAAAGTAATCAATACGGGAATAAGATTGGTAAGAAGCAGAATAGCAAGAATACTCTATAGCATCAGGCTTTAATGGGGGCATATATGTTAACTAGATTCAGGTTTTCTGTTAGTACCTTGTACAATTAAGTATCTACCAGCTTTGTCGTTGATTAAATTTGTTACCTGAAATGGTACTGATTTGTGAATTAACGTCATAACACCTCTAGCCCGAGTAGAAAATGTTGCTGAATACACACATCCCGTCCACCTCCTCCTAATTCTAATATCATCCTTTGGCAGTAAATGTGTCTCTTGCAAAAAAACTGAGTTTTTGCAAGCATCTGCAATTCCAGGAAGTACATTTTACCTCCACACCCTGCGACATGACCTTTGACACAGATTAGGTTACCCACATGTACATAAAAATAAAATATACATTTAAAAAATATTAAGATGTTCCAAACCACATCCAACAATGTGAACCTATAACCCCTTTCCCGAATGCCTCCACCCTAATGGGGAGCCCCCCCCCTCCTCATGTTGACACTTAGTCTTATAGACGGAATCGGAGTTTTGGGCTTCCGGTGGAATCGCAATGCATGCTGGTGTGGCAAGCCTAGAAAAGTGAGCACCAATTCTACAAGGGCCGCCATATTGGATTTCTTCTCTACGTGTTTACATTGTATTTATCTTATTCTTCAAGCGTGTTGTAAACAAACCTACTACTCTACAATGAGTCCTGAACTCCTTTCTTATGATGAGGTTCAGATGTGGAAAGTCGAAGCTATGAAAGTATTTTGCCGCAGGCGGAATTGAAAGGTTTCAGGAACAAAACTCGAGCTTATTGCCAGGGTGTTTGCTGCATCAGAGATGGGCATTGAGGAGCAACCAACAGCTAACGAAATAATTTCAATCACAGAAAAAGAAAAGACTAAGCTTTTGGTTATGCCGAGTGGCGTTTCAGTGCCTCATCCCTTGACATTGCAGGATGGCTGGGTCAATGAAAACAACAGCATGACTTCTTGGAAAATCCGATTCCGTCTATAGCTGACAGTCACTGTATTCATACAGCACGTGTTTCAGCTCGACTATGCTTCTATTCCTAATCTTTGTTTTACATTACTAACCGCCATGTAATCATAAGAAGTCCCACCAAAAGTAGATCCACCATACATATCTAATGGGCAGTGAGCTCATGAGGAGCCAACATATGTTATGCCGTAAAATTCAAGATTATAAAAGTACCAAAATAAAATAAATATGCGTTCATTCTTCAATTTTAAACTGTAGGCTCCACATACCCTTGTCATAAAACGGCACTTACCATTTTGTTAAAGGACAAAGTTTGGGGGAAAAAAACAAGGAAGGGTCACAAACTGGGCAGGCTGGTAGATCAGTCACACAAAACCATGGAGGGAAAAACCTCAGACCAGTTATGAGACAAGGTGTCAGGCTAAGGAGCACTGGATAGCTATGTGTTTAGATGGGTATGCCTGTTCTATATATGCGAGTTGATATACATGTATGAGTGAGTAAGTAATAAAAACAGATGTGACACACGGATAAAGGTCCACAATAAAATCCATAGTTAATGTTCTTTAATATGTATATTCATGGACGTCCCCTGGAGCACCGATGCCTTCTTTACGTGAGTGTTACGAATCAGACAAAGGGAGGGAAGACTCAATCGCACGACTCCAGGGGCCAACATGGCTCAGTAGGCCGGCGGAAAGGCCGGGCTGGAAGCCGGCGAAGTCGCTCGGGAGGCCAGGCTGGAGGCCAGGCTGGGGGCCGGACTGGAGCCGCTCTGGAGGCCAGGCTGAAGGCCGGAGGAGCCGCTCTGGAGGGCGGGCCGGAGTCACTCTCGACAGTTGGGGGGAACACGGGGATCTCGAGAGTGAGGGGGAGCACGGGGGTCTTGGGAGTCAAGGGAAATGCAGGGACTGGGGTCTCGAGGGGCCAGGAGAATGCAGGGAGTGGGGTCTCGATGGGCCAGGAGAACGCAGGGACTGAGGACTGGAGTCTGCCGCGGACCGGCAGCAGGAACGGGGTCTCACGCGGCCCAGCAGCAGGAACCAAGACAGGAGAAGAGGAACCTGCAGCGGGTGACGTCACTGGAGGAGCAGTCAGCAGATGAGTGAGGAGCTGTTGCATCTGTGTAGTCAGGAAGTGTACTTCAGAGAAAACAGAGGCTTGGAGCTCTGTTTGATGGTCTGCTAAGTCCTGGATTCCTCAACTGACTGATACCAGCTGATTCTCATGCTGCTAGATCATCACACCCCGGAGTGATAGGGCGTCCTGAAGCTTTTTGGTGTCGGCTGAGTCCATTCTGGCCAGTTTGTTCTGTTACGACTCGGACACAGGGAGGGCAGACTCAATCACACGACTCCAGACACAAATGTAAAGTGTAGAATAAACAAAACTTTACTTCCAAAAAACAACAAAATAACAACTCAAAATGCTCACAAGGAGGATATACAAATTTCTCGGAAAAGCACACTTCATGGAACACTGATACTTGCATATGATCTCACAAGGATATGACAAGATGAACTGGCACAAGACAAGGGGAGACAGGACGATTTATACAAGAGGTGAGTGGGAACAGGTGAAAACAATCAGGGGCGGGGAAATCGCTGTCGATGGAGGGAAACTACACAAGTACAGGAAGTAAACACAAAACATGACACAAGGGAGGTGAACTTTACAAAATAAAAAATGGGTTAGTAACCTCATTTAGAACTATTAGGATATCAAGCATAATTTACCTACATTTGATTGATTTTTTGATTTTAGGCAATATACCTCAAAAGGATGAGTGCCTCCACCACACCACACAGCATAATAACTGGAAGAACCAGGACAAGCTACTTGGGCCAGTGCCCCCCTATCCATTATCCAGGTTCCTTACCTCCACCCATCAAATAAAATGTAGGCTAATTGCATTTTAATGTTGATTATTATTCTGTTTGTATTATTATGATTATTATTCTTTTTATTTATAATTTATATTACATATTGATTATATGAATTTTGTATTTAAATTCTTATATTATCTTTCTTATTATTAGGCTGCTATATTATTATTATTATTATTATTATTATTATACAAATTAAAATGATCTGAGATTGAAGTTACATAATAACATTTCTAAATAATAATAAATAACATATTATTCAAAAAAGAAATTGTTGTTGTTTTTACCTTCAATTGCCCTAATATGCCATGTACCTAGAGAGCAAACTAAGCCATTTTCTTCAGAAGTGTTCAACAAATGCAACGGTAAGAAGTTTAAGGTTCAAACTTTAATCGGTGTCATAGACTGCAGTCAATCAGAGATGGGTCAGACATTCAAACTTGAATTGGTGTTAAATACAGCAGCCTCAGAACTTCAAAACAATTTGCACTCTTAAGTGTTCCAACGGAAAACGAGCAGCCAACAAAGGAACAAGTCTTAGTTGCTTTTTAATATATAGCGTCAAATCACAACTCACTTTTCAGTGCTCTTTTATTAAATAAACTAAAGGCTTATGTTATTTATCTCATTTATGTGCACTTTTCAGTGTCTACTGTGTTGCTTTTTTGCGTTATTCACATTTTCTCCTCTGCTCTGTCTTGCGAAGGGTTAAACTTCCATCCATCCATCCATCCATCCATCCATCCATCCATCGTCTACAGCAGGGGTCGGGAACCTTTTTGGCTGGGAGAGCCATAAAAGCCAAATATTTTTTTAATGTATTTCCTTGAGAGCCATATAAATTTGAATGCAACTTTATGCGTGCATTTTTTAAGAATAACACGTCTCCGAGTACTAATAGAGGTATCAGTGTTGCATTGAACAGGAGCTCTTTTATTAAATAAACTAAACGCTTACGTTATTTATCTCATGTATGTGCACGTTTCAGTGTTTACTGCACGGGTGTCAAACTCAAGGCAATTATATCCGGCCCGCGAGAAAATGTCATATGTCTGTCATAACTGGCCCGCCAGTTTTGGTAATTAAATCAATGCATGGCACAACTACGGGAAAAGACATTTGAGGAATAATCTAAATATGTGAATGAAATGAAAGTTTTTGGAAAGCAAAGGGAAAGACACCACAGATCTCTGGGACGATGTGAGCTGGCCTGTTTGTGCGACATAACGAAGCATCTCACTGTTAAACCTGCAGCTTCAGGGCCGTGTGATCACAGACATGTGTGATGCAGTAAAAGCGTTCCAAGCCGAGCTGCCTGTGGGAGACTCGGATGCAGAAGGAAACTTTGGTCACTACGTGTTTCCAAACACTGACAAACATCTCTACCGCTGTGTTCCCGACAGCATTCTGCTGATCAACTGAGAGCATTTGCCGACTTTGCAGCTCAGATATTTTAATTGAACTGCTCAGCAATCCGTTTGAAGTTGACTTAAATATGTTCCATATCTTTTTGTGTACCCTGTTCAATAAATGTGGACCATGTTTGGCCCTCGACGTAGTCCCAGTTTTTAATGTTGGCACAGTATAATAATTTATTACTTGTTAAGTTAAAAAATGTCAGCTCAAAATTGTCTGCGAGCCATATCGCGTTATCGAAAGAGCCATAGGTTCCCGACCCCTGGTCTACAGCTTAACCGGGGTCGGGTCGTGGGTGCAGCAGCTCCAGTAAGGAACTTAACTTCTCCGGGCCACATCCGCCAGTGAGGAGATATAATCTCTCCACTGAGTCCTGGGTCTTCCCTAGGGTCTCTTCCCAGCTGGACGTGCCTTGAACACTTCCCTAGGGAGGCGGCCAGGTGTCATCCTTACTAGATGCCTGAACCACCTCAACTGGCTCCTTTCAACGCAAAGGAGCAGCGGCTCTACTCCGAGTCTCTCACGAATGGCTGAGCTTGTCACCCTATCTCTAAGGGAGATGCCAGCCACCCGTCTGAGAAAACCCATTTTGGCCGTACCCGCGATTTTGAGGTGCTGAATTTCCAGCGATTTCCAGTGACTGCTGAAGGTCACAGACCGATGACGCCATCAGGACCACATCATCTGCAAAGAGCAGTGATGAGATCCTTGCAGTTCGGTGGGTTAATCTTCTCCAGATATTCAACTTTGTATGTGTATGTGGCTTTACATTTAACAGTGTACTACAAAGAAAATCAGAGTATGAATCAGTGTGCAGTTACTATTAAAATAATATTTAGCTGTTCTCAAAGCTCACTGACACTAGAATGTTCGGCTGTCGCACGTCTTTATTTGGCCTTTTGCATCAAAGGAACCCTACACTTCACTGATGTGTCAGTAATTTAGCCTCAATAAGTAACTCAAGCTCAACAATACATTTTTTGCGATATCTAGGTTAACGTTATTTCTGGAATCATACTGTAATGTCACATTAATATTTTTAAGATACATACACCTTATTGTAACGTTAATTGCACACACAGTCTGCCACTTTTTAACATAACGAATGTCAACGTTATGTTTAAAAAGGGGCGGACTGTGTGTGTAATTAACGTTAATAATGCATAACGTTACCTAACTAACTAATTAACTAACGTGACTTTATTTTCCAACCTCACACAGACACCTTTTGTTCAAAAGTATTATCACTCTTAATTTTAACACTTATCTATTACTTTGATGCTTCCATTTGCATCGTTAGCACAGCTGTGGATCGCACTTGAATGCTAAATACACCGATACTTGATCAGTAGTGCTATAATAAAATAATACTAGAATTTCACTTACCGAGAAAAACTGGATTTAACTGTTTTAACCGCAAAGCAAGACATATTTTTAGTCCGATAATTACATGAAAAACACCACAAACACGTCGGGAGTTCAAGTTATGTGCCTTGGATAAGCTGAGCCCGGAGCCGTCGACCAGAGCGGACAGCTAGCGGCTAGCCGGCAGTGACGGCATCCACCTGTCACTCAAAGCAACCACTCCCTTAATTATGCATATTTTTAAGCCTTCATATAATTGAAACAGGTGAGTTTTTTAAAGATTGTACAGTTGACATAAAGGGGGATGTGAGATACAGAGACCAAAACTATTTTTGTACCAGACTGTAAACATGTTTATTTTTGCTGTAAAGTTGGGCATTTTAACATGGCTGTCTATGGAGATTGAACAATTTGTGAGCCTCAAGTGGCCATTCGATGACCTGCAGTTTTTGGCATTTTCTTCTGCATAGGCTTCACTGCTGTTACCCAGAGTTTGCCGGCGGCCAGTAGCTCCCATGAACTTTGTTACATTTTTGTTTTAATTTGTTCTAATTTCGTCTTTATTACTGAAGCACGTAATGCACTATAACATAAATGCACTCACCAACATCAGAGAAGAAGGCACAGGGATTGGATTATTGGCAGGGGACCTTGAGACGATCACTGAGTCTGAGTGATCGACCCGGGAAGAGAGCCGGAATAAGAGGGAGGCTGGCCAAGCTTGGACCTTAGGATTTTTGTTGCTGCTGTTTACCTTCCTCCTGATACAAACGTAAAAAATGCACTACAGCAATGCACTACTGTTTTTGTTTTTTGTTTTCCTTTTGTACCATAAAGGGAAACTACTTAACCTCTTAAGGGGTGGGGGATTTTACTCAAAAATACCTACAAATGACATACCCAAAGTAAATTAAAAGCTGCTCTTCAACCATTTTCACCAGATGCATGATTTCGGTTTCATTCAAAAGATAACTTTCTTATTGTTCTTGGAAAACAGTGAAGAATCACACCAATTGCTTCTGGCACTGAGTAATAGTGGTCTGAATATACTGAATTTGAAGAAAATACACTCCGCCTGAATTTGTTTGTTGAAAAATATGCCTGAAGATGGGTATAGCTGGTAGTTATGAGCTGGAAAACACAATAGGAACATAGCACCAAGTATTACCAAGTTCAGGTTCAAATTTCAGAACAAAGGCACAAAAACTTAACTCATTAGACAGGTTTTTCTAACACCAGGCGTTCACAAGCTGTGCATTTGGAGATATTATAATATTTATTGATAAAAAGGCCATAAATAAATAACTATTATATTCCCAATATTCTATGTCAGTAGTAATGACACAAAGTAAGTGAAGTATAAACACATTTCTTGTAATATTTTTGTGTTTTTTTTGTATTTTGATTATAATAAATACAATTATGAAAAAATAAAACATTTGTAAAATAAAAACCATTCAACTGGCATGTCTAACTCTTCCGCATTTCATTGGCTACACGATACGCCAGTCAACGGGAGACTCGGCTGCTGCTGGCTCAGTCTGTAAACAAAAGAAGAGGTCTGGCACTTCCTTATCAAGTTGACACTCATTGGCTCTTGATGGCTGTAGATAATGCATGAAAGCTCCTATTGTCTCAAATGAGGACGGCGGGCCGTCCACCCGTTATGTGGTTAATTAATTTGTTCAACTTTGTGTTGGACAATGACAATAAATGTACCTTTAACTTGAACCTTAAACATTGTCCATGTCCATCTGGTGTAATACAAGACATGACAAGACCACATTGGCATATGGTTGTCATCAGGTAGGCAGAGTAAGGCAAACAATACCCAGAATTATCAGCATGCAAAGAAGACATCAATACATCCTGATCAATCAAGCAGGTGGGCAAAACAGACAACGCAGAATTTGGCAAAATGCTACAGCAGCTAAGTGCGAGGAAGTGCATGGAAGATGGTTGAAGCATTGGTAATGTAGAACAACAGGACAAATGATTGGCTTGGTTTGTCGAAAGCAGCTTTTTCCTGTATTAGCAAGTAGGGGTAGGCAAATAAGGCTTAGGGAGCATAGGTGGAGGAAATGATTGGTACTGTTTCTGGACTGTGATGTCAGTCAAATCATGTTTTACAGGGAGGGCCTTGTTCTTAGTCACAAAGAAGAAACCAGTGTAAGACTATAAGAATTGAAGAAGTATGAATAATGCAAGTCCATGAACTATGGCTACAAAGCTATATTTTCAGGGGGGGTTCCATGCTGTGTCAAGGAAGTACCGAGCAGGAAGTCTACAGTACATTTGAAAAGAGCTGGTTCTGGAACTGCTGAAGAAGTCCCGCAAATCTCAAACTCAGGTGGCACATTGGATACATACATAAATCCCTATTGGGAAGAAGAAAGGCTATCATCGATACACTTAAGTCGATCATAGATTCTCTGATTCTGATCTCTGATATATGTATATATATATATATATATATATATATATATATATATATATACACATATTTGCAAATGCTTGCACACAGCCTGTAAGAATGGAAAACCTAATTTTCAACACCTTAAATTTGTGTAAAATATATCAACGGGTGTTGAAGTTATTTCAATATGATGGACATTACAGTAAAAAGAAAACAAAAAAACATGAGCATGAGCAGGGAAATATTTTAAAGGTATGTAACCCATCAGTATAATAAAGATTTACTTAGTAAAGTAACAATTTACTTTTTTAGAGGAAATGATAAAGTATGTAGGCTAGTTTGAAAAGTTATATTCTTAATCAAGAACTGCCTTAAAACAAGAGAATTATATTTTTAATAGAAATGACAGACTGTTAATTGTACACTAACTGGAAATTAAACTTGTCTGAATCATGTGTGGAATATATTATAGATGAGCAAATGTGATGATTGAGATTATATTTATTTTTTTATAAATTAATGATATTCTGTGGCCACAGATAGGTTGTGGCCCCCGCCAATGCAAAGAGACACACACATAGATACACAGGGTGGGAACAGTATATGATAGTGAGTATTATTCATGAGAATTAATTATAATTAATTTAATTTGTGATTTCTTGCACATTCAAGAAATCACTAACTGAAGCAGAAAAGTAAGAAAGTATGTCGAAAAATTCCTGACCTACCTACTTCTTGGAATGCAGTGAACACACCAGGTAAGTGACGTCTAACATGTCGGAGCATTGAAGGAGAGTTTGTTCCTTCCACTTCGCTATGTGAGCCCAAGGGTGTACCTTGATTGAATACAGATCAGCCCTGATTGCTGGTGTTCCTTGTCTCTGTGTGGTGTCATGGCTACACATGAGCAAAGGGATGAATGTTAATTGAAGGAGAAGCTCAGAGAAATCTGACACAGAACAAGATATGAGTTGAAATGCCTGAGGGTGGGTTTTTGGTTGCGCTTCATAATGCATCGTGGGGTTGTTCAATATGAAAAGATGTGCATTTGTGCATGTTTATAGCTTATTGAACTTCTTTTTCATAGCTACTGGGCTTTTGGACCAATATTTAATTATAACTAGGTTGTATATAATAGGCTATATTTGCACAACAACATACATTGACTTGACATCTTACATCCCATTCTTGTGAAACATCCCTATCTTATAAGAATTACATTCATCTACAACTGTAACCTACTGGCTCCTTCATTTTTGAGGATATCCCAGGTTATATTCTTATCATTATAACAAAGAAGCGATTGTATTGAGCATTCATCTAGCACCATCATAACTAACTAATGCCTCAGCTGTTTTCTACTTAGTGTTTAGTGCTAATTAGCAAATGTTAGCATGCTAAACTAAGATAGTTACCATGGTCAGCTTCACAGGCTAAACTGCAGCATGTTAGCATTGTTATTCTAAGCATGTTATCATGCTAATGTTAGCATCTAGCCCAAAGCATTGCAAATACAAACTCACAGAAGTGCCAGTATCTTACTCTTGTTACATGTATAAATTGAAGCCTGTGAGTTACTTCAGGTTGATCAACTCAAGCCAGCCCCCACAAACACATGGCATACTCTTCTCACTGTAATATATATCAAACGTAGCCTACCCTTTTCATCATGGCGACAAAGTTGTTATGGTCACTTCCCACCCTGCTGAGCTGCCTCTTTGAGGCGAGTGAGAAAGTCACAACCCAAACAAACAACAACACAAACCTTTTGTTATTTATCACATTGCGACTTCTTCTCTTGAAAGATGCTATATACTGTAAATACATTTTACGGACTTTACTCTCAAATCCCCTCCTCCACCACCACCACTGTCAACACTACAATCATAATGCTGGCAGTCACAGTGGTAATGCTGCAGATTATGGGGATGAGCATAAACCCCAGATGGTTTCTGTGCAAAAACACATCTAATCTATGTTTTATCAACACAGCTGAATATCTGTAAGTAAGTATCTGCTGACTAAAATCTTTCTTTTTCTTTTTTAGCATGTGACTATGCAGTAGAATGCAGATTCTTATTTCACAGGAGTTACAGCACAAGAGGACTCTCAATACTGTTCAATACCCAAACTTTCTCCATGTTTTTTTCTGTCCATGCTCCATATCCCAAATTCCACGACCCCACAGGACTCCAGTCTCTACATATTTAATTTCCGTTGTTTATCCAATGCTGCTCTGCTTTTTTTTGTAATTCATTCTGTTTGAGTTGGCTTGTTATTTCTTTTTCAGTTGTGTGATGTTAAATAAGCCCTTCTTTGGTAGGCTAACAACCCTGATATATAGCATTTAGTGACGCTAACGCATTTAGTTAGGTTTTGCCTTACTTTAACAGCAAACTAAACATTACTACTTCAGACTTTTATCTGCCCGGAGTCCTACCTTTAGCCCCAGAAATAAATCATGAATTAATCATCTAGCTGTAGAGTTCAAAGACTGCATAGGGTTATAACGAAGTAATGAAGCGGCGTTCACATAAAACATCCCTGGTTAAGTTGTGTAGCCCACCAGGCACGGAGATCAAATAGCTGTGTTGCACTGGTCATATTATTTGATCTCAGTCACGTGCATGCTCACAGAAACAACAAGCACATACAAGAGAGACTAACAGGGAGACGTGTACCCACAGACACACACACACACACACACGCACACACACACACACACACACTCACACACAAACACCCACACACACACACACACACACACACATACACAAACACCCACACACACACACACTGAATAGGAAGGGGGGGTTGACAATCAGTAGTCAATTATCGTGCAGCAAAAAAAGAAAGCAACTGATGCTACCTAGTGATTTACCAGAGGATAAGTGGGTGGGTTGCCAGGCTTTGATGCTGTAAACCACAGCTGTGATTACAGACTTTTTTGCACTTGTGTGTATTGCTGGACAATATATACTGTATATATAAGGTACATATAATCTATGGTTATTATTCTCCAGCTCTGCAGCACAACTTTGCCTGGCAGGTGTTCCTTTATATGTCCTGCAAGGCACTTAGACACAATACCTTTAGCTAATAATACTAATTAATATAATAATAATAATAATAATAATAATAATAATAATATGTTATTTAGATAGCCCGTTCCATACATGAAATGCAGCTAAATAAAACACACACATGAAAAGATAAGGTCTTGTAAAAGACGAGGTTCTAAGGAAAGTCAGTAGTAAAAAGATGTGTTTTGAGCTGATTCTTAATGTTACTCACAGAATCGGATATGCAGTCGCAGCTAAGGGCTGCTTCACCAAGATTTTTTATTAATATATATATATATATATATATATTAGGGCTGTCGAATTAGCACGTTAATTTCGATTAATTAATTACAGAAAAAATAACGCAACAAAAAAATTAACGCAGATTAATCGTGCTCTTAGTTAGAAGCCCCTGAGCGCATTTGCCGACATTGCAGCTCCGACAGCACCCCCTTCACACCGGAGCTCCGACAGCACAGCATATATATATATATATATATATAAAATGTCCATACATTCATAATACTATGAATGTATGGACAAACAAGCCACACTATAAGTTTTAGGTGCCTCCAACTAGTGTCAAAAGTACTCTTGTTTTTTTAACTGTGCACAAATGAGTAAATCATGCTCTCTGATTACACAAACTATTATTCTTGTGTATTAAACTTTTTACAATTTTACTTTTGAGCTTTGTTTTCTCTGACCCTGACTGCTTGTGTCACTTTCCCCATTGGACTTCTGTTGTGTCTTCCGGCCCCTGGCTCTCAGAATGTGACCTGTTTAATAAATGCTGGCTAGCCTTGACTGCTATCAATTGGCTGCAAATACCTTGAAGGCAAATGCTGATAGTGTGCAAAATAAACAGTAAAGAAAATGGACACTTTTATTTAATTGAGCTACTGGAGCTCAACACTTTGTAGATGGAGATAGGTGGTGTTTGCCTATTAAAATACCACCTATAAATACATTAAAATACATGTTATACACATATACAAAATACATGTTAATGGTTATATTTTGTTGAAAGTAACGTTTAGTGTATTCATTTGCAGACAGCCTAAAGAGACTGATCTTTTGCTTATTTATGTGATTCAGAATCACTTAAGCATAAAAAGCAAGCCAATCACCATATTCCAGAACCTGCACCCATGCAAATGTTTGATATTATAACGCTGACTTGATTAATAATAACTAACTGTCGGCACGTTTTCCTTCCAAAAAGACCCATTCAGGGGGTGGAGTCCTTGGTTAGAATGAAAATCTGCAGGATTTTGCTTCTCCATGGTACAATCCTTTATTATTGGATTTTAAAAAACTGTCATTGACAAGTTCTCTGACAAAACCATTAATTATCTAATCGTCACAGCATGAGTTGACTAAGCAGCAAGGAAAACAAGGGAGTTACATCTTGTTCATCATAGAAACTGGCAACCATCTTGGATTGACTTAAAGTGATACTCCACTAATATGTTATTAGTACCGAATTACTTTTTAATGTAGGCCGGATGTAAATGCGTGGTTGTCCAATAAGTGTTTGGTGAACATGTAAAGACAGTGGACAATTGCCACAGTTGTTTGATTTAATTCCGTGTGTCACTTCAGTAGTCTCACATCCACAAGCGACAACCAACATTTGACGAAGAGCTAAACTTGTTTGGATGGATGGGTCTACTTTATTATAGGTCAGCAGGATTAAGTCACTTACAGCGAAGAAGTCACTGATCTAAAGCTGTTAAATGTTATGCAGATAACAGAAAACCTGTAAACTAAAACAGTTTTTAAATTTGATAGACAATTGCTTTTACAAGCAATTAAAGTTAAATGAGAAATGGAGAAATCAATAGAGCATACAGTAAACTTACAGTTCAATAGGCTGGTGTATAAATGTTACCACCAAAGGCATTTAAGAAGCAGCAGTTCAACAAAGACGTAACAAAAACCCTACAGCCTCTAAACACACACGAGGACAGTTGACCTTGTGGTGAGCTGGAAAACGCAGTATGTCTACATAGCTGAAGGTATTTAAAAGGCCAGTGATTCAGGAGAGCGAATCTCTCTTCACTGGACCAAAGTTTAACCTTTAGTTGCCCCAGAAAACGAGAAAACTGACTCGCACTCATCCCACACATAAATCTTTGATCAGCTAACAGGAGCGTCCAAACACAGATGCCATTCACTTGAACTGGATGGAGTTATGCTTGAAAAGTTAAATCAACCACAGATACGTCAAACATGTAATATTTAGTTATGCAGAACACCTGAGAGAACTGAAGCAGTAGAAGTTTTAAGGATGAATCCTACTGACTTTGTTGATCCCTCGACTTTATCAAGACCGACCAGCCAGGGGAATTTTCAATTCCCTAGTGTCGCTATAGACTATTGTCTTGCTTTTCAAAATTACTTTTGGCAGATATGTTTATTTGCTTTCATGCTGGGAGTTAAAGAGGATCGCTAGCATTCTCCTGTCCGTACAGTAAAGCTAGGAGGTTAGCTTATATTAGCATTAATATTGGTTCTGTCCAAAGGTAAAGAACATCTGATTATAGATATGATACATATAGATTGAAATAAGATATATAGTTTACAGTAACATTTTAGTTAGAGTTACTTTAGATGTTCTGGCAGCCAGTTTCCCTGTTTACAGCCTTTATTCTGAACTCAACAAACTGTCTGCTAGCTGCACTAACAGCGATTTAGTGTATTTCTCAAACTATTCCTTTAAGTCAGGGGTGGGGAACCTTTTTTCTATCAAGGGCCATTTTTTTATTACAACATCCTTCGAGGGCCATACTCATTATTGAACTCATAACCCCTGCAAATGTTTTTAAGACACAGCCCATTCATTTCACTTTTAATTTATGCTGTGCAAAAAAACAACTTTTTTTATCCATGTATCTTTCTGTTTTATCAGAAAACAATCCTTTATTAGTCCCACAACGGGGAAAGGTATCTTGTCACAGCAAAATAACATATGAAGTAAAAAGGCAGTACACAATAATTAAATAGAATAAAAAATAATGTAAGTAACAAGTGGTTGATAGAAAATAAAGTGAGTATTGTAAATGGCAGTGATAATTGCACAGCAGTGGTGGAATAGTCTGTTCTTGGTGTGGTGGTCTACCTCTCTATCTTTCCATGTTTGTATGTTACGCTCTGGAGAGAGCTGCTTGTTGGGCCAAACACCGCCGAAGAGCGTTAACTTTATCCAAACGCACTCGTCAGCTCGTGCAGTTTGGCATGTTTTTCATCACCGCAAGCCAACTAGACACATAAACTAGTCTACAACTACGCACAAACTAGACACACTGGCCTTTTACTTTCACAAAGAAATAATCGTTCGTCCATTTTTCCTGGAAAGTGCGACATTCCGCATCCAGCTTTCTCTGTTTTACACTCTCCATGCTGCGTTCAATGACCGTCTCGTTTAATATTGAAGTTTTTTGACATGACGTGACCACGTGATTACACGTTCCGCTCGTGTTGTGTTCAAGGACACTGACCTTTGTGTCAATGTTGTACTCCAATAGAACAGAGAGAGAGCAAAAACAGAGGACAGAGAAATAAAATCAATGCTGTCCTCATTCCTTCACACTGAAATGATGAAAAGCATCATCAGTGTCCTACTTCTGGAGTTTAGGGGTAACAGTATTTTTTACAGAAACACACACACACACACACACACAGTCTGCCTTTATAGTCGCGAGGTCATTTCGTTTACTCCCATTTATTCCCAGAGAACAGACTGTGGAACCTTAAACTTAAAACTGCATTAGAGCTGCAGCTGGTAACTTTGACATGTTAATAAATCTGTTTGTTGTTTTTTTTGTTTTTACTCTTTAAATCTCTTTATTCGTTTTGTGCACAAACAAGAACAACTGAACTGTTATCCTCAGACATAGGAAGTTTGTATATGAAAAAAAAAAGAAAACCCATTTTACCCAGCCACCCACCTCCCACATTCCCTTGACCCCATTACATAATTTCCCCACCTTATCAACACCCCGCCCCCCCATCCCTACTGCAGTCATACCTTTAAAACATTTTTTTTTAATTCTCTTTAATTATTGTGTACTCTCCACTTTACTTCATATGTTCTTTTGCTGTAACAAGGTATATTTCCCCATTGTGGGACTAACTCTGATTCTGACCTCACTCCCACCCTCCCCTCATACTTGCTTTAATATAAACCCAATATAAACCCTATGTGAATAAATGCGCAAATTAAACAACAACAAAGTATGAAGGGGGAGAGACACAACTCACAATGTCATGTGACCTGCTGTGGAAGGACCTTGCATCGCTGAACACCTTCACGTGCACAAATAGAAAAAGAATGAACCAGATCTCAGATGTGTTTCCGTTTATCATTAGACAATCCTGTACTAAAGTCATCCCCGCAAAACATCAAAAATTAGAGAGCATATTAAATTATAAATGACCAACTCATTTACTGTTTTGTTTTTTTAGAAAGTAAACAACAACAAGGTCGACTGGCCGGTCGGTCCACCAGTTTTGTCTGGACAGACCTAACTAAGTAGCTCAGCAACTGCTGCATATTTTATTGGTTGCTTTGGATAAAAGCCAAATGAAAAATGCAGATTACATTTCTGTACAAACATTCACGGCCTCCAGCAACTGAATCCTGCTGACTTTGGTGATCCCTCATTTTTCATCCAGCACCAAAATGGAAATTACATTTGTTTGTTTGTTTATATCAATTGTCATGAAATTCAAGGTCCCAATGGTAAATTGTCGATATAGATCCTTTATGTCACGTATCCAGGTAAATATCTCTAAATCTTCTGGATCAATCTGTATCCTTGTGACTTTGATGCTCTCTGGCGCCCCCAGCAGGATGACACATTTTGGAATGAGGAATATTTTGATAACTGTTGTGCCCCATAGGATTAATGCAAATATAAAACATGTTACAACTTGTGATGCCCTGACGTCATCTAGCATTATCATCAGTTAGAGATTATTTATAAATACCTGAAAAACTAATAATATTTCTTTATTTACTTTATTATGTTTAGTACTATTTAGCATTTCAGTAAATGTTCGCATGCTAACCAGCTAAACTAAAATGGAAAACATGATAATGTTGTCACTGTTAGCATGTTGGCATGACAACCCCCATCACTGATACTTCACCATGACTGTTCACTATGACCTCACAGTGCCAGTAGTATGGTTGTAGAGTCTTCGTCTTTTAGTAGAAGTATAAATGTATCTTCTTCACTTTTGATGGAGGTAATTAGCAGTTTCTCCACATTTCCTCTCTGCGTCACGCTAGGCTAAACATGTTGTGTATTTACAGGATTTGTGTAGTGAATGACGTGATGATGTGATATTGATCTTCTCATCTGACTTCTCTCTGGTTTCCAAAATATTGTATTTCTTTAAGTCGGTGAGGTAACTTTTATGTGTTATAATTTAGTTCCTATCTAAACCATTTTTAAAGATAGAGCATGCCCTGTAAAATCAAATTCTACTTTACCTTCTCTGAAATATTTTGTAAAATAATATAATATAATTTATTTATAATTTAATAAGGTGAAAGTAGTCATATCTGTAAGACGTCGGGTGAATGTTGTGTCACCTCACACACCAATACACCCCCTCACACTGCTCGGACGTCATCAGTTGAAGTAGGAGCAGCTGCCAGAGACAGCCAGATGTTTCTAATATCTAATGTAGACAGATCAATCTCCACATCTATATTTCATAACCGCACACCTTAACCCGTCTATCTTTTTGAATCCCATAAATCCTTTCGACCCGCGACTGCCACTCAGGTTTAGAGCTGGAGCAGGCAAATATTCTCAAAAATCTTTTATCGTTATTTCTCAGCAGATAGGCTGGCAGTTCAGGATCAGATCACCTCATCCTGCCTCTGCTGGCAAGTGGGGAGATGGCATCATTTTGGTCTAAAGTCTACATACTGTATGTGTGTGGGTGTGTGTGGAATTACACTCATTAGCTTGAGAATAGGCCACTGTATCTGTGGGATCATACAAGCTATAAAGCTCAGCTATTACTTAATTCCTGCTCATATTAAGTACTCCACTGCACTGCTGGGGAGGGTCAGCTACTATATTTATCTTAATATAGACAGATGCAATGTTAGCTACACAGATGCATCTGACCAAATAACATCCAGGTTTGATTTGAATACTGAATTGAAATAGTCCTCTATCATCAATGTAGCACACAGCCGCTTTACAAAAAGGCCATTCCCCTTTGAACCTATTGAGTCTATAGTAATGTCAAAAGACAAAATAAACATCCCAAGAACATTGATGTCTATATTAGATTTTTCAAAAATTCCACATTGAAGAGTTATTTTTAGGTCCTCTCCTCACAATTAGAGTTATCAAGCTGTTGTATGAATTATTTTTAAAAAATAGAGCTACATTGTTTTTAAGAGCATGTTGACTGCTCCAATTGTTTTGTAGTTAAATATATGTCAATTAACATTAATATAGAAGTTTCTTCAAGGCAAGTGATGCTGGAAACTGGTCTCTATACTCACAATGGGTAGGTCGTCTCCCCGAAATACAGCACCAATATTTGCAATTGACCAAACACATCTCCAGCAGGAGTTTATTTTGTTGCCATCAGTGTTCAGCTAGAGTTAAACTGATGGTGTAGTGTTCACTGAACTCCTCCCGCTTCATGTTGCTGTTCATGTCAGCCAGCAACAGTGAAAACAGTGTGTGGCTCATTAGCACATACATCACACAGTGATCTCAAATATAAATCAGTGCTCTCGTTGAGCATCACATGTCTGTCAAACTGTGTCGCTGTGAAATGATCAGGTTATTATTGTGACAAAACACGCATGCTCGTGGGGGGCGACTTGCATGTGGGATGCATTTCCCTTGGTGTTTTAGTCCTTATCGCTCTGTGTGATTATCCAACATGCTACTGGTTAAAGACCTACTGTTGAAAATACAGAGAAATACTTAGTTAGTTGTATAACAAGAGGGAAGTAAACTTGAGACACAAATTTCACTAGTTTGAATTCCGGACTGGCTGAACAAACACAAACAGAACACAACCGCTATCTCTTAAAACCTACTGTCAAGATGTGCTTAAAGTCATATTTTAAAGCATATTTGTTTCTTGTTACTTTGTGCCAGGTGTGCATGTATTTGGATATAACTAGAAGCTTGACCTGATTGCAGATGATCCAGCCTGCAGATGCTGTTGTGACAGAAAATATCAGATGCTGTCCAAACACACAGCCTCATTTTCATGATTTGGGTTAAAAAAAAGCTACCAACGTAACATCATGTGACTTAGTGACGTAGTGTCACATGACAATACGTCACTAAAAACTACAATTGTGGTTTCACACGGGACATGAACAACATTGTTCTGGGTGAAAGTTCTGTGCTTGTTTGTCATTACCAGCTTGTTAGAGGCAATTAACAATCCAGTACTGTGGATCAGGTAAACCTGGTTGTTCGTCAGTAAAAACTACGACCTACCAGCCTTTAATGAGAGAACGCACAGCACGTGACTTTGTCCTTGACTGACAAGCACATCAGATTCTTCACACATGGCACATGCAGAGATAAAAAAGAGATTTGCACAAAACATGAGTCACAAAGCAATCACTTGCACACTTTCATCTTCTTGCCTACCTCATCACAAATCAGATAACCTCTGGATTCCTCAGTAAGCCTGCAGCAGATGGTTTATTTGGTGCTGAGAGTGGGAGGAAAGAACAAAAACAGCTGCAACCGTTCTGTCAAAAATATTGTGCTGTTTGAACCTATAATATCTTAGATAGTTTCACATCGGGTTGGCAGGGGCCCAGAGGGAAGTAAACTTGAGACACAAATTTCACTAGTTTGAATTCCGGACTGGCTGAACAAACACAAACAGAACACAACCGCTATCTCTTAAACCATACTGTCAAGATGTGCTTAAAGTCATATTTTAAAACATATTTGTTTCTTGTGGAATATAAATTGGTTTTATGAGTAAAATGTGTGGAACTTGTTTAATGTAATGCTGTACCACGTGAGTTTTCTCTTTGAAACGTACCAGCTTTATGTTCATAAACTGCTAACAGCTACCAATACACCAAAACTAATAATAAGTACATAAGTACAGTTAATAATAACAGTACAGTTATTATACAAGCACGATACAGTGGGTAATCATACATTACATGCACAGAGAACTGAGAATCATTAGCAAGGTCACAAAAGAGAAAGACAAATGTTTTCCAAAAATATACATTTCATGTTGCTTTAGAAGATTTTTCTAAACCACCATTTACTATTTAATTGAATGATTTGTAGCAAGCTTATTGTTGCAGTTTTTACCTGCAATTAAATTCTGGCACATTAATTAAGAACGCCAAACTAACGCCTGTGTCCGGTGTCCTGTAGTGCTGTCCAGTTACTAAAAGTAAATCTACACCTTCCAGCCAATATGAATTGAAAATTCTTAAGTATCCTGGCATTATTTTAGTGTATCACTACATGAACAGTATACATACTTTACATATATATTCAGCCTCCCAGCTTGTTCACAGACATTAAAATACCTTCTCAGCCTTCAGTTGAAGATGACCTGAGGCTGGCTTCAGACAATGCAGCCCTGAAGGACATCAGCAGAGATGAAGAAAACAAAAAGGAAACCTTTTGGTTTACAGAAAACGTTGGCCAGAAGGTTGATCTAAATTTGTCACAACCCAGCTCTAGGGCAGGACAAACAAACGATAAGGACCAAAGTATATCAGCGATTTATTTGCAAAACGGGACACAAGTTGCGAAGCAAGTTTATGCAAACAAAAGACAAAGCCAAAACAACGGGGTTTCCTGGCTCAGGCAGGGAGAGAGAGCAGCATCGCAGATGCTGGCCTTTTATGGTCGTGAGATGCGCTGCGCCCAGGTGCTCCAGATCTGACGGATCATCAGCTCCACTGACACCTTAAACAGAATCAACACAGTGACTGACACAAGACAGGTTAAGCAGGGGCCGTCACACCCCCCCATAAAGTTGATGTCCCATTGGGCCATCAGCACTGTATCACCATCCTCCACCAAGTACAAAAGTGACTCAAGTGAAAAAAACAAAAAACACAACATATACACACACACGACTCTTAATTCTACACGCCCCTTGGCCTGTCACTTTACCCTCCGTATCCTCAGCAACCCCGGTACCTTAAGAGAACACGAAATAGTAAAAACTGGTTTAAAAAGGCAGTAGAAATTAGTCAAGAGCCCAGAGACAGGAGAACTCAGAGCAGAGGAGTTAGCCGTTAGGGTCGAAACCTGTACTCTCCTGTACAGCTTCCCTAGCAACCAGCATCAGCCACGGAAGACCCTGCTCCCAGTGTCTATCCAGCTCGACGCAATACGCATGCAGGAGAGAGTTAAGAGTCTGATTAAATCTCTCCAAAACGGTATGGCTTTGTGCATGGTAGGCAGATGACCAATTATGCTTTATGCGCAAAACCTTCAAGACTCGTGCAAACATGTGTGATGAAAAATTAGACCCCTTATCACTTTGAATAAGGGGTCTTATCACTGATACCAAATACAGATATAAATTGAGTCAACGCTTTTACCACAGACTTCGTTGTAATCGACCTCAATGGGTACGCAGCGGGATACCTGGTACTTTGACACATAACTGTCAAGAGATATTTACAACACGATTTAGAGCACGGTAACGGCCCTACACAGTCCACAATGAGATGTTCAAACGGTTCATTTATAGCAGAGTTAGGTTGAAGTGGCGCAGGCGTAATGCCCTGATTCGGCTTCCCTGTAAGCTGGCACACATGGCATGTTTTAAAGTACGCGGAGACGTCTCTTTTTACCCGTGGCCAAAAAAAATGTTTAAGGACGTTCAGATACGTTTTTCTGACGCCAAAGTGTCCACTATCATCATGGGCCACTTTGAGCACCAAGGAGCGGAATTTAGCCGTCATCACCAACTGGAAAAAGGCCTCTCCAACAATATCACCACCCAGGGAAATCCATTTCCTGAACAACAACTCATTCTGCAAGAAATAACCAGTGGCCGTACTATTTATTTCAGAGGCAGACAATACACAATCAAACAACTCTTTAAGGGAGGGATCACTCCATTGCTCATGCAAAAGCTCACTACGTGAAACTGACAGAGGGAAATCCGCCGGACAGAGTGTAACCACAGGTGAGGGAGGAGTGTCAGCCCACACATGGCAACCAGCCAACCCGTTGGCCCCACGACCACTGAAATTAATAAAATCTATGGTTAACAGAAGAGGAGTTATATATGAAAACCTAATAAAAATAAACACCACCGCTACAAAAGTGCAACTAAATTGTAAAAATTAAATGTGGGCTCTTAAACATCAGATCTTTATAAACGAAAGCTGGATTGGTAAATGATTTAATATCAGATAATAAGATTGATTTATTTTGTCTCACTGAAACCTGGCTGAGACATGAAGAATATGTCAGTCTAAATCAGGGGTGTCAAACTCATTTTAGTTCAGGGGCCACATACAGCCCAGTTTCATCTCAAGTTGGCCGGACTAGTAAAATCATAGCATAATAACCCATACATAACGACACCATTTATCCATGTTTAAATCCTTAGTGGAGCTTTTTGGATGATACGCCCTATTTTAAGGTACTTTCTACAATAAACTAGAAACATAAAGACCAGACATTCTGATTCACAACCATTGAAATTTATTAAGAAAAACAAGTGCAATTTCAATTTTTTTTATAATTAACACATGTGCATTACAACTTCAGATCACAGTTGATCTACAAAGCAAAACAAAGCAAAAACATTTAGACATTTGTCTCAAGCTCACCAAAGACCTGGAACCGCTGCTCAAACTCCTGCAGCAACTCTGTAATTTTGTCTTTGTAGCAATTCATGTCAGCAGTAACTCCGGTCGTTTGCACATTTCTAAGATGAGGGAAATGAGCAGCGGCACCACTTGACAGCTGTGTCTCCCACAAAGTCAGCTTCAACTTAAATGCACATATGGCGTCATAATATTGTGTGACAACTTTCTTGAAGCCTTGCAGCATCTTGTTCCGTTTATTCAAGTACTCTGTCATATCAACCATTAATGCAAGGTCCTGCAGCCATTCTGGGTTTTTTAATTTGTGCACTGGTTTGCCCTTTTGCTCCATAAACTGTCCAATTTCCTCCCATGGATTAAAAAATCGCTTCAGCATAGCACCACGGTTTAACCACCTAACTTCAGTGTGGCATGGTAGGCCACAGGTGATGTCTTTGTCAATGAGGAGGCTGTCAAACTGACAGTGATTCAGTCCTCTGGCTCGGATGAAGTTAACAGTTTGGACAGCCACTTTCATGACGTGATCCATTGTTAACGATTTGCAACACAATGCATCCTGGTGCAAAATACAGTGGAATGTCCAAAAACTATTTCCTCCATTTGCAGCCTGTACTTTCTCTTTGAATTTAGTCACAACACCTGTTTTTCTCCCGATCATTGATGGTGCTGGTGGTCTGTAGCCACGCTAACAGCACGGACCCAGTCCACTCCGACCCGGTCCAGCGCTTCAACGACAGCGCTAAAAATGTCATTTGCTGTAGTGGTGTTCATCATAGGTACCAACTCAAGGAACTCCTCTGTGTCCGCTAAAGTGTCATCAACACCATCCATCCATCCATCGTCTACCGCTTATCCGGGATCAGGGTCGCGGAGACAGCAGCTCCAGTAAGGAACCTCAATCTTCCCTTCTCCGGGCCACATCCTCCAGCTCCGACTGGGGGATCCTGAGGCGTTCCCAGGCCTGTGAGGAGATATAATCTCTCCACCGAGTCCTGGGTCTTCCCCTGGGTCTCCTCCCAGCTGGACGTGCCTGGAACACCTCCCTAGGGAGGCGCCCAGGTGGCATCTTTACTAGATGCCCGAACCACCTCAACTGGCTCCTTTCAACGTAAAGGAGCAGCGGCTCTACTCCGAGTCTCTCACGGATGGCTGAGCTTCTCACCCTATCTCTAAGGGAGACGCCAGCCACGCGTCTGAGAAAACCCATTTCGGCCGCTTGTACCCGTGATCTCGTTCTTTTGGTCATGACCCAGCCTTCATGACCATAGGTGAGGGTAGGAACGAAGTCAAAGAAGGTGTCATCAACACCACAAATAAATATGGCCAGCAACATCCGTAATGTCAGTGCTCTCATCGATTGCAACTGAAAATGCTACAAATTATTTCACTTTATTCTTCTTTTGGCTATCCAAATCTGCTGAAAGATCGGCAATCCTATCCGTCACAGTATTCCTCGACAGGTTAATGTTAGCAAAAGCCTGTCGCTTCTCAGGGCACACGATTTCTGCCGCCTTCAGCATACATGTTTTTACAAACTCACCTTCAGAGTACGGCTTTGAGGCTGATGCTATTTCGTTAGCAATTATGTAGCTAGCTTTCACTGCCGCATCACATATATCTCGGCTCAGTTAATGCTGTTTCTTCAGACTTGCTAGCTGGTCATTTATCTTGTCTTGTCTAAGTTGTCCTTGCAAGCGGCCATATTTTTTGCCATGGTGAGTCTCATAGTGGCGGCAAATATAGTATTCTTTGAACACAGAAACTTGCTGGGAACACACCAAGCACACGGGTGTTCCAGTTACCTCAGTGAAAAGTAGGATGTTGTCCAATTTTCCTGGAAAATTCTGCACTCTGTGTCCACTTTGAGACATTTGGTGGATGAGGGTATCACAGAAGATTTTCACAGCAAAAGACTGAACACATTGAGAAAGGCGGAATGGATGATGCCATCTGCTGTTCCGTTCTGGTTCTGAGTGTAAATCGCTACTCTAACTCTTTACTTGTTACAGTCTATCACATGCTCTTACTGTAACAATGCGACCCCTGGTGGACTGATTAGAAATTGCAGGTGATTTTATATAAATGCGAGTTTTTCTGTAATTTTTACACTTTTACGACGGTTCCGGACCGCGGGCCGTATGTTTGACACCCCTGGTCTAAATGAATCCACTCCACCTGGTCATATTAATACTCACATTCCTTGAGGCATTGGCCGAGGAGGTGGAGTTGCGGCCATATTTGACTCAAACCTCTTAATCAATCCTAAACCTAAACTAAACTATAACTCTTTTGAAAGCCTTGTTCTTACACTCTCAAACCCAACATGGAAAACAGTAAAGCCAATTGTATGTGTTACTGTGTACCGCCCTCTTGGTCCGTATTCTGAATTTCTATCTGAATTCTCAGAACTTTTATCAAGTTTAGTCCTTAAAACAGATAAAGTAATTATTGTAGGTGACTTTAATATTCATGTGGATGTTGATAGTGACAACCTTAATAATGCATTCATCTCAATATTAGATTCTATTGGGTTCAGTCAGAATGTACCTGAACCAACTCACTGTCTATACCACACTCTGGACCTTGTTCTGGGATATGGTGTTGAAATTGAAAGTTTATCAGTGTGTCCACATAATCCTTAATCACTTTTGAAGTCCTGTTACTGGACTACAAACCAGTAGGCAAAATATCCTACGCTCGATGTCTATCTGATAGAAGTAAGTTTTTCCAGCAGCACTTAATTCAATACTAGGACTCAATATCAATATAACGGAGGACCCCATTGCTAACTTTAGTCCCTCCCAAATGAATTATCTTGTTGATAGTGCTGCAGCCTCACTGCGAATAACACTGGACTCTGTCGCTCATCTAAAGAAGAAGATCATAAAACAGAACGCTCCATGGCTTAATTTACAAATCCACAAATTAAAACAAAAGTCGAGAAATCTTGAAAGTAAATGGCGTTTCACTAAATTGGAAGAATCTTGTTGATCCTTGTTAGTCTGGTTAGATCATCTTAAAATGTATAAGAAGGCTGTCCGTAATGCCAGAGCAGCTTATTACTCTTCCTTAATAGAAGAAAATAAGAACAACCCCAGGTTTCTTTTCAGCACTGTAGTCAGGCTGACAGAGAGCCACAGCTCTACAGAGCCTTCTATTCCTATATCTCTCAGTAGTGATGACTTTATGAGATTCTTTAATGATAAAATTATAATTATTAGAGACAAAATTAATCTCTTCCTGCCCTCAATTGGTAATGACTTAACTTCAACTTCCGGAATTTCAAAAACATTAGTAACTCCTGAAATACATCTACACTGTTTTACTCCAATCAACCTTAACCAACTAACTTCAACATTCTCTTCGTCTAAGCCATCAACCTGTCTTTTAGACCCGATTCCAACTAAACTGTTTAAAGAAGTTTTACCCTTAATTAACACCTCGTTATTAAATATGATCAACCTGTCTCTATTATCTGGCTACATACCACAATCCTTTAAAGTAGCTGTAATAAAACCACTTCTTAAAAAGCCTAGTCTTGATCCAGAGGTTTTAGCCAACTATAGACCGATATCTAACCTTCCCTTTCTCACTAAGATCCTTGAGAAAGCAGGAGCAAAACAGTTGTGTGATTTTTTACATAATAATATAATATATATAATATAATATAATAATAGTTTATTTCTGGTTTTTCAATCTGGATTTAGAGTTCTTCATAGCACAGAGATGGCACTGGTGAAAGTTACCAATTACCTTCTATTAGCATCAGACACAGGACTTGTCTCTGTTCTTGTCTTATTAGACCTCAGTGCTGCTTTCAACACTGTTGATCATGACATTCTACTAAAGAGACTGGAACATTGTGTTGGCATAAAAGGAACCACACTAAGCTGGTTCAAGTCCTATTTATCTGAGTGATCGCAATTTGTACTTGTTAATGATAAATCCTCCATGACAGCCAAAGTCAGTCTTGGAGTCCCGCAGGGTTTTGTACTTGGACCGATTCTATTCACCTTATATATGTTTCTTTTGGGCAATATTATAAGGAACCACTCTATAAACTTTCATTGTTATGTGGACGATACACAATTATATTTATCAATTAAACCAGACGAAACCAATCAATTGGCTAAACTTCAAGCATGCCTTAAGGACATAAAAACTTGTATGTCTAGCAACCTTTTGATGTTAAACACAGACAAAACTGAAGTTCTTATACTTGGCCATAATCGCCTCCGAAACGTATTTTCTAATGACATAGAAACTCTGGATGGCATTAACTTGGGCCTCCAGCACCACTGTAAGGAATCTTAGCGTCATCTTTGATCAGGATCTGTCTTTTAACTCCCACATAAACCAAATCTCAAGGACTGCCTTCTTTCATCTACATAACATTGCAAAAATAAGACACATCCTGTCTCAAAATGATGCAGACACTAGTCCATGCATTTGTTACCTTCAAGGCTGGATTACTGCAACTCATTGTTATCAGGTTGTCCCAATAAGTCGCTTAAGACTCTTCAGTTGATCCAAAATGCAGCGGCACGTGTATTGACAAGAACAAGGAAACGGGATCATATTACTCCTGTATTAGCTGCTCTGGACTGACTCCCGGTAAAATACAGAATAGAATTCAAAATCCTTCTCCTGACTTACAAAGCAATTAATGGTCAGGCTCTAGCATATCTTAAAGATCTCATAGTACCTTATAAACCAACTAGAGCATTGCGCTCCCAGACTGCAGGGTTACTTGTAGTTCCTAGAGTACAATGGGAGCCAGAGCCTTCAGCTATCAAGCTACTCTCCAGTGGAACCAGCTTCCAGTTTGTGTTCGGGAGGCAGACACACTCTCCACATTTAAGAGCAGGCTAAAGACTTTCCTTTTTGATAAAGCTTATAGTTAGGGCTGGCTCAGGTTTTCCTTGGATCAGCCCCTAGTTATGCTGCTATAGGCTTAGACTGCCGGGGGACACCTCCCTGCTCTCTTCCTTCTCTTCCTCTCTCTTCCCCTCCCTCTCTTCTTCTCCCTCTCTATCTGTGTTACGGCCACGGCCTTATTTATCTGCGGGGATTACTTTGTGGATGCATGCACCGTTGTGTCCCTATTTATGTATGCAGATTTGGATGTGTGACCGCCGCCCGCAGCGGCCTGCAGCGACACCTCCTCCTCCCACCTTGATGAGGACCGGCTGTGATTGGGGTGCACCTGTTCCGGCTCTCCAATCCGAGGCGCACTGGAGATACCGGTGACTACAAATGCCAAGCCAGCTCGATAGTCGGGGCTGCTGGTGTTATCAGGCGCATGCCTCGTACTTGTGTGTGTGTGGATACTAGAGTATCCTATCTTTGGGGTTGACATTCTGTGTTCTGTATCCTAACTAGACTAGTGTTGGAACTAAATGTATCGTTGGCGTAAATTGATTAGAAGTTTGCAGCGTTTTCTGTTAAGCACGTTAGGGTGCCCCGGCGCTGTTTTGTGTTCTTTTGTTGTCATGTTTTCACCGAGTTTGTTTTGTTAGTTTGGCTTTTATGCCTTATTTTCTCTTATGTTAAGAGCCATCCTTTTATTCTTTGTGGTGTCGTTAAAAGCAATTGTCTGTCAAATTGTCCACCATATTTAATAAATATCTTATTTTTGCCATCAACATCTGGTGTATGTTACTCCCTCTTCCCTCGCCGAGCCGGGGTCGTAACAATCTGTATGCATTTATTTAAATGTATGTTACTAACTCATCATCCGGGGTATCATCCCCGGAGTTTCTGTATCTCATGTGGCAGGTTGCCACTGATAAAGTTTACGTCAGGATCAGGAATCGTGGCTGCGCCTGCTGGTCCTGCTGGACACCAGGAAGCCTTTTTGACATTTTCCTGGATTCATCCAAACTTTTTCTTTTTCAACACAACATAATTTCTGTCAAATGTTGTATTTGTACTATATGTTTGTATTTGTACTATGTTGTATATCCTGTACACACGACATCTATTGCACGACTGTCCGTCCTGGGAGAGGGATCCCTCCTCAGTTGCTCTCCCTGAGGTTTCTTCAATTTTTTCCCCCTAATTATGGGGTTTCTTTTAGGACGTTTTTCCTTGTGCGATGCGAGGGTCTAAGGACAGAGGGTGTCGTAAACCTGTACAGTCTGTAAAGCACACTGAGACAAATGTATAATTTGTAACATTGGGCTATACAAATAAATTTGATATGATTTGATTTGATCTCAGCCATGTTGAAGTTGAACCACCACTAAGAAGTGTATAACATTTGAAATCCCTTTCCTCTGTGAAACATAGCATGTTCAGAAGATGGTCAGTGAAGATCTGCCCTAAAATATGTCTACTCAGAGTACAAGACAGATGAGGAGATGAGACAGAAAAGCAATCATCTGATAGTCTCTGTGTTCTGGAAAGTGGTAAATGGGAGGATCAGGGCTGCCTGGAATGAAGAGAAAGAATGAGAGCTTGGTTTGAAAAGGACCTGAAAGAGTTCAGGGTAGAGTGGGCCTCCAGGCTGAACCAGTAGAGGAAAGGTGAAAAGAGAAAGGGAGCCAGCTTGAAGAGGCAGTGAAATAAAGACCAAAAAGAGAGAAGTCACACAAAAGTTTACTGTGATAAATAAAGAGCTGACCTAGACTCAAAATTAACCTAATATGACACTCTGGAAGAGTGCTTCCATGAGGAATTGGCCACGAAGAAGAACTACGAGAGGAGAGTCCAGTAGCTGAAATATAAGAAAAGCAAAAGCAAGGAAAACAGAGGAATAGATCCAATTCTCGGGCAAGCACATAAACCAGATTCAGCTACTCTGATTCATTCTTTTATTTTGGAATAATGGTTTGGATTCAGATGGTTCCAGGATTAGCTTTTGAATGTGAAATAAATTAAGCTTTTAAATGTGTTTTAAGGAGCTCAACTCAAAGACATAGAAGGGGAAAAAGTATTGTCTTAATTCTTCTGCATGGTAATAATAATAATAATAATAATAATAATAATAATAATAATTCATAATACTAGTAAATTATGAAAATAGTCCAATAAGACCAAATTAATCATATTTATTTTTTACAACAATATGATTTTAAAGAATTCTGAAGTCTGTGTGGTCCTGCAGTCAGCGCTATTACGTAATACTCATAATGATATGTGGTACTATATCACTAGTCTTGTTGTAAGGAACAGACCAAAATGGATGCATATTTAACATGAGGGATGATAATAATAATAAAAATATTATTCAGCTTAGAAAGGGCTTGTGCTTAATGTGTTCATTGTTTTTGACACCGTACTGGTCACACGCTTTGAATTAGGCCGGCAATCTCCTCCCCTTTTGTTATCTATTTTGCAAGGGCACAGATGCTGCATCCTGGATCACTAATTTCAAAAGGATTCTTTCTCTGGGGAGAATGAATAAACTCATTTGTTGGCATGGTAATCAGACTTTTACATCAGTTATGGTGTATTTTAACATTGTTGCTTGATTCCGATATTACTGCAGATACCTGCTGTTAACCTAGTGTTGGCATTTTGCTTATTATTAAATGGTAAATGGACTTGCATTTATATAGCACCCCTCTAGTCTTCCAACCACTCAGAGCACTTTTACACTACATGCCAACATTTACCCATTCACACACACTTTCATACAATGATTGCTTTTAGTTTTTTTCTTGTGTAGCATGAAGGGACTACAACTGCATTTCATTGTGCAACCCTGTGTTGTCGAATGACAAACAAAGTAACATTTAAACTTGAACATGTACTACCACTTGACAACTTTACAGCTAATTTCTTCTTCCTGTGTCCACTGGAAACAGTTTCTGTTGTTGTGTAATGCTGCTTCTGTATTTGTTTTCTCCATTTGTGTTTTTTGTATAAATGTGTTGTCAAATTGGTGAAGATATTTTTCTTTATGTTCTTGTGTTTTGTCTATTTGCTGTGTTTCCTTAATTTGAACTGCATTGAGCTCCCAGGGCCAACATAAATGTCATCTTGAAATGAAAATAAAGAAATAGAGAATAAATCCATTTATATTCTATATTCTTCACTTCATAATACATGCATGAAAAGATCCAAACCAACACTAACAAGTATTATATGTGTATAAAAGCCTTATGTATTCTCTTCCTCTGTGCCATAGAGCTCCATTGTTGTCCAAAAACTATTAACACAGCAGTGAGCTACACTGGTTACTTTTGGTCTTTTCATAGGATATGTTGACATATAGAAATATATAAAATAACGCCTTGAAATTGATGTTTTTTTTGCCAGTTTGTAGCAAAAACATGATATGTGACAAAGGTTATGGTGAAGATGTTAAACAATTTGCATATATTTTGCCACAATATGGTAATATATGCACAGATCTGTCCCATAAATGTAAATACATTCTTACCTAACATTCTGTACAATAAAGCAGTCTCTTGAACTGCTGTAGCTTTACTTCTGCTAGTTGAAACATAAACGTGTGTTTAAGATTGTAATCATTTGAATGAACACTGAGCAGTTATGACAATTTAGGAGCTAACAGATTAAATATTTTGACATGTATAGTACTCCAGAATCTGGTAATATGTTACCTATCAGGCCATAACTCTGCAGTCCCATCAGGGTCACATTAGCAAGCTTTGCCAATTTGTGGCTGTAAATTAGGAGAAAATTGAAACCCAGAGGAGTAAATTAATCTCCGAGTCGGGGATAGCATCGCACTGTGCAGGTTTGGTCAAAGTCCTGCTTCCAAGACGTCTCACAACGAGTGACAAGTTGATAGTTCTGGTTTTAATCAAAAAAGTTTTTAAAAGATGTTTGCTTTATGTTCTGCCCTTACAGCGCATGTCCCTATGCGTAGCTAGACAGTTCGCTAACTTTCAAAAGTCCTCCAATAAAGATGTAAGGTTTGCTTTCTTGACTTTACTGTTCTTTTACTTTGTAAAACTGTAACAATACAGAAATAAAACACATATAAGTATGCAGGCTTTACATAACATATAAGTAGCACTGTACAAACGGCACACATACTACTATTAAAATAATTAGCTATCATTAGCATCACTATTAGCTAGAAATAGCACAGATCGCCATTAGCTAAATTAGTACACATTAAACTAGCTTCAGACCAAAAGTTACAAACTTCAAACATTCTGCATATAACACATCCAAATTGCACATGAATAATCTCACAGACAAATAGTCTCCAAGGCTCAAGCATCACAGACACAAACACAGTTTACATGAAGTCTCTGCTCCATGTGTTGTTCTCCGTGCTCCATTTACAAAGATCCTCGCAAAGCAGAGGGCACTCACTCTGACACGCCCCCAGCAAACGAAACGAAAAAACATGTCCCAACTCTATAAACATAGAAATAGGCAGCACACTTTAGCAGCTAGGGTTGCACATAACCACCCACAACTCAACCACATTATGGAGACACAACTGGTGTCGCTTACTGGACCCATTTTTCCTCTTGTTAAGTGTGTTTGAGACAGCGTCAGATTGTGATAATGAAAGAAACATGACAACATAAAGAGAGAGGCATAATACAATGTACTCTGTACTGTACAGTTTGTTCTTAACAGCTACTGAACTACCAATTTCTTAGTTATAATCTTGTAAGTATATCATTTATGTTCAGTTAACTCGACCAGATATAACAAAGGAGCTGTGTTCCGTTTATGGAATTAGGAGTGTTGAAAACACCTCAACAGTGGCACATCATTTAAATATGTGTTTATTGAGTGTTGGATACATTCAACTACATAATAAAAAAAAACTAATGACGTATTTGATCCTGATATAGAAATGGATTCAGTCCTAAAGAGCTGTATAACACAGAAAAAGCTTCCCACTGGGTGTTTGACTTGCATGGAGACAGGCATTATGTGGAATGCTGCCAGCTGATCCTACAGTCTGAATGATGCATTGGCCTGTCAACAGCATTATCTCCTTCATCAGTATGGTTCACTGCTGCATGAGAGGTGCTGAGAGATGGAAAGATTCCAGACAGGCCCATTCAAATCTTGCCAAGTGCACTGACATCAATGAAGGCCGACACAGCAAAGTATTTATTGATAAAGGTGGTGCCACACAGCATCAGAAACCACAGCCAAGAGTTTTCAGTTCATCAATAAGTTTGTTTCTTCATTCATTTGAGCAGGAGGAAGTTCCACAGAGATGCATTTTTACAGAACCAGAAAACTGTTATCAGACCTAAGAGGAGCTACTACAGTAAGTTACAGTAACACTGCATGTTTTCATTCATACCAATACTCTGCATAACCTACCAGAATGGTGGAAATGTCAGTTTCACTGCATCCAGAAATGTGAACACAACTAAGCTATCAAACGAGTTCTAACAGTAATATTCTCCAGCTTAAAAGTATCAGGGTGGGGTAAAGGAAACCCAAACCCAAACACAGAAAACAGGCTGAGAGTGACGAACCCAGTTAACCCCAGAGGAGAAAGCACGCTGGATAAACTCAAGATCTTGTCTGTACTGTGTCAAAGCTGCTCCTTTTGAAACCGAATGAGTCATTAACTCCTGCATTTATCCCACCTTCCATTGTCTCTCAAGTCAAACCTGTCTCCAACAATCCTCTGTTCCCCCCCTTCACCTGCTCCTCCACATCCAAGAATTAAAGCTTCTGGTCAAATTTGCCTCTTTTCTGCACTTGGGTTCTATGGTAGCCATAACAAAAAGGTACGTACTGAAGTGCATTTGAGCAGTAAAGCAACTTTTGTGTCAGATTTGTAAAGCTTTGGGTATGGATTGGGTTTGATTATTTTTAAATCTGATTTATTTAAACAATTCTCTTTCACTCTCTGACTGTGCCAAGTCTTTGTTTGCACATACGATATGCCAAGTGAGAAGAGTGAAACATAGCAAAACAAATCTCACTCTTAGTATAGAGCTACTATTTTAAAATAGTGATGCTTTTTACCACTGATTTTAAAATGCATATTTATTCTTGGGTTGGGGGGACATCCACTGCCTACGCCTGTCTTTTTGACCTTGAATCTCACAACTGTGTTACTTTTTTTCTGGTTGTATGCTATTGTGTGGCCTATGTGCAAATTAAACTAAAACGAGGAATAAAATGATATTACTTAAATTAAGTGTAAAAGGGTAGCCGTTAGAACCTGTTCACATATTAATACCCAAAACGTGTGTGCTAGTTTCATCTTGTCTCAAATTATTACCAGGGCAAAAGGAGCATCATATGAATAAAATAGGGGCGTATCCTTTAATGTGCAGGCATGCATTACGAGATGCAATTAACTGCAATAAAATGGAAGAATGCTGTTAATTCAAAGTATTCAGTCAAGTACAACTTGAATTTGAAAGTTATATGGGCAGGATTGTCATGGTTTCTGATGTAAGATGAGGAAAATAGTAGTGAAATAATAGAATGACATGGATCGTGCATCATCCCTCGCTCCCATTTGAGCTGTCTCCCTCATCATGCTCAGCTGATCTCACCTTTTCAATCTCCTCTTCTCTTTACATATAAATCCCTGGGAGGGTGACAGTTGCAGAGGTGTGTGTGTGTGTGGTGTGTGTGTGTGTGTGGGTGTGTGTGTGTGCATGTGTGTCTGTATGTCTGTAGAGCGATAAACAGGTACATCTAGTTTGGGTGTGTTTGAGAGATAAGGAAAAAGCCTGACTGCAAATCACCTCTTATATTTAATGTGTTAAAAAAAGTCTCTTTTGACCTATATAATATATAATATATATAATAATTAACAGCGTATTAAACTTTAAAGCTGATGATGGCAGCAGTTTAAAAAGTTGTTAAGTTGTTAGTATAGAAGCTTTACCCTAACTGTTGTGTTAATATCACTGTCTCCCAGGTAAGCTGTACTGTTAATAAAGAATGAAGTGCAACATTCTGAAAATATAACGTCATTATCAGCCATTTTTGTAACCAACATTATTATCATCACCATTAACTATGCTAACTATGAGGAACAACACCTTAACTGAACTACTTCTAATACTGAACCAAAAGTAGATCGACCAGCTGTCAGGACAGGACAGGTACATGATCAGACAGCAATTATACGTAGTTAACATGTATTTTTAGCAGTGTTTGACAGAGCATTTTACCTTTTATTTTTTCCATTATTAAAATGTGTTTTATTCTTTCATATAAAAGGTCAGTTTCCCTTTAATTTAATTTGGTCCGTTGTTCCACGACCAGGACGGAATCCGCATTGTTCCTCTTCAATCAGAGGTTCGACTACTGGCCGAACCCTCCTTTCCAGTACCTTGGAGTAGACTTTACCAGGGAGGCTGAGAAGTGTGATACCCCTGTAGTTGGCACACACTCTCTGGTCCCCCTTTTTAAATAGGGGAACCACCACCCCGGTCTGCCAACCCCTAGGCACTGTCCCAGACTTCCACGCAATGTTGACGAGGCGTGTCAACCAAGACAGCCCCTCAACACCCAAAGCCTTCAGCATCTCTGGACGGATCTCATCAACCCCTGCGGCTTTGCCACTGTGGAGTTGTTTGACTACCTCAGTGACTTCCATCAGGGAAATTGACGATGATCCCCCATCAGCTTCCAGCTCTGCCTCAACCATAGAGGGCGTGTTAGTCAGATTCAGGAGTTCCTCAAAGTGCTCCTTCCACCGGCCGATAACCTTCTCAGTTGAAGTCAGCAGGGTCCCACCCTTGCTGTACACAGCTTGGATGGTTCCTCGCTTCCCCCTCCTGAGGTGCCGGATGGTTTTCCAGAAGCACCTTGGAAGAAGAACTTCTCCCACACATGCTTTGCCTCTGACACGGCAGAAGCTGCCGCCCTTCTAGTCCTTCGATACCCTGCAACTGTTTCCGGAGTCCTCCCGGATAACATAACCCGGAAGGACTCCTTCTTCAGTCGGACGGCTTCCCTGACCACCGGGGTCCACCACTGTGTTCGAGGGTTACCGCCCCTTGAGGCACCTAAGACCTTGAGACCACAGCTCATCACCGCAGCTTCAGCAATAGAGGTTTTGAACATCGCCCACTCAGGTTCAATGCCCCCAACCTCCACAGGGATGGCTGAAAAGCTCCGCCGGAGGTGTGAGTTAAAGATCCCCAGGACAGGGGCTTCCTCCAGACGTTCCCAGTTCACCCGCACTACCCGTTTGGGTTTACCAGGTCTGTCCAGAGTCTTTCCCCACCCCTTGATCCAACTCACCACCAGATGGTGATCAGTCGACAGCTCCGCCCCTCTCTTCACCCGAGTGTCCAAAACATGCGGCCTCAGGTCAGATGATACGATTACGAAATCGATCATTGACCTTTGGCCTAGGGTGCTCTGGTACCACGTGCACTTATGAGCATCCTTATGTTCGAACATGGTGTTTGTTATGGCCATTCCTTGGCTAGCACAGAAGTCCAACAACAAACGACCGTTCGGGTTTAGATCAGGGAGGCCCTTCCTCCCAATCACGCCCTCCAGGTGTCTCCATCGTTTCCCACGTGTGCGTTGAAGTCTCCCAGCAAGACTACGGAGTCCCCTACTGGAGCCCCCTGCAGGGCTCCATTCAGGGTCTCCAAGAAGGCCGAATACTCAGAACTGCGGTTTGGGGCATAGGCACAAACAACAGTCAGAGTTTTCTCCCCCATAACCCGAAGGCGTAGGGAGGCGACCCTCTCGTCCACCGGGATAAACTCCAACGTAGCGGCGCTCAGCCGGGGGCTAGTGAGTATCCCCACCCCGGCCCGACGCCTCACACCTTGGGCAACTCCGGAGAAGAATAGAGTCCAACCCCTATCCAGGAGTACGGTTCCAGAGCCAAGACTGTGCGTGGAGGTAAGCCCCACCAGATCCAACTGGTAGCGATCCACCTCCCGCACTAGTTCCGGCTCCTTCCCCCACAGAGAGGTGACGTTCCACGTCCCCAGAGCCAGCCTCTGCTGCCCGGGTCTGGTCCGTCGAGGTCCCTGACCATCACTGCCACCCATGTGACAGCGCACCCGACCCCAGCGGTTTTTCCCATGAGTGGTGGGCCCACAGGATGGATGGATGGGAGGCACCACGTAGCTTCTTCGGGCTGTGCCTGACCGGGCTCCGTGGCAAACCCGGCCACCAGGCGCTCGCTGTCGGGCCCTCCCTCTGGGCCTGGCTCCAGACGGGGGCCCCGGGCTTCCTCCGGGCAGGGTCTCTCCTTACCTTTCCCTTTCTTTCATGAAGTCGTTTTTGAACCATTCTTAGTCTAGCCCCTCACCTGAGACCAATTTGCCTTGGGAGACCCTACCAGGAGCACTAGGCTCCAGACAACACAGCTCTCAGGTTCATAGGGACACACAAACGTCTCCACCACGATAAGGTGATGGTTCCCAGAGAGGAAGCTTGAAATTATCTGCTTGTTCTTAGCAGTCTAAAGGGCACAACATAATTCGAGTACGAGGACTTTACCACAGATAATTTCAAGCTTATCTGTGGTAAAGTCCTCGTACTCGAATTATGTTGTGCCCTTTAGACTGCCTAGAACAAGCAGCTCTTCCGTAACGCAAATGTTATCGTTAACTCCCTGCTTTGCCAAGTAAAAATGGACCACGGGCCGCAGTTGGCCCGCGGGCCATAGTTTGGACACCCCTGATCTACATACTATGCATGTCCCTTCTACATAAATGCAGTCTGCGGTCGCCAGTGATTAGGAATCGAGAACCGATACTTCGGTACAAAGTTGATGCCAAAATTCTGAAAAAGTAATGGTACTCGTTTTTCTAGAGTATGGTGCCATAAGTATCGTTGGTACCGGGGGCCACAACACCGTGTATTGGAAAAATCCGAAAGGATTCTTCTTACTGATTCCTAAAGCACGAAAACTCATTAAACTCACTATTGACGCGTCCAGGGGATGCACACTATTTTTTCCCTAATAATGCTATTTTGTAAACAACACAAATTAAATTGGCAGGAGTATAGCTAGTTAAGCTGTTATCTGATAAAAGCGTGAGATGATCAAGAGTCCTGGTATAAACATTTCTCTAGACTTTAATGTAAATTCAGCTCTCCCACCTCTGTCATATTTGTATTATTACTGTCTCCCGTCTCCCCCTCCTCTTTCCTGCAGGTTGAGCTGAAGCCATTCTCTCTTATCAGTAAAGGCCAGTGTGTCATATAAGCTGGGGTCATGCACGTTTGCATTCACCAACATGTACACAATAACTGGAAAAGCATTGAGAGAAAATGCAGGAAAGGGTGAGAATGACATATCAATCAGTGTGTTGCATTACAATACTGCCTGTGAAAAGCTGTGAGATAATTTCTTAGGAAGTGTAGAACATAGCAGTGAATGCTACCGGTCTGTAACTGGATTTGCAATATTGTGCAAACAAACTTTGTACTCTACATCATTTCCACTTTGTTAATCCAGTCCATCCATATCCATCTTTTTTCATTCACTTATTCAGAGGTCGCAGTGTGCTAAGTAGGACCAAAGTCCAGGCTGCGTGGGTCATGTCTCCAAGAAGACGTGTCCAGAATCAATTACAGGGTGGTACGAACCAAATTATACTTTATACTTTATTGAGGATCCACATTAGTTATTATGGCAGAACAACTATTCTTCCTGGGGTCCACATCAGAGACAAGAAAAGACAATAAAATATTCTTGACAATCCACAATATAACAAAACCGAATGAAATTAAAATAAGTAGATTGCCCACATTAATAATGTCACATCAACAGTACATGATTAAATCACTTACTAGATAAATTTAAAATAAAATAAAATACAAAAGTATCTATAATTGTGCAAACTGTTAGACATTCCCTATGTTAGCTCCACAAATGCCTTCACATACAGAGTTTCATATGTAGCCAAAACTGATTTATTTCACCTATGAAGTCTCATAATAATCCTGTAATCAGTAATAATCCAAAACACTCCTGTGTCATAGCCAAAGGTCCAAATGATCGTTTCCGGTAAGATATCCATCATGAACATCTTCACATTGTCAAAAGCCCATGAACAGCTGTTGCAATCTTTGAAATTAGCTGATCGATGTGTCAAATGTTGTGATCATACTCGGTAAAAATGTGATATCTCTGACCTTTCGATTGACACTTCATTTGAGCCAATTGGAGCTTCCATGCGTTACCTACAGCCATCAAGAGCCAATGAGTGTCAACTTCATAAAGGAAGTGCCAAATCAAATCAAATCAAATCAAATTTATTTGTATAGCCCAATATCACAAATTATACATTTGTCTCAGTGTGCTTTACAGACTGTACAGGTTACGACATCCTCTGTCCTTAGACCCTCGCATCGCACAAGGAAAAACTTCCTAAAAGAAACCCCAAAATTAAAGGGGAAAAAGTGGAAGAAACCTCAGGGAGAGCAACTGAGGAGGGATCCCTCTCCCAGGACGGACAGACGTGCAATAGATGTCGTGTGTACAGGATAAACAACATAGTACAAATACAACATTTGACAGAAATTATGTTGTGTTGAAAAAAAAAGAAATAGAAAATATGGATGAATCCAGGAAAATGTCAAAAAGGCTTCCCGGTGTCCAGCAGGACCAGGTCAGCAGGCGCTGTCACGATTCATGATCCTGACGTAAACTTTATCAGTGGCAACCTGCCACATGAGAGACAGACACTCCGGGGATGATACCCCGGATGGTGAGTTAGTAACATACATTTACATAAATGCATACAGATAGAGAGGGAGAAGAAGAGAGGGGAGGGGAGGAGAGAGGAAGAGAAGGAAGAGAGCAGGGAGGTGTCCCCCGGCAGTCTAAGCCTATAGCAGCATAACTAGGGGCTGATCCAGCGCAAACCTGAGCCAGCCCTAACTATAAGCTTTATCAAAAAGGAAAGTCTTTAGCCTACTCTTAAATGTGGAGAGTGCGTCTGCCTCCCGAACACAAACTGGAAGCTGGTTCCACTGGAGAGGAGCTTGATAGCTGAAGGCTCTGGCTCCCATTGTAATCTTAGAGACTCTAGGTAACCACAAGTAACCCTGCAGTCTGGGAGCGTAATGCTCTAGTTGGTTTATAAGGTACTATGAGATCTTTAAGATATGCTGGAGCCTGACCATTAATTGATTTGTAAGTCAGGAGAAGGATTTTGAATTCTATTCTGTATTTTACCGGGAGCCAGTGCAGTGCAGCTAATACAGGAGTAATATGATCCCGTTTCCTTGTTCTAGTCAATACACGTGCCGCTGCATTTTGGATCAACTGAAGAGTCTTAAGCGACTTTTTGGGACAACCTGATAACAATGAGTTGCAGTAATCCAGCCTTGAAGTAACAAATGCATGGACTAGTTTTTCTGCATCATTTTGAGACAGGATGTGTCTTATTTTTGCAATGTTACGTAGATGAAAGAAGGCAGTCCTTGAGATTTGTTTTATGTGGGAGTTAAACGACAGATCTTGATCAAAGATGACGCCAAGATTCCTTACAGTGGTGCTGGAGGCCAAGTTAATGCCATCCATAATTTCGGAGGCGTTTAGGGCCAAGTATAATAACTTCAGTTTTGTCTGTGTTTAACATCAAAACGTTGCTAGACATCCAAGTTTTTATGTCCTTAAGGCATGCTTGAAGTTTAGCCAATTGATTGGTTTCGTCTGGTTTAATTGATAGATATAATTGGGTATCATCCGCATAACAATGAAAGTTTATAGAGTGGTTCCTTATAATATTGCCCAAAGGAAGCATATATAAGGTGAATAGAATCGGTCCAAGTACAGAACCCTGCGGAACTCCAAGAATGACTTTGGCTGTCATGGAGGATTTATCGTTAACAAGTACAAATTGAGATCGCTCAGATAAATAGGACTTGAACCAGCTTAGTGCGGTTCCTTTTATGCCAACACAATGTTCCAGTCTCTGTAGTAGAATGTCATGATCAACAGTGTCGAAAGCAGCACTGAGGTCTAACAAGACAAGAACAGAGACAAGTCCTTTGTCTGATGCCAATAGAAGGTAATTGGTAACTTTCACCAGTGCCGTCTCTGTGCTATGATGAACTCTAAATCCAGATTGAAAAACCTCAAATAAACTATTATTATGTAAAAAGTCACACAACTGTTTTGCGACTGCTTTCTCAAGGATTTTAGCGAGAAAGGGTAGGTTAGATATCGGCCTATAGTAGAGGCTAAAACCTCTGGATCAAGACTAGGCTTTTTAAGAAGTGGTTTTATTACAGCTATTTTAAAGGATTTTGGTACGTAGCCAGATAATAGAGACAGGTTGATCATATTTAATAACAAAGTGTTAATTAAGGGTAAAACTTCTTTAAACAGTTTAGTTGGAATCGGGTCTAAAAGACAGGTTGATGGTTTAGACGATGAGATTGTTGAAGTTAGGTTGATTGGAGTAAAACAGTCTAGATATATTTCAGGAGTTACAGATGTTTTTAAAATTCCAACAGTTGAAGTTAAGTCATTACCAATTGAGGTCAGGAGGAGATTAATTTTGTCTCTAATAATTATAATTTTATCGTTAAAGAAACTCATGAAGTCACTACTGAGAGATATAGGAACAGAAGGCTCTGTAGAGCTGTGGCTCTCTGTCAGCCTGGCTATAGTGCTGAAAAGAAACCTGGGGTTGTTCTTATTTTCTTCTATTAAGGAAGAGTAATAAGCTGCTCTGGCATTACGGAGAGCCTTCTTATACGTTTTAAGATGATCTAACCAGACTAAACGAGATTCTTCCAATTTAGTGGAACGCCATTTACTTTCAAGATTTCTCGACTTTTGTTTTAGTTTGTGGATTTGTAAATTAAGCCATGGAGCTTTCTTTTTCTGTTTTATGATCTTCTTCTTTAGAGGAGCGACAGAGTCGAGTGTTATTCGCAGTGAGGCTGCAGCGCTATCAACAAGATGATTAATTTGGGAGGGACTAAAGTTAGCATTGGAGTCCTCCGTTATATTGATATTGAGTCCTGGTATTGAATTAAGTGCTGATGGAATCACTTCCTTAAATTTAGTCACAGCACTTTCAGATAAACATCGAGCGTAGGATATTTTGCCTACTGGCTTGTAGTCCAGTAACAGGACTTCAAAAGTTATTAAAAAATGGTCTGATAAAAGAGGATTATGTGGACACACTAATAAACTTTCAATTTCAACACCATATCCCAGAACAAGGTCCAGAGTGTGGTTTAAACAGTGAGTTGGTTCATGTACATTTTGACTGAACCCAATTGAATCTAATATTGAGATAAATGCATTATTAAGGATGTCACTATCAACATCCACATGAATATTAAAGTCACCTACAATAATTACTTTATCTGTTTTAAGGACTAAATTTGATAAAAATTCTGAGAATTCAGATAGAAATTCAGAATACGGACCAGGAGGGCGGTACACAGTAACAAATAAAACTGGCTTTATTGTTTTCCATGTTGGGTTTGAGAGTGTAAGAACAAGGCTTTCAAAAGAGTTATAGTTTAGTTTAGGCTTAGGATTGATCAAGAGGTTTGAGTCAAATATGGCCGCAACTCCACCTCCTCGGCCAGTACCTCGAGGAATGTGAGTATTAATATGACCAGGTGGAGTAGATTCATTTAGACTGACATATTCTTCATGTCTCAGCCAGGTTTCAGTGAGACAAAATAAATCAATCTTATTATCTGATATTAAATCATTTACCAATCCAGCTTTCGTTGATAAAGATCTGATGTTTAAGAGCCCACATTTAATTTTTCGATTTAGTTGTACTTTTGCAGCGGTGGTGTTTATTTTAATTAGGTTTTCATGTATAACTCCTCTTCTGTTAACCATAGACTTGATTAGTTTCAGTGGTCGTGGGGCAGACACAGTCACTATGGGGATTTGAGTGGGTGAAAGAAGCACAGAGAAGTGTGAAAGACTGCAACTCTTTGTCCTGGTCTCAACTCTGGGTTGTCATGGATTAGGTCCACTAATAGACTGTGTAATATTATTGGATATGAGATCTGCTCCAGCCAAAGTAGGATGGATGCCGTCACTCCTAATCAGACCAGGTCTTCCCCAGAAAGTCTGCCAATTGTCTACGAAGCCCACATCATTATCTGGACACCACCGTGAGAGCCAGCGACGGAATGATGACATGCGGCTAAACATGTCATCGTTCAAAAGATTTGGCAGAGGACCAGAGAAAACTACGGAGTCCGACATTGTTTTGGCAAATGTACACACCGACTCCACATTAACTTTAGTACACTCCAATTGACGCAATCGCGTGTTATTACCGCCGACGTGAATAACAATCTTACTGTATTTACGTTTAGCCTTAGCCAGTAGTTTCAAATGTGCTTCTATGTCGCCCCCGGAATGCACGTGACTGTCGTCGCTGGTGTCTCAAAATGAACGTATCTCAAAATTGAGCTACCGATAACCAGAGTTGGCTTCTCAGCTGGTGTGTCACTGAGCGATTGGTGGTGAACCGTGGGCTTCTGATAACACTTCTTTCGGACAGTCACCCAGTCTCCCGGCTGCTCGGGTCCTGCCGGCGGACGGCTAACAGGAGATACCACTGGTCGACCCGCACCGACTATAGGGGGCTTGCTAACAGCTACACTTGCTAACCGCTGACTAGCCATGGTGCGGAGCCGCTCATCTATCCCTTTAAAACTCGCCTCCAACCCTGCGTATAAACTACATTTAATACACGTACCATTATCACTAAAGGAGGCCGAGCAATAGCTAAACATGAAACACACCGAGCAGGAGAGAGCAGAAGAGGGAGATGCCATCGCTAGCTGCCGAGCTGCAGCAGCTAACGTTAGCAGAGCCGAACGGAGCGTAAAGAATTGAGGATTTAGCGAGAGTCGCTAAGAGAAGGAGGATAAGGAGAGAGTTGTAAGTGCTTAGGAAGTACAAGTATAGGTTTAGATAGATGACAGATAATTAGTCGATGTGATCAAGAATATACCAACATTAACTGGGTTAAGCTGGAGCTGCCGAAGTATGCTACCAGCAACACAGAAACATTAACAACCGGAAATGACGCGCTTACCGTAACCACGTAACCAATACGTCTATACTACTGTCTTTACTGCCCTCTTCTTTTGTTTACAGATGGAGCCAGCAGCAGCCGAGTCTCCCTTTGACTGGCGTATCATGTAGCCAATGAAATGCGGAAGAGTTAGACATACAGTATAAATGGTGTTCCCTCATCCCAACTTTTCTCAGTCATCAAACAATATTTGCGGAGCATTGACTTTAACGTCTGATGCCACCGCTCTAACGCACCTTGGAATTCAGGATGATAGGCACTTGATACAATGTGACGCACGTTCAAAGTTTGAAATACCTGCTTGAACAATTTGGACTGGAAATTGGTACCTTGGTCAGTCTGGATCAGACGGGGAAGTCCGAATGGAGAAAATAACTTGGTTAAAGCTTTTACCACGGAGCTGGCCGTTATGTTACATAACGGAACAGCTTCGGGGAAACGAGTAGCAGCGCACATAATAGTGAGTAAGCACTGATTACTAGTGATGGCAGTGTGATACTGAAGCTTCAATACGTGCTTCAAACCCAGAACTACAATTCCATAGAACCACTGCTTCGAAGCTTGCTTCAAATCACGTGACATATGACGTCCGAAGCAGTAACTGCTTCATTGCCTGAATGAATCACCGGACTGGTGAAGTAATAGCTGATACGTTTTCGTCACGCCCAGATGTCCGGACCATTGACTCTCATGAGCTACTGACAAGACATGTTGACGGTTCCCAGCGGGCACAACTACTTGATATAACGTGTTCCAATCAGAATCAATAGTTGCCGTGAGGGACCATTTTCGAATCAACACATCTTTTTCAAGAACATACACTTTCTTCTCACCACTTGCTTTGTCGGCACTCACAATTGAAAAACACTTCTGTAACATCGGATCCGCTCGTTGCGCGGCACATAGACGCTCTTGTGTTACCGGGAGAGTCGGGCAATCAGGAGACACAGCAGGGCTGACGGGACGCACCGGCTCAGCCACAGTTTCACAAGGAGACGCGTCCGCAATCACAGTCTCCTTCTCGAACTCCACTTCTCCTGAAAACACTGGCATGAGCACACTATAAGCCAAGGTCACATCATCATCTTTACGCGCATGTGCACGGGTGACTACACAAATAGGGAACACGTCAGAATGTGGCTGTATTACCTCAGGTGACCCTGCTGACTGAAGAGAGTCCTACACTTCCAGCGCAGGAGTCACTTTACCACCAGCGATGTCGTTACCCATCAGAAATACAATTCCTTTAATCGGTAATGCGGGATAAACTGCGACAGAGAAGAAACCACTGATTAATTTTGACTGTACATGTACGCGGTGTACCGGCCTGGGAATGTAACCCATTTCAATGCTGCGTAAAACGGAACCATAACCACAGGCAGACTGATCAGAAAATGGCAACACAGAAAAAAAGATCACATCAGACTGCGAGCCACCTGTGTCTCTTAAAATGCGCACCGGACACTAACGGCTTGCCGGTTAAGGACACCAACCCGTCAAATATGAATGGCTTGAAACAGTCATCAAAACTTTCACCATCATCAGGAGCTGTGTACGTTTTAATTAACCCGATGCATTTCGGCTGTGACATACTCTGGACAGGTTGTTGTTTCTCTTTATGTTTAAAGGGCCTACGAAATGATAAACATGAATTTCTATTGATGATAGTAAATGCTATTTGTGGTGTAAAAGTATGTGTTATTTATGACACAATGATCGCAGTATTTAATAAATCATGATTTAGTATGTCGACCACCTTGTGAAACGCCGTGTTCTGACGTCACAAGTATAAAATAGTCCACCAGTTGAATACACAGACAGCACGGCAGAAGCGGCAGACGTGGCGATGTCGGACTTTTTCGACAGAATTGAGTGACAGTGAGTCATCAATAGACTCGTTGCACCTTCAAGACGGGGAGTTTATTGAAGAGGATGCCGGTGTCGTGGATTTAGATCATGCGGGCGAGTTTAACGTGGTGGAAACAGAGCAGCTCGAGACACAGTATTCAAGATGGAGACACAGACGGGAACGAACATAGGGATGATGGTGACGGTGATCATGGATTTGGCGGAGATCATGTGCGGCAACAGAACACAGACAGGTATATACATTTGACTATAGTTCATAGAACTTCTCAATATATAGTAAATACATCATAATAAAACGTAACATTATCCTCGATCATAAATAGATTGCAATCTATCCTATATCGAGTCGATAGCTTGGTTTCCTTGAATTGTTATGAACCCGACTGGTTGTCCGCAAATTGCTCGATAACTAAATATTCAATTATTTCTCTAATTGGACACATCGACGTCTGTAAAGCTTGATAACTTGATTCTTTCTTGAAGTTTCTGCGGTTGAGGTTCTATCGTTGTGTCTGATGTCAAACGTAATTTATTACGAGGCTGTATATAAAGCATTAGCTTTTAGCTAACAAACAGACCGGAGGACAGCGCTGTTTTATAAAGTATAGTCTGTATACTGACCGTCTCACCTATAGTGCTTACGAGCCCGTTGTCAAACACAGGCCTGTACATAGTATGAAATTAAGATGATGTTAATATTGGATATTGCATATTGTGTACATGTCCTTACCACTCTTCTTTTGTACATTTAGGTGTACATGTGAAAACTGTACAATTATGGAAGCAATTGAAGAGCTGCTGCCAAGAAAAGGATGTCATGGAGGAATTCAATGAATATGAGGGACATGGTGCAAACATAACCTGCATAACAGATCACCCACCATTCAAATCAAATTGTCTAGATGTTTGTGTGTTGCAGACAGCCTACCAAAGGTATTCGAAGAGGGACAGACAACAAGCAGGTGATCAGCCACGTAAGTAAGTTACTTGTGTGCACAAATGTGTAGAGCTCAGAAACTTTGATGTATTTTTGGGTAGTCGAATGGTCACAGAATACAGAATACAGAATACATAGATAGCAAATAAGGTTGAAGTGATTACCATTGACATGTATTATCTTGTATATTACAGAATGTTTCGCTATGTGGCATACCGCCGGTGAGATTCTGCTGGGGAATACTTGGTAAGAACCACAGAATGCCATCATGTGCCATTCAAAAGATCTGTGCTACTTTTCCATCTGACAACTACACGTCGTTCAAGTATCCAGCACTTTATTAGAGTCAATAACAAAACACAGTGTCAGTTCAGTTATTGAATCTGCTGCTATACAGCACAACAGCATCCCTCTTGTTTGGTTCTTCCACCAACTGCTGAGTGGAGCTGGGACTTCGAAAGGTTCCTCATCAACATTGTCTTGGCACAAAGCATTGAGTCTCGGTCAAGAGTTCAGTAACATACTCTGCAAAAAATATGTTTTATCAAGCATTATATATAATATATATATGTATGTATATATGTGTGTATATATGTATATATTATGATGCTGATCTTTGGAACAACCAACTTGGATTGGAACTTGCAGTCGCGCCTGCATGGACTTGTGGTGTGTCCGTGGAGGGGGATCCGTTTGCACAGCAATTTCTTTCTGTACCCGGCTCGGCAATGGAAAAGGGAGTAACATATAACCAGATGTTTATGGTAAATAAATTATATTTATTAATATTATATGGATAATTGCAATCAATTGCTTTTCAAGAGACAAATAGAACAAAAGGAGGGCTCTTAACACAAGCAGCGAGGTGTCAAAGCCAAACTAACAAAAATAAACCCTGACCTAAACAATTCCAAAACAAAACTCTGGATCAATACGAAGTACATACAAAGGCATAAACACCTATATAAGCACCTAGCGTGCTTAGCAACTCTCTGCAAACAGCTTGTTCAACACGCTGATGATCAAACTTATCACAATCTACAGACGGTGAACAGCTTGCACGAAATATGAGACACACTGTGCCATGTTCAATACACAATATACAATATACAATATACAACATACAACATACAACATACAACATTCAATACTCGCACGATAGTCTCAGACCGAACAGAAATGCATTTGGCTGTGAACACCAGCAGCCCCGACTGAAGAGCTGGCCAAGCAGTTGTAGTCTTCTGGTCTCTTCAGTGTGCCTCGGATTGGTGGACCGGAACAGGTACACGCCAATCACAACTTTGTCTTCATCAAGGTGGGAGGAGAGGTATCACTGCAGCCAATCAAGGGGCATGGGTCACACATTCTAACCTACATACATAATAGGGAAACAAGGTGCATGCATCCACAAAGTAATCCCTGCAGATAAATAAGGCCAAGTCATCAATGGGTTTTATTTAACACATGTTATTTTATTTTTCATAATTGTATTTATTATAATCAAAAAAAAAATCACAAAAATATGTTTTAAATGTGTTTATAATTCACTTACTTTGTGTCATTACTACTGACAGGGAATGTTGGGTATATAATAGTTATTCATGATAGTTACATATGGCCTTTTTTTAATAAATATTATAATATCTCCAAATGCACAGCTTGTGAATGCCTGGTGTTAGAAAAAACCTGTCTAATAAGTTAAGTTTTTGTGCCTTTGTTCTGAAATTTTAACCTGAACTTGGTAATACTTGATGCTATGTTCCTATTGTGTTTTCCAGCTCACCACTACCAGCTATACCCATCTTCAGGCATATTTTTCAACATAAAAAGTCAGGCGGAGTGTATTTTCTTAAAATTCAGTATATTCAGACCACTATTACTCAGTGCCAGAAGCACTGAGTAAATTGCAAATACAATAAGAGAGTTATCTTTTGAATGAGATCAAAATCATGCATCTGGTGCAAATGGTTGAAGAGCAGCTTTTAATTTGCTTTGGGTATGTTGTTTGTAGGTATTTTCGGGTAAATTCCCCCACACTGTAAAAGGTTAAGCTCTTGTTTTGAAGCACTACACCAGATTGCTGGACTCTGTAGCATTGTGCATATGTCCTCAATATGCTGTGTATTGGAGCTAGGTAGTCTCTTGCAACAGCCTACTAACATAAGTTTAAGATGAGGTAGATCAACCTGTAGCCCCAGCACTTCCACACCTGGTGCACTTAGATCCTTTCTCATTTTAACCGGTATATATTGTTGAAAGTAAAACACTACACCTCCTTCATGCTTATTGCTGTGTTATACCCTTATGTTATGCCCTTGTATTGCCACCTCAGTTTATTTTATAGATGTATCTAAATGTGTCTCAGAAATAGCTGTAATATGTAAAGCATTTTCAAACGAAATATTACTTAATTCTTGCACATTTTTAAGGCTACAAACTCCAGATAGGCAATCATTAGTCCTTTATTTGGTAGTTTAATAGACATGTAGAGGCTTACGACACTCACCTAATGATACACAGTTATTTGATCAAGTTCCGCTCTCTTCTTCCTCAGCTTTTCAGAAAATACCTTATTTGTTAACACCAAGTAGTTTTTTAGGTGTGTTCTTACCTTTTTTATAATAATAATAATAATAATAATAATAATAATAATAATAATAATAATAATAATACATTTTATTTTATAAGTACCTTTCATGGCACTCAAGGACACCGTACAGAACATAAGGTTAAAAACAAGGAACAAACAAGCAACAAAACAAAGTCAGACAGTCATTCACAAACAAAACAGAACAAAAAACAAAACTGAGAACAGAGAAAAATAAAACTTAAAAACAACAATCAGTTAACAAATGAGTAATTATTAAGAATATGCTAATTTAAAAAGATGAGTTTTTAAACCAGACCTGAATGCAGGGAGGGAGTGGATGTTTCGGATGTTTAGTGGGAGAGAGTTCCAGAGACGGGGGGCAGAGTGGCTGAAGGCTCTGGGCTCCATGGTGATCAGGCGGGCAGAGGAAATAGTGAGTTGGGAGGCAGAGGAAGATCGGAGAGAGCGAGAGGGAGTGTAGATGTGAAGGAGTTCAGAGAGATATAAAGGTGCAAGATTGTGAAGGGCCTTATCATGAGTTCCTTACCCTTACAATGTAGGAGCTTCACTACAATTGTTCTGCATGTTGTCTTAATGTTCCTCTTCTATGGGTTTGTTTGATTTGAATTATGTTGGCCTCCATTTTCAGCTTGGTTATTCTATCAATTATAATGTTCCTTTGGCTCTGGTTTTCTAAATAGTCAAGCAGCTCAAGGAGGATATCAGACTGAATTGGAGTTGGGTGAAGCTGTTTTACCAGTATGTCCTGAGAGTATTTTAGACTGTAACTAAAGTTCTGGAATTCTCCCACAATTCCATCAATTCTTTTGTTGGTCGAATCCAGGATCATTTGTGTGAAGTTCCTGTCTTTTTAATACCTCCTCGTAGAGAGTCTGTTGTTGATCCAGCATTTCTTTGAGCGTATCCATGGATACGAACTCTGGTTCAGCTTTAGTTATGGTCCTTAAATTTAAAGTTGACTTTGGTGTGTAGTTGGTCCGCAGAGCCAAAGGCCTGGCACAAAGGCCTGGATGATAATAATGAGTCTAACAGAATTACTCTCTGTTGAAGAGTCTCTTCTTAAAGGCAGGACACACTCAGCTGTACACATGGAAAGGGATAGAAGTAGTCTTGTGAAAAATGAAAAAAGAGAAAGAAATGTTCAAATCCCACCTACTTACTCACCTCCATACATCTGGACAATCGATGTGTGAAGTGTGTGTAATTGTTGTAATGTCTGTGTCTACAGAGTGGGGCCTCTGTTCCACTAGCTTCTGTTACTCAGTGCAATCTCTCTTGCTATGCTCTCCATATTAGTGTTATAAGTTAATCAAAGTGAGAAGTTAAAGTACTAGAAATCTGCAGAAAAGTTTCAGATAGTGTTAAGTTGCTCTCTAACCGAATTCTAAAGCATTTAAAAATAAAAGGAATCCAAATAATTTCCTAACCTCAACAATGTAGCCAAACATTCAAAGTGTCTTTGGGCAAGATGGCCAACGCTGTGAATGTTTATCACTCTTGATGAGCACTTGGCACCTTGTATGTGTGGTAATATATATATCTCAGGGGGAAACTTCTGCCCTCTCCTCAGTGACAATCTGGAGGACGAACTGTGTGTTCATTGCTGCTGCACTCTATCTGTATTTACAGGTTAGTAGTTGGTGAAAATGATCAATATCAACTTCTTTAAGCTGAGATTTTTTTGGGCGAGTGTTATAAAGATATTTTGATATTGTTTTAAACAGCTCTGTCGAACTGTTGAATCTCTTTGATACAGCTGTCACCGGACCGCAGGTGTAAGTCCTTCTTTTACCCAAAGTATAGTCTTGCTGACATGTGTCATAAAAGTGCTTTCAGAGGTCGCAAGGATTGGAAAAGTGCTATATAAATGCAGTCTAATTAGCAGCGGCGACTTATTCAACTGAAGTTCTGCAATTACATTTCTGTCATTTAAGATTTTAACCTTCATTCCATAGTGAACACTGAAGTGTAGATATTTGGCACAGAGGCTCTGATTCATCTGACTCTGAAAAGTGAAAACGTCTTTAACATAAAGAAAAGCCTTCAATGTCATTCTTCGCTCTTCTTTCAATGAAGAAATACTCTCCAGTTTAGGATGTATCCAATGCTATTGCAGCATATACGCTAACCTCTTTAGGAGGTTCATTGTTGTTTTGAACAAACACACACACATTGTCCACGGCCGTAGCTGCCAGTAGCTCCTCACAGGACACTGATTGGCCCAGACACAAACGCATTACGTGAAGCCTTAAATGACGGATTTTCTCTTAATATCACAAGATCAAGTGAGAATCCAGCTGCCATGTAAGGTTATTGTTTGGTCACATCCATGTGTATTTGGTTTCTGTTTCAGGTTGTACATCATCCACATAGTGACTGTCACACATTGTGCGGAAAGGAAATTGTTCTATTTTCCTCAAGTGACCTCAGAAACCACTCTGTGGTGGATGATGTCACAGATACTATATCTAACTGTTGGCTTCAGCCACGCCCTCTGGCACATCTAGTATCAATACACAAACATTTCCTCTGATCGGGTTACACATGGGTGTTTTTCAAACTGTTTCCTACTCAACTAACTCTGGCCTTCCTGTGCTAAAACAGATGTCGGGCTTTTTAATCATATACCAGGCTGTAGTCAGTTTTTTACCAGCCGTGACAACAACTGGTCTGTTTGTGTGTTACTAAGGCAAACTGTGCTCCTTAAAACCCCAACTGTAGCAATAACTACTGAGGCTGTTTGGAGTACTTTGCCAGGTGTTTATATTTCTATATTTTTTATATTTCAGATGTGTAGTTGAGATCAAAATGAATGCTGAGTTTGAAGACGTGTGTGGTCCGAGCAAGGGTGGCGGAAGTACGGGGGTAGGAGTGGGGAAGGGCCATTGGCCTCCTTACTTAACGATCCCATTAAGTGATCCTTTTGCAAGATTGTCTCTAGTAATCATTATCTATTACTCTCTGTATTAACATTGGTCCATTTTACTCTGTGGCACTTATTGGTGTGCCGACCAGAAACACACAAAACAGCCACAAGTGGTATATGACTACCATGAGCAATTTCTATAAATCCGAGCAGAGGAGGAAATAACTGCAGTGTGTACATTACCATACAGTGTAATTTATTGCCAAGACTCACACACACACATGCACACACATACACACAGACCAGCATCTCCACTATACTGTCCAGAAGTCTATCCATCTTCTCCATATGTCGTGCTTACCTGACAATATTCAGCTGATAAGGAAGCTGTTTTTCCTCCAGAGAGAAATCCTCATACATCATAGGTCAGCACTTTGTGTGGGAGAGAGAGACAGAGCAGAGGAAGACCTATATTACTGGCATAAGTAAGAGAAGGCAAAGTTACTGTAAAACTAGTTCTAACTAGTCCACGTGGTAGAATAAATTATTGAGAAAATGTTTCAAATATATTTTACAGTAAAACAAATTCCAACTTGAAGCTGCATAAGAAAATACAGGAATTATAATGAGCCTGGGTGTTTGTTTTGGCCGCATTGGAACCTGGGCGCAGCCACAGTGTTGCAGTGATGCAGTTACCATGGCAGTCCAACATGTTAGGAAATCTTCAAGAGGCTTTTCTCCCCACTTCTTCTTTTAATTCTATGTAGACATGTTTGTTTTCTTCAGGTCCAGAAGACCTGACAAAGGCTATTCAATGCTGACAACAAACTATTTAATCAAAAATAACTAGTAACACACATGAATGCCAGTTTGATTCCTCCATTTCCATTTTCCAGTATGTCGTCTTTCAGTCCGATGTCACTCATAACCCTGATTATAAGATGACTGTGGCTTTTGCGACACTTCTGAGGACAGCAAGAGTTTTGATGCAACTTTTAAATGCTACTGTTTGGAGTTTGGCTCCTCTGTTCCTGTTCTTATCGCATCACTGCTCTACACATATATTGGAGCTGTTAATCCATCCATCCATCCATCGTCTACCGCTTATCCGGGATCGGGTCGCGGGGGCAGCAGCTCCAGTAAGGAACGCCAATCTTCCCTTCTCCGGGCCACATCCTCCAGCTCCGACTGGGGGATCCTGAGGCGTTCCCAGGCCAGTGAGGAGATATAATCTCTCCACCGAGTCCTGGGTCTTCCCCGGGGTCTCCTCCCAGCTGGACGTGCCTGGAACACCTCCCTAGGGAGGCGCCCAGGTGGCATCCTTACTAGATGCCCGAACCACCTCAACTGGCTCCTTTCAACGTAAAGGAGCAGCGGCTCTACTCCGAGTCTCTCACGGATGGCTGAGCTTCTCACCCTATCTCTAAGGGAGACGCCAGCCACCCGTCTGAGAAAACCCATTTCGGCCGCTTGTACCCGTGATCTCGTTCTTTCGGTCATGACCCAGCCTTCATGACCATAGGTGAGGGTAGGAACGAAGATCGACCGGTATATTGAGAGCTTTGCCTTCTGGCTCAGCTCTCTTTTCGTCACAACGGTGCGGTAAAGTGACTGTAATACCGCCCCCGCTGCTCCGATTCTCGGGCCAATCTCTCGCTCCATTGTCCCCTCACTCGCGAACAAGACCCCGAGGTACTTGAACTCCTTCACTTGGGGTAATGGCTCATTCCCTACCCGGAGTAGGCAATCCACCGGTTTCCTGCTGAGAGCCATGGCCTCAGATTTGGAGGTGCTGATCCTCATCCCAACCGCTGCACACTCGGCTGCGAACCGATCCAGTGACTGTTGAAGGTCACAGACCGATGATGCCATAAGGACCACATCATCTGCAAAGAGCAGCGATGAGATCCTCAGGTCACCGAACTGCAACCCCTCTCCTCCACGACTACGCCTCGATATCCTATCCATGAAAATCACGAACAGGATTGGTGATAAAGCGCAGCCCTGGCGGAAGCCAACATTCACGGGAAACGAGTCCGACTTACTGCCGAGTATCCGGACACAACTCTCGCTTTGGGCGTACAGGGATTGGATGGCCCTCAAAAGTGACCCCCTCACCCCATACTCCCGCAGCACCTCCCACAGTATCACCTGGGGGACCCGGTCATACGCCTTCTCCAGATCCACAAAACACATGTAGACCGGATGGGCGTACTCCCAGGCCCCCTCCAGGATCCTTGCAAGAGTAAAGAGTTGGTCTGTTGTTCCACGACCAGGACGGAATCCGCATTGTTCCTCTTCAATCAGAGGTTCGACTACTGGCCGAACCCTCCTTTCCAGTACCTTGGAGTAGACTTTACCAGGGAGGCTGAGAAGTGTGATACTCCTGTAGTTGGCACACACTCTCTGGTCCCCCTTTTTAAATAGGGGAACCACCACCCCGGTCTGCCAACCCCTAGGCACTGTCCCAGACTTCCACGCAATGTTGACAAGGCGTGTCAACCAAGAAAGCCCCTCAACACCCAAAGCCTTCAGCATTTCTGGACGGATCTCATCAACCCCTGCGGCTTTGCCACTGTGGAGTTGTTTGACTACCTCAGTGACTTCCATCAGGGAAATTGACGATGATCCCCCATCAGCTTCCAGCTCTGCCTCAACCATAGAGGGCGTGTTAGTCGGATTCAGGAGTTCCTCAAAGTGCTCCTTCCAGCGGCCGATAACCTTCTCAGTCAGCAGGGTCCCACCCTTGCTGTACACAGCTTGGATGGTTCCTCGCTTCCCCCTCCTGAGGTGCCGGATGGTTTTCCAGAAGCACCTTGGTGCCGACCGAAAGTCCTTCTCCATAGCTTCTCCGAACTTCTCCCACACCCGCTGCTTTGCCTCTGACACGGCAGAAGCTGCCGCCCTTCTAGTCCTTCGATACCCTGCAACTGTTTCCGGAGTCCTCCCGGATAACATAACCCGGAAGGACTCCTTCTTCAGTCGGACGGCTTCCCTGACCACCGGGGTCCACCACGGTGTTCGAGGGTTCGAGGTTTTGAACATCGCCCACTCAAGTTCAATGCCCCCAACCTCCACAGGGATGGCTGAAAAGCTCCGCCGGAGGTGTGAGTTAAATATCCCCAGGACAGGGGCTTCCTCCAGACGTTCCCAGTTCACCCGCACTACCCGTTTGGGTTTACCAGGTCTGTCCAGAGTCTTCCCCCACCCCTTGATGCAGCTCACCACCAGATGGTGATCAGTCGACAGCTCCGCCCCTCTCTTCACCCGAGTGTCCAAAACATGCGGCCTCAGATCAGATGATACGATTACGAAATCGATCATTGACCTTTGGCCTAGGGTGCTCTGGTACCACGTGCACTTATGAGCATCCTTATGTTCGAACATGGTATTTGTTATGAGCACAGAAGTCCAACAACAAACGACCGTTCGGGTTTAGATCAGGGAGGCCCTTCCTCCCAATCACGCTTCTCCAGGTGTCTCCATCGTTTCCCACGTGTGCGTTGAAGTCTCCCAGCAAGACTACGGAGTCCCCTACTGGAGCCCCCTGCAGGGCTCCATTCAGGGTCTCCAAGAAGGCCGAATACTCAGAACTGCGGTTTGGGGCATAGGCACAAACAACAGTCAGAGTTTTCCCCCCCATAACCCGAAGGCGTAGGGAGGCGACCCTCTCGTCCACCGGGATAAACTCTAACGTAGCGGCGCTCAGCCGGGGGCTAGTGAGTATCCCCACCCCGGCCCGAGGCCTCACACCTTGGGCAACTCCGGAGAAGAATAGAGTCCAACCCCTATCCAGGAGTACGGTTCCAGAGCCAAGACTGTGCCTGGAGGTAAGCCCCACCAGATCCAACTGGTAGCGATCCACCTCCCGCACTAGTTCCGGCTCCTTCCCCCACAGAGAGGTGACGTTCCACGTCCCCAGAGCCAGCCTCTGCTGCCCGGGTCTGGTCCGTCGAGGTCCCTGACCATCACTGCCACCCGTGTGACAGCGCACCTGACCCCAGTGGTTTTTCCCATGAGTGGTGGGCCCACAGGATGGATGGATGGGAGGCACCACGTAGCTTCTTCGGGCTGTGCCCGACCGGGCTCCGTGGCAAACCCGGCCACCAGGCGCTCGCTGTCGGGCCCTCCCTCTGGGCCTGGCTCCAAGTACTAAATATTTATATTAAATATATACTAAATATAATATATTTAGTAATATATTACTAAAATTTTACTTAATAAGTAAAAACTTTGAACTTTCCCTAAGTGCAGGCATGATCACACTAACTGTAAACACTTAATCTGGTTAACTCAAAAACCCAAAGCACTCTTTGATGCTGGATTGCTGAGCGGAATATGTCATGACCTGAAACAGAGGCAACCCGAGGCCCCTGGATCACTGGCTCCCTTTCCCCTTCACCTCTACACGGCAGACTTCATGCACAACTCTACCAGCTGACACCTACAACACTTCTCTCTGATCCCAGAGTACAGAGAACTGACCTGTTGAAATTATACTCAAACCAGTACACATTTGATACAGTGCTCCCATTTGCAGTGTGGAACATGGCCCGGATGCCTCCTCTCGCCATCAGACAGAACGAACACGCACACACACACACACACACACACACACACACACACACACACACACACAGACACACACACAGACACACATACACACACACACACACACAGAAGAGAGAGGAACAGAATCGCTTGTTGACTGGCGCAGAAAAATACACTTCTGCTTTAAACAGCTGTATGTGATATCTGAACCTGCTCCCTTTCCTTAACTGCACAAAACATATTGTAATTGTGTCCATGCAAACATGTTTTGTACTTCATGGCACCAAAAAAGAGAAGAGACAACCAGAGCTTTTTCATCAAGCAAAACTGCCCAAATATTGTTATTGGATTTTTCTAAGGAAATGAGGTAATAAACTAAATGGGCAGGTTGATGTTATAGATCTTAATGTTAAAACAGATCCTATATATTATTAATAGTTTAACAGCCTTAACCGATCAAATTATATCCAGTAATCATATTTTGCCACATCCAAATAACATGTTTTACTTATATCTGGTCCGGCCCTATAAAACATGGAGAGGGAGCGATCACTCTTCTGATCAGCTTTCTATAAGCGATGGCTGCCGGTCAAACACACATCACACTCAATATGCAATAATTAAGATCAGTGTATATGATGGAATAGTGGCATTAGAATGTGCCAGAGGCCACCAAATATGGACTTTTACGGCCAAAGCTTTTCTCCAGCTTTTCTCCTTGGGACTGGTTTGCCGGTGGGAGAGTGGTTGGCTGTCTAATGTGTGGTCTAAAGTGTAAAGTATAGTAAACATTAAAGTGGCAGTCCTTTATTGATGTTTAATTGCTTAAAAGTGCAAAGGTAAATTAGTAAGCTGCAGTAAAAAGAGAAAATACGGGCTATACACCTGAAAATACATCATTTCTGAATTACAAATAGTCCAACCTGGGGGAGAGCCCCAAATTAAGAATCAAAGAGGAAAATTCCAAAGCCGAGGAAGAGAGAGCGCAAGCACTAAAGAGAGACAGCCTCTCTAGCCTTGGGCAGCCTGCTACTGTAAAAGCTGTGATATATTCTGCCATCATCTCAGCAGATATATGATCTGAGTCTCAGCCCAGCCTGTCACACCACATACATATTGAGTGGCCCCCAAGAATAGGGAGGGCTTGATTTATTATACAGCTATTTATTACACTGGGTGGGTTAGGAAGAGAGGAAAACAACTCAAGATTAAATTACCAAGCCTATCTATTACATCAGATCTGATCTGATATTAAAAATAACAGGCAAAATAAATCAGAGCTAATCTGTGTCTTCTTTTCCGAGAGAGCAAATGTAGATTCATTAGTGCAAATGCTCAACCCTGAGAAGGGAGATAATTAATGGGGATGTCCAGAGTGAATGCCCACTCTCAGGCATCGTATGGAAACAAAAACATTAACACTATGACCAGTGCTGGGCCGTGCATTTCCCACTCAGGCCTTCAGTGATGTCCTACACAGTCCTACCTGAATTATTCCACCTCTTAATACCATCATTATGACGCCATGGCTATAGAAACTATACAAACAAAAAAACAGTTTGTAGAAATCTACACAAATTAGCTTGTTCAAAGTTTGTTAGCTCTGCATAGCTCTGCCTCTCAATAGTGCATATCCAATCAAAAGACGTGGACGTGCTGACGTTATCGTACGCCTGCTAGCTGGCCCCAGTGTCCCCAACTTGAAAGCTGATTGGTTAACGCCAGTTTTGTCTCCGTTCACTTTAAGCGACAGGCGCCCACACTGTTGATTCTGAAGGCCTAAGGACAGATTTCTTGGACCCTGGCAACACATTATGGCTGAAATATGATTGGATAAAAGCTCTAACATAAAGGCCAGCCCTCCACATCTCGATCTGAGGCTGGAAGCAGCGCAACCAATTACATTTATATTCTGATGATGTTTAGGCCAGCAGAGAAGGCCTTGCTGGCCCTGACGGCCTGCCACTGACTATAACATAAGAGCAACATATTCATAATACACTGTCTGTTTCACTGCAGCTGTCTTTTGCATGTTCTTTCTTTGGCTGGTAAACACATGCAGGTCTGACTTTCATGGTCTTTAAATGTACTTTCCACATTAAATGAATTTATCTGTATCACTTTAACCAATGCACTTACATTTTCTAATTGTGGGAATATTAGGGGATTAAATAGTCCATATGTTTTACATTTAGCATTCTCACACCTAAATAAAAATATTGAAAGATAAATATAGTGCACCAGGTAGCAAAGGAGTGTGCAAAACATGTCAGTTTGGCTTTATGAGCTTCACTGATATCGAAACTCTCTATACGTTCTCTCTCTAAGTTCCTATTTGTATCTCTTGCATGAGTTTTCATCAAACTGAATAACTGCTTTGAACACAAAGCCAACTCAATATGAAAGCAAATGATACTCTTTCTGCAGTAGGTGTAAATAGACAACTGTTTGCTCACAATTACCTTAAAAGGTGAGATGGGCCCCTAAGATACAACACCCCCGAACATTGAAGTCCATTCAGATGCATCATGCTATCAATTATATGCTACTCTACCTTTTAGAAGTACACACATCATTAACTTGGTCCAAAATAAAGAATAAACCATTTTTGTTAATTATTATTATTATAAATTCAAAAGATCCATTATCATAAAGAACATTAAAGTACACAACTATTTGTTTAGTAAAGTTATTTAAATATTTAATTAAAGAAATGTTTGTAGAATGGAATTTCTTCCTGCGATATTTGATACATGTTTGAGGGGATTGCAGCCACGATGAATGAAAAACAGAGGATGCTTCCAATTTTAGACACGTTTCCAGTTAATCACACTTCAAAGTTTTGATACCTTCCAACTCCTCACTCAGGTAAATGAGGACAACTCGTATGTATTTTCTTTTAAAGTGCCACCTTAAATTAACTCTGAACATTAAAGCTCTGAAAGCTTAATTATCTGTTCAGTGAAATGTGAAATGTTCCACGTCACACATCCTCAAACCATGTCGAGCCTCCGGTTTTCTGCTTTCCTCTCTTTGCCTGTGAAACTCCACGTTTCAAATTTAGAAACACGGCTTCTTTTTTCCTATCACGATTGTATCGGCGACTTATCTTAGAGGTGCAGCTGTGAAGAGAGCAGGTATATTTGTATTTTCTCATATCTCTGAGAGAAGGATACAGCAGGTGGAGTGTGTAGCAGATGGTTTGCGTAGCATGTAGGTTGCTGTTGACGACAGTATTTCACAAGCAGGTAAAGGTGCGCGGTGCTAGATGTCTGGATGTATCTGACACAGTTAGTCTGTCTGGCCATCTTTCTCCGTCCCATCACTCACCACACACAGGTCCCTCACATATCATCTGTCTTTGTGTTTCCTTTATGAGCTCATCGACATGCCTCACTGGTGCCGTGGCAAAGCTGCAGCCGGTAGTCAGTGCCCCTGCTTTTACTGAGAACATACATTTTGCAATCAGGACATGATGTTTGGCACCAGTTAACAGCTTTGTTTGTGTGTGCTTTCGCCCTCTTTTTCTTACTAATTTAGTTGTTTCAAATTCCCTTCAGCGGCAGACCCCTACTGTTTACCTGGTAGGGGTCCAGGCTAACATGTGTCTCCTCCGATACAAAATGAGCTGTCTTTCAAGTGGGTGTCCTTTAGTCAACTAAAATAACCTGAAATTCCTGCCTTGTCTAGCCTCACAGAACACACAGACTCTGGACTGGCGCCTGTATTGATTTAGACATGAAGAGTCTGTCAGTCAAATGAGCCAATAATAGCTTAATAACCAGGCTTCTTTCAGAGCCCTGGGGCCCTCGATAGTTAGTCAGTGCATCTCTACTAGGCATTAACATGTGATGTGTGTCTGGATATGATGTCTGCATAATGGCATCTGATCGCTGCGCCTTTTTATTTACACCTTGTATTAATAAGTGTTCTCATTATCGGGATTCTACCCGCATTTTGATAAGATGTCAATATGCATATTATATAGGCAGAGCTGATGAATTTGTCAACAATTATGGTATGTCTCATTTCAAGAGAACCAACGCAGGATACCTTTGAGGGACAGCAACATCTGCACAGCACTTGACAGGCAGAGAGAGTTAAAGGCAACCAGAAGCTACTTTTTTGAAGCTTTGCTAACTTCGCTAATGTTACTTATGGGCTCTACTTATTTCTTCCTTTGCAGAGGAAGGGCTTGTCTGTAGCCTTTTGACCAGCAGCTGGAGATGGCAGGAGGAGGCAAAGTTAGGGGACCTTTCAACATGTTGGATTAACTGTTTTCTACATATTGCATTCACACATGAGATCTGATCACAATGCGAGCCAGATGTGATCTGGTATAAGTGTGGCCCTTGCAGAGCTGTTATGTAAAATCATGAGTGAGTTGTATCTTCTGTCTGAATGTGGTGCATAAACTCCAGTGTGTGTCAGAAACATTGAGGAAGAAAAAGAACAACACTCATCAGTCAAATCTACAAAATCTACTGCAGAGCCCTCGACCCCCAATATTGTTGCTTTGGCCTTTTGACCTGTGTTTGAATCCACAAGTTGGCCATCTTGTTTTTGTGCACCAGAACACAAGACATCAGCAGGTGGTACATCAGAATGCTAAAGTAGTTTTCCAAAACCGACGGGACAATTATAAATATTATCTCAAATGGTATTACTCTGATACAGTTGGAGAAAAAAGTAAAAGTCTGGGCCAGGATAAGAGTGAGACTGAAGATACACTGGTTACGCTTGTATTCTTATATTCCACATACTCTGTCCTCATTGGTGGTAAAATGATCTCACCCTCTTTAGCCAGGCTTGTTACTGACTCCAATATGCCTGGGATCTGAGGGACTTTCAACAATGAGCTCATCTTAAGCTAATCTCTGATTTATTGCTGAGGTTCTTCATACTAGATTTTTTTATAATCCTGGTAACATGCCCAATGTCTACTTTCAACATTAGATATAAATACAAATAATATACTGATTGATATACATTGATTGTCTTTCAGTATATTGTATTATATCATACTACATCACAAGACAGCTGTCATTAGAAGACATTTTACTACAACGAAAGTATTACGAAAATTTGTCAGAGTCCAAATACGTCCAACTTTTCATCGGATCGGATCAGAAAAGTGAATATGCATGTCTAACCTATTGATAGCGCATCACTTACTAATACAAAATGTATCAGACGAATGCCCAAAGAATGCATAAGATATACAAAAATATACGTGTACGTGTACGTTGATATAAGGTAAGTCATAAGTAGTATTCGTTAAGAGCTCACTGTGTTACGCTGGGGTACGTTGATATAAGGTAAGGTATAAGCAGTGGCGGGCCGTCAATTTCACACCTAGGCCTTCAGTGATGTCCTACACAGTCCTACCTGAATTATTCCACCTCTTAATACCATCATTTTGACGCCATTGCTCTAGAAACTATACATTTAGAAAGAACCGGGCGTTGCATCACCCTAACAACAGAGTTATATTAATATTTACAGAAAATTTAGTTGTAAATAGCAGGCATTCCCAGCAGTACAATGTGCAGTGCCTCTCGGAGGCTGTGAGCCAGGGGTACCGCTCGTAGTTAGTGATTTGAAAGTGGTGGACAAACCCTTTTCCCAGCTGTGATAGGCTTGCTAGCGTCAGGGTTGGCCGTTCTCTTCTCACAATGTCTATCTTTTCTTGAAAAGTTTGTCTAGAAAATGGCTTTGTAATTATATCTGTGACCAAATCGATCTCTTCTCCTCCTTCAGCCATTGTGGGTTGAAAAAAAACAGCTTGTAGAAATCTACACAAATTAGCTCGTTCAAAGTTTGCTAGCTCTGCATAGCTCTGCATAGCTCTGCCTCTCAATAGTGCATATCCAATCAAAAGACGTGAACGTGCTGACGTTATCGTACGCCTGCTAGCTGGCCCCAGTGTCCCCAACTGTGGTTAACGCCACAGTTTTGTCTCCGTTAACTTTAAGCAACAGGCGCCCGCACTGTTGATTCTGAAGGCCTAAGGGCAGATTTGTTGGACCCTGGCAACACATTATGGCTAAAATATGATTGGATAAAAGCTCTAACATAAAGGCCAGACCTCCAAATCTCGATCTGAGGCCGGAAGCAGCGCAACCAAGAGGAAAGCTATAAAATGAAGAGAATAGACTATGGGGAATAATTTAATACATATTTGTGGAAGAAATATATAAAAATTAAATGTGTATTCTGATGATGTTTAGGCCAGCAGAAAAGGCCTTGCTGGCCCTGACGGCCCACCACTGGGTATAAGTAGTATTCGTTAAGAGCAGGCTGCGTTACACTGGCGTACGTTATTGAACGCTGATGTTTTGAGCATGTTCAAAATTACCAGACGTACCCGACGTCTGCTTCATAAGATATGCAGACGTTACGTGACGTTAGACATACGTGAATACGGAATACATAGGTGAATATTTACCTACGTAAATACAGTACGTGAATACTTACCTACGTAAATATAGTACGTAAATACCTACGTGAATACCTACCTGACTACCTTAGAGGTACGTTAGATATAGGCTACGTTGGCTGACGATGAATCCTACAGCCAATTTATTGATAACGAGTGGATAACCTATTCCTACCCTATGTTAAGATTATGCCTGACGACCGAGTAACTTATTAAACGTGTTTCTACAGTACAGCTAGCGTTCAGCATTTTAGCCGTTCTCCAGCATCAGCAGGACGTGACCCAAATGGCACTTTTCCAGACCCTCTGATGCGTATTAAATAGGTAAGTGATACGCTATCAATGTTTGACATACGTATAATAATTTGTTATGTATTCGTTATGTATACGTCAGCTACAACAACGCTGTGGAAAAGTTGGACTCTGACACATTTTGAGCTAATTTTCATATACGCCACATACGGAACTGTGTATGTCTGGCGTGTTCGACGTATCGTCTGCTTCCTTCAAACGATCACAACTTACCCTTAATTTATATCAACCTATTGATATGAGACTTCGGCCATCTGAGTCGGTCAAATCAAGTCAGTATCCTCCAAAGGTATATCATTCCCTCTTTGTATTACTATCCCTTCACCACAACTCAGCAGGCTCACACAGTTGGGGAGAACACAAAGAGGCACGGAGTAATAGACTACCTTACTGGCATATACTGTATTTTAGAGAGAGACAAATAAACAGTTAGAAAGCCAGATGGACATTTAGAATAAGAGACAGAGAAACTCAACAGACTGAGCAGATGGTACGATTGAAACGGCTGCTTGAGTGGAATCTTCTGGAATCACATTCTCACACAGTGGCAGCTGCTTCCTTGGCCCCCAGTTAACACTGGGTAATTTAGCCTAAAATCCAGGCTAATGTGACCTAAAAGCAGACTAAATGTGCCAAAAGGTGATCTCACCCCAACACTTAACCAAGCATTAGTGGAGCTCTGGAGCTGCACTCATACATTTTGAGAATACTCTCAATCTGAAATATTCTAGCAATGAGACTCTGGAGTGTTTAAGGAACATTTCTCATACAGGAGGTGTGGTTGACCTTGGAGCCGAATCAGCCATTATACTCTCTTTTTAAAACACTGGTCCATCCTTTCACTCAATCAGAATGCACACAGGACCAAACTTCACAGGTCCTGTCTCAAATAACATGAATTACATAGCTTTTATCAGGCATTATAATTTGTATACGCTGCGTTTCTGCATACATTTTGAGCTGTACAAGGACGGTCTGCTCACGTCCTCAATGACAGTTTCCTTCACACAGACCTTGTGGTTGTGTGGTTTGCAAATCCCCTGATCGCACTGATTCCACTGAAATGAAATTAGGATGTTGTACAGTGAATGCTGGTGTGACCGAGCCCTTATCATTGTTAGTGTGCTAGGATAGACACTATAATTGTGTGAAGTTTAGATAGAGCTGATCAATTATGTGTTTCAATAGGAGCAGAAGCTCAGTGCTGAACTAGATATGTGGTTTAGAAACGTATGGATGGACAAGTTCCAACAGGATAGACGTTGGAGTTGAAAGCTGTGTTTTTCTCTCTTTTGTTTTGAATTAGGAAGGTACTGTATGTAATGATTTTTGTAATGTGTATTTTTTTAAATGATAAAGAAAAAACTTTTGTGAGTGATTTATTATTTTAGTTTGTTTCAGCTGTGCATGCTTTGGTGCCTGCATTGACTTAAAATGTGAAAAACAAAAAGACTGGCACTCCTACCTCACTACACATCTTTGGGGGCTTTTGAGTTATGTCATACTTTCCCCTCGGCAGAGCATGAAGACATAGCGTCATAGCATCATGGGCTAAGTATAACAATTTGTATTATATTATATTATATATAGGGCTGTCAAGCAATTAAAAAAATGTATGTAATTAATTACAAGCTTTGTGATTAATTAATCTAAATTAATCGCATATATCAATATTTGCTGTAAGAAGCATTTCAAAATATTCAAATGGATTTTGGTAGGTTGAGTAAATCAATGATGATGCATTATAAACTTAAAGGTCAACATGTCTTTTATTTCAATACTGTTTCTCCAATATATTGTTTTCCACAATTATCTTAGACAACACAGAATAACAGTTTAACATAAAGTGCAATTTCAAATCTGGCATAACATCTTTCATTGCACAATAAACAATATCTTTAAAAGTTGTGTCATTTGACGCCATGTATAAAGCCTCCGTTAACCCCCTGTCCTCTACCACCTGCAGTCCATTGCAATACATTTCCTGATGGAGTTGTTAATGTGTCTCAGGTAGACCGACTCATTCTGCGTCTGAACGCATCTGATTGAGTGACTGTATGACGAGAAGGGTCGCTCACTTTAGCATCAGCGGTGGTGTTAGCTAGCTCCGAGCTAGCTGCTAAGTGCTTTGCGTTGAAGTGATATTTCAGCTTGAAGTTCTCGATGGTTCGAACATTCTTTGCTGCAGGAATCACACAGAACGGAGCATCAACAGTTACATTCGGGAGTTTATTAAATGTAAACTTTCCATTCACTGGGCCGAGTAATGTTTTCTCATCCGCTTCATCATGTTGACGAGGCTGCTGTGGCCGCGCGTAAAGAGTCAAGGGGGGGCATCTAATAGTTAGATTAATTTGCGTTAATTTTTTTGTTGCGTTATTATTTCTGTGATTAATTAATCGAAAATTAACGCGCTAATTCAACAGCCCTAATTATATATAATATCTTTAAATAGCAAATTGCTGTTTGCTGCTATATTAATTATCTGAATACCGAATTAATAACGTTTAACATTAATTTCACACAATCATCTCTCACCTTATTTTATTTACATCTATTTCATAGGGTGGTTTCTGGACTGAGCCCAATACCATATGCTTGCTAATAAGTCCCATATTGCAAGTGTCATGATGAGTGTGTGCAATTGCTTGGCATCTTGAGGGTTCATACAGCCGGATTTTTGTAGAAGCTATGTGTGTCTGTCTTAAAACAGTAGTCAGGTGCTCAAATTTGTGTTGAAAAAGTTATTACTAGCTGTTCATACTGGCCAAAAAAGATCTATTCCTTATGCGTTACCAATGTAAGTGATGGGGGACAAAATCCAAAATCCTTACTGTAACGTCCCGTCATGTGTGTTAATGTATTTATGTTATATTTCATGTTTAGTTTAGAGTCTATGTTTAGTCTTGTGTCATTGTTCACTTGTTAAGTTACAGTCACTCATGTCTCATCTCGTCATGCACTGTCTGTTTTATTTTGTAATTACCTTTCCCTCTCGTTTCAGAGCACTTCCTGTCTGTGAGGTTTCCCGCTTGTTTGATTGTTGCCACCTGTTTCCCATTACCTCTTGTGTGTGTATATATATAGTCCTTGTCTCCCTTTGTCCTGTGTCAGTTTGTCTTATGTCTTACCACTAAGAGACCAACATTTTGTTCATGTTTTTTGCAATTCCTTTTGTCTTTGTTTTTTCCTCAGTGAGTGATTTTTTTGTTGTACTTTAAAACGATCTTGAAACCTCGTCTTGAGTTGTTGCTTTTGATTCCAACCTGTTGTGTCACATTCATAACACTCACTGTCTAAGACTCTGGCTCCATTAACATTTAAAACACCCACTCTGAAAGTATCCATCACTACTGAGATGTTAAAAGCAAAAAAACAAACAAACATATTATACTCTTGGTCAGTGAGGCCGGACTCCTCTCTTTGACTCATATGGAGTCTCACTAAGACTCTCGTCCGTCTGTCCCTGCCCACAGTCTGTTCCTCTTCCCCAACTTCACTGTTTTTAGCATCACTGGATGCCTTCTTTGACCTTTTCTTATGTTTGGAAGCTACTGTACTGTCTCCAGTGCTGCTGCTGCCTCTTCCTCCTCCATCTCTGCTTCCTCTACCTGCTCACTCCATGTACCCCTTTCTTTTCCTGTCACCTTTACCTGCTCTCCTCCCAAACCACCTTCCTCCTCCTCCTCCACTTGCTCCTCTTGTCCCTCCTTGTTTTTTTCGACCTCACTTCCTCCTATTTCACCTAGAATATCTTGGTCATTTTTTCCCCCATTATTTAGCAGCCGGTGGAGATCCCCCCGCCGGAGCCACGGCTACCCTCGGCAGAGAGCCCTCCACCACAGCAGCCGGTCCCCCTCCAGGACCAGGACAGGACAGTTTCCCCTTTTGTGTGTGTTTAATGGTTATGTTGTCTGGCTGTTTGTTCTTTCCTTGCATTGTAACTGAGCTACCATACATTTGGTACGGCATTACATGTTACAGCATTGTGTGTGTGTGTGTGTGTGTGTGTGTGTGTGTGTGTGTGTGTGTTTGTGTGTTTGTTGTTTAAGTAGCATCAAGTAGCAAGCCAGTTGGATCCTATAAATCAGTGGTTTTCAACCTTTTTTGGACCAATGTTTGTTTTATTCTGATTATTATTCTTAGTATTTATATATATATATATATATATATATATATATATATATATATATATATATATATATTGATATTAATTTAGTATTTAAATTCTTATAATAGTTTTCTTATTATTAGGCTGCAATATTATGTTATTATAAAAACTCAAATTCTGAGATACATAATTACCTTTCTAAATAATAAATATTATATTTTAAAATAATTTTTTTTTACCTTCAATTACCCTAATACATCATGTACACAGGGAGCAAAGAAAGCCATTTTATTCAGGAGTGTTAAACAAATGCAACGGTAAGAAGTTTGAGATTCAAACTGTATTCGGTGTCATAGACTGCAGCCAAACAGAAACGGGTCAGACATTCAAACTTTAATTGGTGTTAAACACAGCAGCCTCAGAACTGCAAAACAATTTGCACTCTTAGTTGTTCCAACAATAAACGAGCACAAAGGAACAAGTCTGATGTCGACGTCGACCCCAACGTTCAGAAACTCAGGCGAAAATAATATTTTTTAAAGGGACACAGCCTGAATCAGCAGCAGTGATGCAGATGTTAGCTCTGCTGATGTTAGCTCTGCTGATGTTAGCTCTGCAGCTCGTCTGCTGCTGGTCCAAGTCCCGTCCAGAGCGTTAGTGTTTCAACATTAATTCAGATTAGTTTTATTCATGGTGTATCCTTGGAATAACATTCATGCTTTCGAGCAGTGGTGGCTGAGGGGGACGGCGCTTTTTAGTTTTTTTTCAAGCAGCACTTTATCGCTCAGCAAAATAAAAATAAAAGTCTAAAAACACATAACGTTAACTCTAGCCAAACATACTCGTCTTTTCAGCTCGTCCAGTTTGGCATGTTTCATCCTGTAATGACGCTCAAGAACCTTTTTCATGACCGCAAGTGCGTCCGCACAAACTAGGCACACTGGCCTTTTACTTCCACTAAGAAATAATCGTTCGTCCATTTCTCCTGGAACATTCCGCATCCACCTTTCTCTTTTTTACACTCGCCATGCTGCGTTCGCTATTAGGTCTCGGCCTGTTCGTTAGATGTTTTATGTTGTGTTTGTACTTCCTTTTTATTTAGTTAATTACCTGTTCTCTGTTGTTTCTACTTCCTACCCCCAGATGTTCCCAATCTGTTCGTTAGTGTTCTCACCTGTGTCTCGTTCCCTCTCACTTCTTGGTGTGTATATAGTCTGTGTTTTGTTTGTCTCTCGTTGCCAGTTCGTCTTTGTACTTCGATGTCAAGAGTTCCAGCATCAGTCCCGTGTTCCTTTTTCCCAAGTGTTTGATTCCCCGGCTTCCTTGACCTTGTTTCCGTGACTCGATTCTATCTTTGCCTGATCCTTGTCTGCTGTGCTGTTACGCTGAGTATCTACCCGTGTGCCAAACCTGTTTCCGTGACCCGACTCTGCTCCTGGATTACTCCTTGATACTTTGTATGATCAACTGTCAATGCCTGTACCATAGCAACTGCAAAGTTTCAGTAAAGACTATTTCTATTCTACATTTATCTGCCTTTGTGTCGTGCAATTGAATCCCACCTTTCTTCCGTCTTGATCGTACCGTTACATTCACTGATGTCAATGAGTCTCGTTTAATATTGAAGTGTTTTGACATGACGTGAACACGTGATAACACGTTCCGCTCGTGTTGTGTTCAAGGACCCTGACCTTGGCCAGGACAAACGTCAGCAGTCTGTTTTATTCTATTGCTGACTAGATTTGGATTTATTTATTTGGAGTAGATTTTTTGCGTGTGTTTATGAATTCGCTCGCGGGCTGTATACACAGACGCCCCCCAAAGACATGTGAATGCTCCCCTTTCTAAAATATTGCTTCCAGTGCCCCTGTTGAGAACCCCTGCTATAAATGAATGAGATGTCAACAAGCATCTCTGTATTATTCATGTGAACACTGTTATGGCCTGGCTCCAAGACCAAAGCAAATGAAGGCAGCACAGGCGAGTGATTAACTAAAAAACTTATTACAAAGAGAATATTGGTAAAATCAGACAAATGATTTACAGCATATTGTTATTTATGTTTGGTTGTGGCCCTGTGGTAGAGTGGTCGTTCACCAATCAGAGGTTCAGTGGTGCAATCCCTGGCCCCTGGTGGTCCACATGTCAATGTATTAAAGGGTGAATGCAAAGTTTACAAAGACTAGAAAAGCTAGAAATTGTGGAAGAACAACAAAAAGCTAAAAGGGGCAGTGGTAGAGCATGAAACAAGAGTCAACATTGGTCAGCCATTCAATTGATGGAAAGTATTCAGAGCTAACCTAGATTTGGCCTTCCTCCTAGACTAGTATGTAATATGTCTATGCACACAGTAGCCAGATCAAGATCTTTATGACATAAGGTGATGGTGCTCATGGGATATGCAGTATTCTTTCCCGGGAAAGAACGCTTTTGTCCACAGGGGCCACCAAAATCAAGCTAAATGAAAGTTCCTTGTAGTTTAACAACAATTTGTTTAGGTTAACAAATGTAACACACATTTCAATTCTAACCTGAGACTGGTAGAAGAACATGTTGCCAGGCGAACTAACCCATTATTGAATCAAATGTACAGAAAACCAAAGCTCCAACATAACACAAGGTGGTGCCAGGTGAGATGGAGCCACCAGACTACCAGGATGTGTCTTATATAACCTGGAGACAGTGGCCAGCTGTCTACAATAATTTCTTGATGTCCTCCAGATCCAACCAACCCAACAAAATGGAAAGACAACATAACACAGCCCAGTCAGAGGCCCTGGGGCCGTCACAATACTGGCTGAGCATGTTCCCTTTCTCTTTTGAATTTGCAGCTCTTCAATTCAGACAAACTAAATGACATGGTTGATTTTAATCAGAGTGGCACCAGAGCTCCAGGGATAGCAATGTTGGTTAGTCCGCCACGGTCAGACTGAAATATCTACACAACCACTCAAGATTCATTGTCACTACCATAATAGACTCTGGGAATACATGGAAGCAAAATGTCATATACTATTGGATGGATTGGTGTGAAATTTTGTACAGAAATTCATTAATACAAATACGAGATTCGGATACGCACAGATAATGCGCTCTGAACGGATAAGGAAACCTCTAAATCTTTGCAGTAACATTTTCATAGATATGTTATATTATCTTACTGTCTTAGTACTTTCTAACAATTTTGATACAACACCTGAATTTTCCATCTGGGGATCAATAAAGACTTATCTTTTTGTTCCATCTGGGGATCAAAAAAGACTTATCTTTTTGTATCTTATATTTAAAAAGGATCTAATCAGATCTAGTCTCATAATCATCAGATTCAGATTTTCAGTTTTTTTCTGTATCAAAAGTAGACTTGAGTATGGAGAGATACGAAGAGTTACAATGGGGGTACGAAGGCTTTATTCAGCCAGACTGGAGCAGGGCAGTTCGTTTAAATAGTCCAGGAAAGGCTGCCACAACTTGTAGTATTTTTTATTAGAGCATTGGCTACCTCAGGTTTTCTAGTTGATCTATTGGTTCATCAGGCAGTTGAAGTTCTCCCTCATAAAATTCATCTAGGGAGTTAAGAACCAGAAGGGGCAGAGCTGGCCGGGACCACAGTGTACCAAGAAAACGCCAATACGCTAGAAGTCTTTTTACCAGAAGGCACGTATGAACCAGTCCCGTCACAACCACTTCAAGGTCGTGAGGTTCTGTTTCAGCAGTCTATCGGACAAGGAGAGGCTTGTTGACTCATGGCTGTAGCTCTGGCCTTCTTTTTCGGTCCTGCTGCCCACCACACCTTACCCTGATAGGAGGGGGCCTCACAGAGGTCCGGGTGTTGCAGTGCCGTCGCTAATATTTCAAGGCTGCAGGTTGTAGGGGGCAGAAGTGAGGTTTTTAAAGATATCAGGAGAGCTTTAAGTACTTCTTAAGACATGATGTTAATATTGGTAACCTGCTTCGACAGGAACAAGCTCTAAAGGGAGTAGGATAGCATTGTGATCTTGTAAATAGATCTATAAAAACATCCTTTATTTTATTATTTTATTTATTTACTCCTTTTTATGTCTGTACTCAGGTGATAGGAATGGGGCAAAGGGAGAGAAAACTTTATGTAACTGGTATTCACAGTACAATTTGAAACAATTTGAAAACTGAAAACAAATAAATACATTGTTAAAAAAAACAGATTATTCTTGGGAGTTGTGACTGGAAAGGGTTGAGAACCACTGTATCTCTTTAGCTATGTTTAAATAATTTAAGAGGTCTGAATACTGTACAGATTTTCTAGAAAGGCATTTCCTCCGGTCATCCTCATGCCCCTGGTTGTTCAGTCCACCTCCTGTTCTTAACTCGCTGTTGTTGCTTTGTTTTTCAAGCCTTCAGCCGTATGAGCTCTAACAACAAACGCAGTTTATGACAGATTGAATCACGCGGGTGCGTGTTAGGATTGTGTAGTGCCATGTGTCAAAATGGTGCAGTGTGTATTTGTGCTGTTATACATGCTAAAGTTTGCATGTTTCAAATCCATGATGTTAGGTGCTTTAAGACAGCTTTAATAATGTGCCTTTGTGGTACAGAATGTAACCCTTTTACAGCTTCCAGGACTTTAGGATGTGAGTGAGATAAGCTGTTCAAGTTGTGCATGTGCACACCCACACACACAGTGTGTGGCCACTTGTATGGCTCAGGCCATTCTTTCATTTTGCCAAGTGATTCAGTTTGGCTCTTGAAAAGAAAAAAAAGTGAAAAGGCGAGGTTTGAAAAAAACAGTGGTCAACAATAGTCACTGTGTGGAGAGAAGTTGTTGACCGGAGGCTGAAAGAAACCACTCTGACTCCCAAGAGAGACGTTCCTTTTTAGAGCAAACTAGCGTCTAATTGGAAACATGACTGGGGTCAATATCGTATCGAGGATCTGCCAAAGAAAAAGCTGTGTTCCATTCCTCAAGGCTTGGACAGATGGCTTTTCCAATTCAGTTACCACTATAGCAGCCAGAGATGTGAAAACATGACGTAAGCATGTAACACCCTCTGCCCTTTGCCCCTTCAATCAGATAACCTTATAACTTATTTACAGCGCATTCAGAAAATATTCAGAACCCTTCATTTTTTTCATATCTTATGGGTACCACCAGGTACTGCATGAATAATTCTAATTTTAAGATTATATACAAATTATCCATGCCATTCAAATAAATGCAAAAACATGAATTTTGTGCAGAATTTTGAATGACATCATTATAGAGTGAGTTTCTGTGAGCATCCCAAATTCTGCGTGTCTTCAGTCGTCCCTGGTTGCATTCTGTGACTTTCTCCCTCAACACGTCCCAACCAATCTGCTGGCTTCAGTACAGGGGGAGGGTTTGTTTGATTTTTATCTTTGCCTAGCATGTGCGGGTGGGTTTATGGCCGCTCTGTGCCCACATGTGTGAGTGTAGCACAAAAACAACAATGTAATAAAACTTGCTGATCTGTATTTACAAAGAAAGCACCCCATGACAATGTATGTTAAAGGATAACTTGACTTTATTAGAAATGGTTATTACTTTTGTAGTTTTGGTTTACATATCTATTGACTGTGACAACATTAAGATCTGCCGACATGTGTTTGTTCATCAAGTGTTAGAGGGGAAGAAACAAAAGCATTCAGATGATCAAACCAGCAAATCACTTTATTGGGAGGTCAAACTGAAAGTGACCAATAATCCTTCATTCCAGAGGAAAACTGGGTGCACATAATGACAGTCAGGGTAGTAGGTCAAAGTCATGACGTTTACAATGGATAGTTTTTCTCTTCCAAATAAGTTTTGCTAACCTGGGAGTTTGTCTACAACCTGTCTGACTGTGATACTGCTTTTGTTTCTGTACCTTTAAGACTTCTTTTCAGCGAGATGTAGACACAGATTCACACAGAAATCCTGAGCTGTATACCATTCTATTCAGTGCTACTTAGATTGGAAGAATTCCAAAACGTGGCAAACAACAAAACTATGTAAAAATCCAACAAACAATGTAGGCCAGTAGTGATTTGAAATAAATATAAGCACAACAGCTCACTGCAGGGTATAAAAATAAAACTGTCACAAGGACCTACAAGGCTACACATTACTTCTTAATAGCAAACAATGAAAAAAAAAAAAACCAGTAAAGTTATATCTTTATTATAACTTATACATAATGACTGGTAATGCATTGAAGATAAGTTTTATGGGGCCAGCAGCACTAGCAGTCCAACGTGCATGTACTGTGTCGGTCTGCTCATCACTATTAGCAACCAGTTGCCTATTTGCACATCTAGCAGACACAGAGAAACATTATCCTTCATTTAGAGTTGTTTTTGTGTCTATCTAATGGATGTAAGTCCTATTGTCTCTCTTTCAGTTCTGGTTTGGTCTCCACTAACTCCTGAGACAGATATCTGGCTCTTTAGCTGCTGAAGGATCTAGCTAGTAGCTAACATCTGTTGTTTCTGTGGTGTTGGGCAGGTAGTGTACAATGGATTTACAAGAGTTGTATTGCTGAAAACCATACTAATGAGATAAAATAGGCTTAAAAGCACTGTAGAGGAGCAGGGGACTGAAGTGTTGGGTGATGATTAGCTGAGTCGAGCGACTCTTTCCACATAACACATTGTATTTTACTCCCTATATATTATACACATATTAATTAGTGTAGAATGTTTTACTTAGTTTTTTAGGTAAAGCTCACATTTGATAATGCCAGCATTAGGTGTAGCCCATTGCTTAGACATGATCATTTTGTGGTTAAACTGTAGCACTCCTGAACACATGAATTAATTTGTTCTCACGTAGAAGCTGAACTCTGGAAGCAGAAGCTGAGGATACTGTACTGTAACCACAGTGAGAGGAAACGGATCACAGGTGCTGTAGAACACAGCACTAAACATTACCACTGTGTATCTGAGTTATGAGGCTTCAAAGGGAATTCCACCCATTTCAGGAATTCACATTTACTATTTCTGTGCCACAGGACAGTTCTGTCAATACTTGGGAACATGCACCACTTTTTGCTTGGGTTGAGGAGTGGATAACTCGCCCTTGAATTTGTCTCGGGATGCAGAATCTGGGACATTGCATTTTTTGACCTTTTTCACCCAAATGAGGTTTAGCTTCTTAGTACCTTTTTTTATCATTGCTACCGTATGAACTTCATTTTGCTGCAAACAATTTCACTAAGTCAACATCATTTAATGTTCATGGAGCAGGTCCTGGATTTACATCACAGTTACATAACAAAGTCGAAGCTTTAGAAAAGTGTTCTGATAATCCAGTTCCAAATCTGAACCCGGGGTGAATGATCACTGTAGCCTCAGTGACTATATTTTAATTTAATTAACCCCTACAAACATACCAAACACCTGCATCTCAATGAAGGGGTTTGTGGTAGCCACATACTCTTTCATTTACACATTCATTTTCAAAGAGACTACTTGACTAATTTAAGGTGCAGAATGAGAATTAAGGGAACATGCTGAGTTGAAATACTGGCTTCTCCGACAACAACACTACCTCCAGTATGATCTTCTTGGACCTTTTGAAAAGATGGCGACAGCTTAGGGCCCAGTAGGATTTTAAAACGGATGACGAGTTGGCTAACTTTCTCCTGAACGAGTAAGCATTGAGCTTCAGCTAAGGTTAGCTAACTATAACTAGTTTATCACAGATGCTGTAGTGATGTGCATTTTTAGTTTTTTCAAAATTGGAGTAGTCGCGTTAAATTATTACAGAGCACTCAAGTATTTGAGACACAGCTGGTGAACTGATATGGCATGCATATGACATGGTCATGCTAACACACGCTAACAGCTATCAGTCAGACTGAGGCCATGGCTGTTTACTCCACCTACAACAACCAGCGTGACAGAATCATATACGACAGAAACCCCAAGTTTCACTCTCAATTGATTTAATTAACGAATGCATTGAATCTATAATGTTACGTTGAACAAATACTGATTATTCACCTCGCTATTTATCTGTCTTATTTAATATATACCATATACTTGAGTTTAATCATTTGTCGTGTCACCCGATGGACTTTTGCCATTTTATAGTATTTCATTTTTATTCCATAATAGAAATTTTAATTCAATTGCCTTTTACATCCAATTAAATGTCCCCCGAATCTTAAGCAAGCAAGTTCAATAAGGTTCATACAGGCTGTCAAATTAGTGCGTTAGTTTTGATTAATTAATCACAGAAAAAATAATATATAATAGCTGCTGCTGTATTCAGCCGTCATAAACGCTTGTTAGTCCACATGTCTTCAATAACCCACTATTGTGCTTTGACAGTCGACCGTGTGTGTGTGTGTGTGTGTGTGCGCGTGTGCGTGTGTGTGTGTGTCAGACAGAGGCAGAGAGAATACAGAGTGACAGCTGACAGCCCTGCAGAAAGTCACACAGAAGCCTCCCTGCAGCGTCGACATCCTTCAGTCAGCAGGCTGAACAAACCAATGGCTGTCAATGGTCCCTGTGCTCCCCTCATGTGTGTGATCGTGGATTTAATATCGCTCTTCATGTCTCGGCACTTGTCTCCCTCAGATTCTAAAGGCTCAAAGAGGTCAGAGTTCAAAGTACATGTGATGCTTTACAAACTGACTTGCATGTTTGCTGTACTGCTTCAGCTGATGAATTTTTAGATAATCCGAAAGCAGCACTGTGCAGAGAGGCTTTTGTGAATGAATATAGATTATGCTTCTAAAACAGATATCACCATAGTTTGTGTTCATCCAGCAATACTTCCATTTGCTACATATTACATCCACGTTCAGTGCAGCTATATCACTACGACGTAGCTCACTGGTAACAGTCCTGAACAGTTAGAACAAAGTATATCACACAAAAGTAAGACTCATTAGTGTGTGAGAGATGTGATAGAGCAGAATCTTTCAAAAGTGAAAAATGAAAAAGAGGAGAATAGAACATTGAAACATAGAGAGTCTGCTGCTGAAGCGTTCAGACGGCGTGTAATGCTTATATTTTATGGGCTCTTAAGGATGCATGAGGTAAAGCAAGGCCTTCCAATCTTTTCAGAGAGAATATAACAAGAAGTGTGTGTGCAGGGGGGGTCGGGGTACAAGCCGGTAAAAACATACAATGAGACATTCTGAGTGATTGAAAAGAGGAACAAAGACAGACTCAATTTACTCAAATATGTAACAAAAAATGAGAAATCAAAAGAGATGTGTCCTCTAAGTAATGCATGAGAGCTCATTAGCTAAAGGGCTGAGTTCTCCACTGTGGGCCTCTCCACACTCTGTGTCAGGGATCTTCAATGAATGGCTTTAGAGATTTTAATAGAGACAACTCACAAAGCTCAGCCAATGAGAGTTCACTCAACAGTACTGTTTTATAATGGCCCCTATTTGGACACATTACAGGCTGTACCTTTTAATGCATAGTGTTGTACTTAAGTACAAGTAAGAGCCTTTGCTTTGTTGCAAAGGAGTGACTCTATTGTGTGTGTATTGTTCGTTTGAGAACAAAAAGGTGGTCTGGTCAGTGTGTGACAGAAAATTGGATTTTGAGTGCAGTGGGTGGTAATGGCTAATAAGAGGCCAATGTCTAGTGTGATTTCCATAATGGCAGGATAGCTTTAAAGTCTGAGACACACACATTTGTAAATACAGGTTTAGCTGTTAATGTGGAAAAAGGTTTTTGTTTTGCTGCTGTAATATGATGTTACTGTGATTCCTTATGGAGCTCAACCAATTACAAGGTGTTCTCCTACCAAAACAACCAAATAGTTGTCATACCTCTCCCAAACCAACCTGCTCCCTAAGAAGTCAGGTTCACGTCCAGACTCCCATCTGTCGTTAGCTTCAGACAACAAACATACTGGTTACAGTTAAGAAGAGATTGTGGTTTTAGTTAAATATAATTAAACTCTTTGGGCCAGATGCAAAAAAACTCTGTGTAGATTCACAACAAAAACTATGTATGCACAAAGATAGAAATAAATGATATGCATTATTTTGGTCAGATTTTTTAAGTCACACATATGCCTGATTCTGTTTTATAAATCTCCATCATTGTGGAACTGGGCTGTATGTGCACAAGCCTCATATCCACTCTGACAGATAACCATAAATAGATTTAACGACTTTAAACATCAATGATCTGTCAATGAGAAATACGGCAAAGAAAGTGCAACTTCACCAACTGTGTTGAGGTTCTCCAACAGAGCAGCTGTCATTACGCTCAGCTGTGGCAAAGTCACAACTTTAGAAACTGAATACAAATCTTTATTGTGCAGCAGATAGAATTGTTTTGCATAAAGTCTTTGAGGATTCTGGAAATACCTTCAGAACACAGATACCATCAGATGGTGCTTTAACAACACTTACCTTGAGGTGCAATCTCCCACCAAGCTTAAGGGACAATAACTACTTACAGTTTATTGAAGATTTATTGACTCTTGTCTAACAACTGACAGAAAACCAATAGAACAAGTTGAACTGTTTTAAAGAAGCAGTATCAGAATCAGAAATCCTTTATTAGTCCCACAACGGGGAAATTTACCATGTTACAGCAAAAGAACAAGAAAGCAAAGTAGCGAGTACACAATTAAATAGAATAACATAGAGTAACAATAGTGTAAGTATAAAGTCGTAGATAAAAAATTGTACGAGTGAATATTGCACATGAGTGATAATTGCAGAAGTTATAGAAAGTGCACATGGCAGTGATAATTGCACACAGTGGTGGAATAGACTTTTTTTGGTGTGGTGGTCTACCAGAGGCCGTGGTGATTGTACGCAGCACATCTAATATGATATCTATAACCCCTTCATTGTGGTTTGCTCAAAGATCAGTGTGGTCGAGGCAGTCTGCAAACGGTAAATGGCACAAATTTCATAATATTTCATGATTTTTCTATGAACTTTTACTCTTATTAGAGGTGATCCAGACCCTTACAGGACATATTGTATTTGAGTTTAACTATTGAAGTTCAGACTATACGTTTGAACTATTGTTAGGAAAACATTGTGGTCATGGTTAAAAGAAATCAACATTGACAGTGAGAAGACTAGATGTGTGCGGTGGTCTCTGTGTCAAAGTCACACACGTTGTCCTTACAGTCACGTCCCTTGACCAGAAGAGTTTTCTTGTGCTTTAACAACGTCACGCTTTTGCGTCTGAGAGAAGACAATCACACTACCGGACATCGCTTGTCATGGAAACATACAGTAGGTGATTTTCAGTACTGTCTTTTACCTGGTAAGGACTCTCTGGAATCACCACGTGATTAACAGCCAATCAGATTAACAAATAATCTTATTTAGGCTGTGACCAGTCATCTGCCTATGGTCCCAAAGTTTTAGTGGTGTTAATGGTCATTTTTAATACTGGCACATGGTATAATTATGTATCAAGCATGATTAAAAAGTATCTTAATTAATTTTTTGCTTGAATGGTTATTTTGCTAAATTAATGATCTGCATCTGAAAAATGAGTGAGAGCAGACAGCTGCTCAGTGGACGGAGAGACTGTGGGCAAAAATAGCGTGTAGAGCCGGAATATTCTCACATCTAACTCAGTCTGCTTGTGCTTCATAAGATATGCAGACGTTACGTGACGTTTGACATATGTGAATGCAGAATACGTAGTTGAATATTTACCTATGTAAATACAGTATGTGAATACTTACCTACGTAAATATAGTATGTCAATACCTACGTGAATACCTACGTGACTACGTTAGAGGTACGTTAGATATAGGCTACGTCGGCTAACGGTGAATCCTACAGCCAATTTATTGATAACGAGTGGATACTCTATTCCTACCCTATGTTAAGATTACAGTATATCTCAAAAGTGAGTACACCCTTTAGATTTTTGCAAATATTCTGTTATATCCTTTCAGGGGATAACATTATCCTACTGAAACTTTGATATAACTTAAAGTAGTCAGTGTGCTGCTTGAATAACAGTATAGATTTATTGTCCTTTGAAAATTACTCAGTACACAGCTGTTAATGTCTAAACAGCTGGCAACAAAAATGAGTACACCCCATAGTGAACATGTCTAAATTGTGCCCAAAGTGTCAATATTTTGTGTGACCACCATTGTTATCTAGCACTGCTTTAACCCTCCTGGGCATGGAATTCACCAGAGCTGCACAGGTTGCTTCTGGAATCTTCTTCCACTCCTCCACGACGACATCACGGAGCGCACGGATGTTGGACACCTTGCACTCCTCCACCTTCCTCTTGAGGATGCCCCACATGTGCTCAATTGGGTTTAGGTCTGGAGACATACTTGGCCAGTCCATCACCTTAACCTTCAGCTTCTTCAGCAAGGCCGTTGTCATCTTGGAGGTGTGTTTAGGGTCATTATCATGTTGGAAAACTGCCCTACGGCCCAGTTTCCGAAGAGAGGGGATCATGCTCTGCTGCAGGATGTCACAGTATATATTGGAATTCATGTGTCCCTCAATGAAATGCAGCTCCCCAGTGCCGGCAGCACTCATGCAGCCCCAGACCATGATGCTGCCACCACCATGCTTGACTGTAGGCAAAACACATTTGTCTTGGTACTCCTCACCAGGGTGCCGCCACACACGCCGGACACCATCTGACCCAAACAGGTTTATTTTGGTCTCATCAGACCACAGGACATGGTTCCAGTAACTCATGTTCTTGGATTCATTGTCTTCAGCAAACTGTTTGCGGGCTTTCTTATGCATCGGTTTCAGAAGGGGCTTCTGTCTGGGGCGACCGCCATACAAACCGATTTGATGCAGTGTGCGGCGTATGGTCTGGGCACTGACAGGCTGACATCCCACTTCTGCAACCTCTGCAGCAATGCTGGAAGCACTCGCACGTCTATTTTTGGAAACCAACCTCTGGATATGACGCTGAGCACGTGGACTCAACTTCTTTGGTCGACCCTGGCGAGGCCTGTTCCGAGTGGAACCTGTCCTGGAAAACCGCTGTATGATCTTAGCCACTGTGCTGCAACTCATTTTCATGGTGTTGGCAATCTTCTTATAGCCAAGGCCATCTTTGTGAAGCGCAATAATCCTTTTTTTCAGCCGCTCAGAGAGTTCCTTGCCATGAGGTGCCATGTTGTCCAGCATTCAGAGAGAATTGTGCCCAAAACACCAAATTTAACAGCCCTGCTTATCATTTACACCTGAATCCTTGTAACACTAACGAGTCACATGACACCAGGGCGGGAAAACAACATCATTGGGCACAATTAGGACATGTTCACTATGGGGTGTACTCACTTTTGTTGCCAGCTGTTTAGACATTAACAGCTGTGTACTGAGTAATTTTCAAAGGACAATAAATCTATACTGTTATTCAAGCAGCACACTGACTACTTTAAGTTATATCAAAGTTTCAGTAGGATAATGTTATCCCCTGAAAGGATATAACAGAATATTTGCAAAAATCTAAAGGGTGTACTCACTTTTGAGATATACTGTATGCCTGACGACGGAGTAATTTATTAAACGTGTTTCTACAGAACAGCTAGCATTCAGCATTTCTCCAGCATGACATGAACCAAATGGCATTTTTCCAGCTCCGTTGGCCAGACGCTCTGATACGTTTTAAATTGGTAAGTGATAAGCTATTAAAGGGTTGGAAAAAGCTGAAGAACTCGGAGCTTGAATGTCGAATCAAAACAGCAATCCTCTAGTTCAATCGATATATTTATTTAACGTGATAAGTCAAACATAGAAAATACTCTCAGCTGAGGACACTTTTCACTTCGCCGTTTCCACAGACTGAACGCTCTAAAAACCCCAGTTAACTGTCTGACGGTTCCGCTTCAAGTGTGCACAAAGGGTTGTAAACATCTCATCTAATACATGGAGTAGGCGTTGACCTTCTCCTCATTGGTCCCAGTTTGGCGCCCACACGCTCCTCCGTCAGCAGTCAGGAAGTGATGGTTTGTTGACCTGTTACTCTTAAAGGGGAAGTGCCCCTATTATGTTTGTAATACATTCAGTGCAGAAAATACATAATTGTGCAGAAAATACATAATAGTGCAGAAACATATTCGTAGTGTCGTAATATATTGATTGAGGTAGACAAATACATATGATAATCTTTCCAGTGTGGATTAATACTAATCAGGATTTATTTACCTGACACTATCAATGTTTGACATACGTATAATAATTTGTTATATATACACATCAGCTACAACACCGCTGTGGAAAAGTTGGACGTATTTGGACTCTGACACATTTTGAGCTAATTTTCATATACGCCGGCATATGTTTCTGCCATACGGAACTGTATATGTCTGGTGTGTTCAGCGTAACGTCTGCGTACTTCAAACAATCATATCTTACCCTTAATTTATATCAACCTATTGCCGATATTTCGTATGCGCCGGCATACATTTCTGTCATACGGATATATGTGACAGGGCCTTAATGCAGCGTTTGCGTCATTTTCCGGCTCTACTCAACCTGTTTCAAATCACTTTTGCCGAACGTGTGTGTACAGTATAGTTTTGCTGGCTGACGTTTTTTTTTATCTAGGTTTGATTTGTTCTGAAATAGTCTGGCAAGTGTGGCCTCCAGTTGACATGCTCACACAAGGGTCACATAGGTGTTCTCTGTCAGTGTCACTACAATAGTTTGGGTGTTGTGTAACATTGTTTATTCTGGTCTGTTTATGAATGTGGTGCTGTTCTTCATGGTCAGAAAATATGCTATATCAGACACAATACAGCAACTATATGTTTAGGGGAAATGGTTTCAGCATTATTTGCTACATTAATGTCTGCGGTACGGACATGTTGGCATGTTTAAGACTGAATTCAAATGGAAGCAAGATGGTATGTAAATCAACACTTGTATAGCGTTGTGACTTGTTTAGAACAGTGTACCAAGTCTGTAAGATTGTACTAGGTGTGTAATTGTACTTTATATGCGTAAATGTGCGCGTCTTCTTCAAGTAGCTTGCGTCCTAGCCGAGGCTGTGTACAAGCTTTAGCTGGAGAGGAGGAGGTGTTACCAGAGATCACGAGGTGTTACCAGAGATCACAAGGTGTCACCAGAGATCACATTCAGGCCTGTAGATGGAGCTGTGGGGATGCTGGATGATCTGGTGACGCTGTCAGACACAGAAGCCCCTCACCACATCACACCACAAGATGGCAGACTGAGGCAGAGCCCGATGATGGAGTCCCTCAACCACCCCAGGCGCCCAAACCCCCTCTCGATAAGGGAAACCCAGCACCAGGTGACATTTATTCCCACTTTGATGCTGCAGTTTTCAAACTCCTCTCTGAATACACAAACAAGAATGCAGCCAAAAGCCTGGAGAGAGGGAGACAGTTCATCTGGACTGAAATAACTCCAGAAGAAATGAAGAAGTCCACAGGCATGTTGCTGTACATGTCATTTTTGGACCTGCACAAAGATGAGCAACTTTTGGTGTAAGCAAACCATTTTCCATGTGTCATTCCCTGCCACTGTCATGTCCCCAGACTGTTCATGGCCATTTGATCTAATCTTCATATGTGACCCAGAGAAAACAGAAGCAACAGGAACATTCACTGGCAGTACCACCAAGACCTCTGCATGTGAAGGGACACTCAGAGAGGAGAGAATTACCCTGTGTGGGGAAAAACGCCTGGACATATTTTCCATTTTATGGCCTGTTTTTGCAGATGTAAGAGTAAAAGACTCAAAACTTTTACTGGATATAGTTGTATACATTTCAAACTTCAAATGTAACATGTTAAATCTCTTATTCATGTACATTTGCTGTGTTTTTTGTTCACTAAACCACTAAACTCAATTCCGCTTTTGTATTTCTCTTCATTTTAAACTGTATTACACTCTCATAACATGCAAACAAATTGTAAATGACTGCCAGATAATCTGTACATACAACCTGATCCCCTAAGATGTGTGCTTAATATTACACCTTCATTTGTGTTCCTCCTTCAAATCTTTTTGGTTAATGTGAATGAAAGGTTGATGAAATGATTGCGCAACTGCATTTCCCAAAAAATAATAATATATATAATATATATTAATACACACTACACAAACAAATTGTGAAAACATGATCAACTTGCTTCACATTGTGGGGGATATTAACAAAGCCTGTTGAAAAATATTGTTAGGGTTGAAAAATGATGCTTCATCACAATTTTATTATAGGGGGTATTTACTAAAACTAAAGATGTAAATGAGCCCAGCCGCAGTTTATCTCATTTACATTGTGGGTTACAAGTTCAGCTAAATAACATCTAATGTCAGGATGTTTTGACACACTTTTTGCAAGATTTTACAACTGCTGTTCCCAAAGAGAAAGACAGAGAAATTAGTGAGTGTGTCAATGTGCACAAAACAATATTTCACTGTGATGGAAACCAGTTTAATGTAAGACGAAGGTGAGGGAAGAGCAACACCTGCATGTTATCATGATGCCATGGGAAATAATTTACACCTGAATAATTGTAATGTGGGAATTCATCATTTAACCTCTTACCGTGTGGACGGCCCTGTGTCACCATGCTGGACTGTACACCCAATGTCTATCTCATCTATTTAGTTTTGAGATCACATTCACAACAGCAAGTACAGTAAGCATCTCACACTAGCAAGCAAACCCAAAATCAAAATAATAACTTTGAGCCAACTCACCTATGAAGTCTCATCAAGGGGTGTAATGTTAATAAATGTATAATGTCTTTTAAGCTACTGGATGCCTAAATTTCCCTCGGGATGAATAAAGTATCTATCTATCTTTTTCTTTCTTTCTTTCTTTATAATCCTGTAATCAGTAAAAATCCAACAAAAACACTCCTGTGTCATTGCAGAGGTCCGGTAAAAATATATCCATCATGAACATCTTCACAAGCCCATGAACAGCTGTTGCAATCTTTAAAATCAGCCCATCGATGTATAAAATGTTGTGATCATACACGGTAAAAACGGGACATCTCGAGCATTCAGCACTGTTTCAACGCTTCTAAGACGGATGCCGAACTCTCACCTTTCGATTGACACTTTATTTGGGCCAATCGGAGCTTCCATGCATTATCTACAGCCATCAAGAGCCAATGAGTGTCAATGTGTTTATACTTCACTTACTTTGTGTCATTACTACTGTCAGGAAATATTGGGTATATAATATTTATTATGGCCTTTTTATCAATATATATTATAATATCTCCAAATGCACAGCTTGTTACTCTTATAAAAACCTATCTAATATGTTAAGTTTTTGTGCCTTTGTTCTGAAATTTTAACCTCAACATGGTAATACTTGATGCTATGTTCCTAGCTATACCCATCTTCAGGCATCTTTTTCAACAAATAAATTCAGGTGGAGTGTATTTTATTCAAATTCAGTATATTCAGACCACTATTACTCAGTGCCAGAAGCACTTGGAGTGATTATTCACTACTTTGCAAATACAATAAGAGAGTTATCTTTTGAATGAGATCAAAATCATGCATCTGGTGCAAATGGTTGAAGAGCAGCTTCTAATTTACTTTGGGTATGTCGTTTGTAGGTATTTTCGGGTAAATTCCCCCACACTGTAAGGAGTGTCACATTGATTTACATTTAAAAAATATATGAATACAAGCTTATTACCATTGATGACCAAAACTGCATTTTCAAACAGGACAGGAGTACAACGTCAAAATAAAGGCTCAATACAGATTTTAACATATATATATATTTTTAATATACATATTATGTTACGTTTACAGCATATTTAGCAACAACAAAGACCATTTCATGTTTATAAGAAGTCCCTTTTTAATGTGGTGCTGATGGTTTGCCTGTTTGAAAGTCACACAGAGAACCTCCCCTCCCTCTTCATGTCCTCCCTACCATTATGTTAATTCATGATAATGAGGTAGGCAGCCATGATTTATACACACAACAGAGGATAATAGCACATAATAACAGGCTTTCTATTCTTTCAGTGAATTATTCAATAAGTATGCTTTTACCGCAGTACTGCTACAGTTGGGTTGTTAGCGTGTTGAAAATGTACAAATGGAGGGAGTGAAACTGACGGTTTGTCTGGTCATTCAGTGTTAATATGAGTGTGTTTGCTGTGTGAGGGGAATCTCGTTTAGGGTGTTTGAGAGTTCAATCTCTAGGTGAAAGTCCTTCAAATCCACCTTCACACTCCTTATGACCTGTATTGTTAGTAGCAGTGTAAACTAATCAAATTATACTAAATCGTGTTTGTTTTACGAGAGATTTGGGCTACTATCCTGTGAATGTAGCTAAATGCAACACTAACAGTTCAACTGACAGAGAGCCTCCACTCACACACTGAGTGACGGCAAGATCGGAAAGTATCTGACGGTTGGTCTTGTTTTATTGGCAATGACGTGCTATGTTCAATATTTTTATATTAAAAAAATGTTGTCTTTATTAGTACAGCTGAAGATAGACAGTAAAGGGGGGCATGCAACACATGGACTATCTCCTGGGCGATAATCACTTATTGTTGGCAACTGTTACTGATATAATAAATGTTCATTTCTGTTGGCTAAGATAGCAGGGCTAGCCATATGCTAACGGAAAGCATTGCAAGCCAATGATTTTGTTCACAAGTTGTAGTTCAGACTGTCAACTGAAAAATTGTGAAGATATGGACCTATTGGAGATACTTTCAAGACCGCAGGAATAAATGTCTACCAAATTATGCTTGGAGCACAGGAAGCTCAAAATCATGTAATGTGTTGCATCATTTGTGTGTACATATGGTTTAGCTGGGCCCTGATCCCAAATGTACTCAAGAAAATACCTACCATCACTTCATCTGCATCAATTTATTCAAATTCCATTAAAATACACCAACAGATAACAAGCATTCATTGTTCCACTGGCCAAATGTTGTGGGTGACCATCACACCTGAACTGTACACTTGTGTACACAAGTCAGAGGAGCAGTTTTTTATAAAATATACTGACATTTACGGTATGTGTGTGTGTATTACAAATTTACTCTTTCCACTTTGGACACGTCACCTTTAAGTACTGTAGAGTATGATGACTATTATATATGTATGAGGACAAAAACTAATCCAGTCTCTGAAAGATTACATTACATTACAGTTCATTTAGCTGACGCTTTTGTCCAAAGCGACGTACAAAAGGTGAAAACAATCATGGGGATACAACTCCGAACAGCAAGAATCTTGTAAGTACAATGGCTTCACAAAAGTGAACACTGTCTTCAAATAAGCCAGTTTGAAGTGCAACATACAGACAATATATAAAATGGCAGTCAAAAGCACTAAACTGGTACCAAAACTGTGGAAACCTTCCCAGCACACACTGGGTGAGAAGCATAGCGCACCCTCGAGCAAACAATGGATGTTCCGAACTGAATACGGCGGAATGCGCAGCAAGCAAGTGCCTGTTGTTGGGTAATAACTCTATAGTTATATCCTAAATATGTTCTAAAGTTCTTTATACAGGAGTTGATTTAGCATTATTAATTCCCCAAAGTTAAAATATACAATTAACCAAAATAATGTTTTCTGACAAATCATGAGAGAGTATCCAAAGCTGATTATGATTATCACCTTAGCTGTGGCCAAAGCTGTGAATCACAATGTTCTGTCTATTATGGTGAAATAATTGAATCATCACTGAGGGTGTAGAAAGCTCATATGTGCACATTTCTGGACAGTTCCACATTGTGTCCAATGTTCCCAATGTTCCACAGTGACAGAGAAGCCACCCGGGATGAAGAGCCGACCACATCTGATGCAAACTGATGCCAATGCTTGGACTGTCTGGTCTGTGGTGTGCACTCACACACTGAGTTTATGCATAAGCATAACACGGTTATTACAATTTCAAGTGTGTGCTGGTTTAGAAAATAATTCTGAAGAACTCCAAAGAAAAAAGACAACTCTGATATGATAGCCTTCAATAATAATCTCTTAATATTAGTTAGTTTATATTAATCCATCAAATGCAATGTGGCACATTCAAAGTCTTACCTACATGTATGTGTGTGCCACTACTCAATGAAGAGTCATCTTGTACCAGTCGTTCATCCTGCAGTGCACTCCCTGTATTAAAACTCATTGGAACGGAGTCACAGTAAAATTCAACATAATGGCATCAGCTCAACACATGTGTGAATGTGCCTAATATAGACATGCCGTCTCCTCGCTGCATACAGTCAGTGAGTGATCGCACTGTTATCTTTGTGCTGACGCTGACAGCGACACTACAAAAGTGAATTAAAGTCATGTCCATGTCATTTCCCTAAATGAAACTACAATGGACTTCACAGGCGTCTGTCAACAGTGGCTTACAACTGAGAGCTAAAAGACACCTACAGCTACATTTACAGATCTTAATACTCCGGTAATAAAAATGTTTTAAAAGCATCAATAATGCAAAAATCTGACAAGTTCCATCTGCGCAGCCTGCGAGCTGTTTCAGGCAGCCATGCACCTTTTTAATCATGGTAGCTCACTTAAACTGTCAGTGTTGTAAGCCTACTGTTACACCACCGTCACCACACTCTGCTGAAAGCTAACCTGTCACTTATTGCTGCTGCCGTTCAATTAGCACCCGAGCATCCACCTGTATGCTTTAGGTCTATGTTGCAGATCAGGTACATCCCAATGGCTTAGTAGTTTAGTTTTTGTAGTGTTAGCCATCACTATATAAGGTATGATACACTTTTATTCACCGACCTCAGTGCTTAGATCTGTGGTTACACATGCAGTCACACAAGATTTAAACAAGTCCACAATTCTGTGCATTTCTTACTTAATACTCAAACTCTCTATTGCACATTTTGCAGAGCTGCCAGACTTGTGCTGTGGTGTTTAATGTCTCATGTAGTGCTGTAAAGGACCTCATCCCCAGATCTCAGCAACATTGGAATGTAAAACGTTACAGTGATTGCCAAATGTACAAAACATTGAACATCCCACCTCGCCTGTCCAATTAGCACATTAATTTAGATTAATTAATCACAGAAAAAATAACGCAACAAAAAAAATGCAGAATAATCGCGCTCTTAGATGGGGGCCCCCCCCCCCTTGACCCTTTACATCACCGTAGCGGCGCGGCCACAGCAGGCTCGTCAACATGATGGAAGTGGATGAGAAAACGTTACTTGGCCCAGTCAATGGAAAGTTTACATTAATAAACTCCCGGATGTAACTGTTGATGCTCCGTTCTGTGAGATTCCTGCAGCAAAGAATGTCGACCATCGGAGAACTTCAAGCTGAAATATCACCTCAACCCAAAGCACTTAGCAGCTCGGAGCTAGCTAGCACCGCCGCTGATGCTAACGTGAGCGACCCGTCTTGTCATCTCTCGATCAGGCGTTGAGACGCTGAATGAGTCGATCTACCTGAGACACATTAACAACTCCATCAGGAAATATATTGCAATGGACTGCAGGTGGTAGAGGACTGGGGGTTAACGCTTGAGGCTTTACACATGACGTCAAATGACACAACTTTTAAACATATTGCTTATTGTGCAATGAAAGATGTTATGCCAGATTTTAAATTGCACTTTATGTTAAACTGATGGTCTGTGTTGTCTAAGATAATTATGGCATACACGATATTGGAGAAAGAGTATTGAAATAAAAGACATGTTGACCAATTTATTGGTACTGTTATGTTATTATAATATGCTACTCATTGATTCACTCATCTTCCAAAGCCATTTGAATATTTTGAAATGCTTCTCACAGCAAATATTGATAGAGGCGATTAATTTAGATTAATTAATCACAAAGCTTGTAATTAATTTGATAAAAAATGTTAATCGCTTGACAGCCCTAGTTATTAAAAGTTTGAGCACATTGTTCAGCTCTGTCTGAGTTTCATAGACATCCTCTACTCCAGGACCAGGATGAAATCCAAGAAGTCACAGAAACCTGAAGACATTAATGTTGTTCTCTCCCTTCATCTTGTTGCCAGTTTCATCCAACTGAATGGATCCAACATTCTATGTTATTATATTAATGCATGCGCACCAAACAGGGGGGCCTGCTAGACTTTTTCTCCAAATGCATTTATCCAATAACAGGTAAAATTACTAATGTTTGATTGGTTTCTAAAACAGCTGATGAAGTTCTATAAACTGGGAGTTAACAGGGTGCAGCTTTGAAGCTCAAGAATGAGAAATTAACTGGATTTCTATAGATTTTCTATTCATGTGACCTTTTTGTGTTGAATCCATACAAAGTTTAATATAAAAAGGCTCTGGGAGTATTGATAAAGAGGCCTTTTATCTCCCTCTGCAAACATATTGATGCAATTGTGTGCCCTTGGACAGACAGAAAACCTATTTATAGCATTTTAAGGTGTGGGCTTACAGTAAATATCCAAGCAATTCAGCAGACAGCAGCAGAACCAGACCCTGCCAAAGAAAATTTCACAGATGCTAATTGCATTCATAGATGTACTACTCATGACCTGATGACCCTTCATTACTATCATCCAATGCAGATCAGAGGCAGCTCGTACCTGCTTTAATCCCTCTGATGCAGATGCAGTGTATATTCTCACTGACATCTGACTCATAATGTTCTTTTACTCCTGGTCTCTCAAACGTCCATACATGAGCACAGTAAAAAAAGTATACTCTACTCTCTGATGGATCGTTTCCTAGCATAAATCATTACACAATAAATAAACTTGCTTTGAAGTGTAACCTTTGTATTTTTCAACCTGGACCCTATTTTCCAATGTTTTTGTGTCTCAGTGACTAATGGGGAGAACACATTATGAAATTGATCCAGTATTGACTGAGACCACTGTAGCCATCAAACAGGCTGCATAATCCTAATCCAAACGTTACTTGGCCCAGTCAATGGAAAGTTTACATTTATAAACTCCCGGATGTAACTGTTGATGCTCCGTTCTGTGATATTCCTGCAGCAAAGAATGTTCGAACCATCGGAGAACTTAAAGCTGAAATATCACCTCAATGCAAAGCACTTGGCAGGAGAAGTGCTTGTGTTTGACAGTGACAGGCTCAGAATTATATTATACATGTTTGAAACATTATGGAAAGGACCATACAAAGAAATAAAACCTTTTTCTTTACCTTTTGCTCAATTTCCTCTGATAGTTATTGTGTCTAACCACATCATATCTGTTTGGCCCAAACCTATATCTTACAGTAATTTATAGTTAGTTTGTGGATTTTCGTTTTTTCAATTTTAACAACTGTGAAAAAAGTCATTGTTACATTGTATTGCTTATGCAATACGATTATATGCTGTACATGTAGGTGTTTCTACTCTACTCTGTAAGATGTTGTAAGTAAGTATAGCACTATCACAACAGACTTTATCTTATTCCAGCAAAGCTTCTCTGAGCATGATTTAACTAGGAAGTGTTTCTGCTTATTGTTGCTACTTTGTCTCTGTTTTTAATAGGCAACATCAACATAATTGTTTTGCAGTAGTTAGATGTATTACTTGAAAAGTGAATGTATTATTGTTTGGATCACACACGCACACACACACACACACGCGCACACACACACACACACACACACACACTGCACCTCTAAAGTCATATGGTGCAGTTATGTATTTTTCATTGTATTTATTTAATATTCATTATCTTTAAAACTCCGGCAGTAGCTCACAAATGCAAACATGCTCATGCACGTCTGATGGCCTGTCAGAGCTCGGAGCTGTTGTTCACAGAGGAGCTGCTTCGCTCCCATGATGGAAATTAACAAACGCTACAAGGAATTAGTGTTTCTTGGCACTGTACAAATGAACTTGTTCTGCTCCGTCTCTCTGCGATGCATGCTGCTCCTTGAGACGTCTCCATTTGGGTGCTATTGTGTGTGTGTAGGAGAGAGAGAGAGATACCGTTATGTCTTTGTGGATTAACTGAAATTAGGCATGGCAAAGCCTGATGTCAGACAAATTTCTCTGGCTGATTTTGTCCAGACAGAAAAACTATAAGGAGGGAAGACAAGCCAGATGCGCGCACACACACACACACACACACACACACACACACACACAACCCCGTCTACAGTAAAAAGAGAGGCTGTCAGGTATTTCCTGACCCAGATGCACAAACCGTTCAAACATGGTGAACTTCAAACACACATCCTTCCTTTTCCTTTTACTGAATGTACATGTAGTCTCTAACTCTCTCTATTTTTTTTCTAGTCTGTCTTTTACCCTCATACACACTCACATGCACTTCTTACCCAGAAAGCACATGTGCACGTGTCATTTTAAAGTAAAACATTTAGCAGAAATTAGTTTGAAAATGAAAGCCAGCTAGTTCATCTGCTTCCAACCCTTAACACAGAAAAGATGTGGAAATGACAAAAAGATGAGGATTACCGTACGTTCCAGGTCGCGTGGACAGATACACACCATCTCCTGGCTTTACGTCCAATCTCCTGCAGTCATTCAAAGCACTGATCCTTGTAAATTCATCACTCATCTACACGAGTGTGCAGTGGACAAAGTCGACCTGAAATGCATCCGGGGGTCTCCATCAGAGAATTTGAGCTGGAAGTTGCTGACCTGAAGGTGTCAGACATGCGCGACAGCGAGCAGAGCTAGCGAGTGAACACAAGTGGACAGAAATAAAAAAACTTCAACCTGAAGACCAGCTGATTCTTAAAACTTTGAACGAGCTCCCGGTCACATACCGCACAATGCAGCGTGTGAGTGTTGCCATATTGACCATGTTTGGTTCTAAATATGCATGTGAACATCTGAGAAACATGAAGACCAACCTACGCTCACGTTTAACTGATGGAAGCCTCAACACCTGCATTAAGCTGAACCTCACCACTTATGAACCAGACTACAAGGCCATCAGCAAAACCATGCAGTACCAGTATTGCATTCAATTTGATTAAATATATGGCTCACAAGGAAATACATTTAGAAATATTTGGCTTTCATGGCTCTCCTTGCCAAAAAGGTTCCCGACCTCTGGTTTAATGTGTAGTTCTGAGCCACCTGCTCAAAATAAATATGGATCAGTATTTCACCTCTAAACTGTGTCCATACAATCTCTAACAGTTTTATGGCAGCTGTGATGATGAAGAGAGGTGGTTTCTCCTTTCTGCCACTTTTAATGTAATCCAATAAACAAACTATAAAACAGGAACATGGCTGTAATATTTACAACAGCGTCAGGCAGCTGTACTTCTCTCCCTCTGTACTGAGGCAGACTGCAGCTACACTGACTCACTATCACCTCTAGAGGATAAAGTGGTATTACAGGCTGGACAAAGCGCAGCTAGCTGTTAGCATGCTAACTTCAGTAGATATCTCTGCAACACAACACTGAGACGTCACATTCTGCTGATGTTAGTTCATTGTTTTAACTTTCAATTCTGGCAGATCTTACACATTGTACCTTTAAACAGAAATATATGTGTGTGTGTGTGTGTGTGTGTGTGTGTGTGTGTGTGTGTGTGTGTGTGTGTGTGTGAAGGATGAAAAAATGTAGTAACTTAAATACAAAGATGTAATATTGAATGTGAATCATTACAAATATTATTTTTTAAATGTTTAGAAACACATAAAGTGACTACATATTTTACATAATAATAACTGCAGGAAATATTTAAAATGGAAAATAGTTTACATTTACATTTCTTTTTTTTCTCCAATGTCAAAAAGTAGATTTTAAATATCCCAAAACGTATTTGCCACGCAGTGAACCCGGGCTATTTTTCTGCTGCTGGTGTCGGGCCCGTGGGCAGATGCCAACTTTCCGTCTGTCCTTCCGTCATAGTTTTGCTCAATGCAACTCCATAACAGCAATGCATAGTTGAAAATATCTTGTATTGTTCTTTGTCATATTTGTGTCCTGCTAACATAATTTTCTTATAATTAATTCTCGTACTTATATAAGGACTGCAGGTTGGCGCTGTGTAGTATTCTGTACTGCTTATTGCCTGTGTGTTATGACACCAAAAGAAATTTTTTTAATTTCTTTTGGCTAGATCTTTTTTTATTGTATGTTCAATGTTGCGCCCACACTGCAAACCAATTTCTCTTTGGGATAGTAAAGTTAATCAATCAATCAACATCTAGCAGTATCATTCAATGTCAACTCTATAGTTACACTTTCTTAATTTACTTTACACATGTACAATTGAGTTGTAAACATTATTTTTGACATGTACTGATTTACTGAAAGATCAGCCTGTAAGGATGTGTTTTTTTTGTAACGTACATTCCAGAGGGTTTGATCTAATTTTTTAATTGAGTCTAGTTTTTCCTAAAAAGCGAAAGAAATGGAGAAGGGCCACTACTACTTTATCACTTCTACTGTGTCTTGGTTATAATGCAGTTTGGTACATGTGAAGAGGAGCATTCAAGCTTAAACAGTGTGTTCATGTATTCAATTAAGAAACCATCATTGACTGTCAGCAGTGGAGGGAAAACTGACAACCGATAACCTTTTGTTTCGCACACTTAGATATGTGTGTTTCCTGTGATACTGGGGGCCATATGTTCTGTGTAACTTTACATTTTGATAGTTTGTATATTGCTTTGGTCCGGGCGGCAGAGACGAGGGAACAATTCTGCTTCATCCTCCGTGCGGACATAGTACTTCATCCTGGGAGAGGAGCGTGCTGAAGAACGATTATCAAGGCTTCCACAGCTTGATAAACAGACTAGATTGGGGAAAAAAGTATTTATAATCTATTTTCTTTTAGCTGGAAAGGATACTTCCCTTGTTCATTCTACTTTTTTTTTCCTCTTTTAGAGAAATTGCCCTCTTTTACCATGGTCAAGGGTAAATAGTTCATTTTATGTCTTAGTGATAACAGAAAAGCTGCCCTCATCACCTGCGTCTCTGACAAACAGGATGTGATGGGATGCCAGCCATTCCCACAGGAAGAGCTTCCATGACCACAGTCGGCTTTTTGAGGCGCCAGCTGGTGGTGATGATAGATTTAAATTCAAGCCACACCAAACATGTACAACATGAACCAAAAAGCTGCTCTGTGTCACGTGTGACACCACTGCTTCTTCCCTTCCTCTTCTGCCTGTCCCACTGTTGGCTTCAAGGACGGTTTGGACACTGAGGCTCCCAGGAAGCTGTCTGTTTCCTGACCTGAGTCAGAAACAGGAAGTAGGACACAATAGAGACAAAAACAAGACTTAATATTGATTAATGGTGATTCATTTTGTACTTTATTACGTTGTGTATTTATCCAGAAGAATCCCGAGCAATAATTTCAGTGGACGCATCTTTTACTTTATTTAGAAAAAAATGTAGAAGTCAAAATCTTGAGAAACAGAAGAATCTAAATGCTTGACATAATTAATTATTGGATTTCGTACTGTTGGTCCCAGCTCACTGAGAACAGTGAACCTACCAATCAAGGTGTCTGCAGAGGAAGTGGCAAGGAGAAGACAACAGCAATAAAAAGCTCTAGCTCTGGTCAGGAGAATAACAGTATTTTGTTCATTTCATTAGAAATGGTAACTAACTAAGTACTAAAAAAAGTATTTTTGATTTATTGTCTGTGTGATGAGTTCATTTTTTGGAAGAGGGACTATGTGTGCACACATCCAGGCAATGATACTAAAGTGCAAGACAAAGTCAACTGCAGGGCACAAAGGATGTTTGCACACTGTTAGGCTCCAAATAAAGAAATGTTCATACTATTCCTATTTTATGTGAAAAAGATTTCAGCACTCTGTGATGAAGCCGTAAGGTGCCGGTGGGAGGATGTTGTGACCTTCGGGCAGAGCCCTGCTGTTTCCACCTGAGTCTACTCTTTGTGCTAAGCTAACTGGCTACTGGCTGTAGCTTCATTTTTACCTACAGACACAAGATAATCGATCTCCTAACTCTCAGCAAGAAAATTAATAAGTATATTTCCCAAAATGTCATTCCTCATGTAGATTTTGTGTCTCATAAAATGAACATAGAATCTGATCTGATTCTTAATGATTACATTATATAACATTATAGTGTTACATATTATATTTTCTAAAAATGTTAAGTTAAGTAATAAATCAGTTTTCACAGTATAATTCTTGTCTCATGTGATTGGATGCTGGTGGTTGTTATTCCCAGTCCATCCCTGCCATCGCACTTGTTCTAATATGCTGATCTCTCTGCGAGTGTGTTGAGGTGCTAAATCTGTGCAAGATGTAGGACAAAAAGGCCATTTAGCCGTTACAGACACAACCCTGTTTTTTATGGACCACAAAGAGGCTTTGTTAAAGGATAAGACCAGCCTGTTTTCTAGCACAGAGATGGATTGGGTTGAGTGGGGGGGGGGCAAGATGAGAATTTTTGATAACACACACACATCAGCAGGCGCTCCTCAGATGACCAAAGGCTGGACACGTTGGCACCAGCAGCCTGTGTGGGTGTTGGGTGTGAGCAGGTCAGATTCAGTGAGAGCCTTCAGCTCAACACTGTCCTCACATGGTGCAGCAGAGAATGACAGGGCGAGGTGATGTACATAAGAGCTTTTAGTAAAAGGTTTCCTCTTCAAAGCCGAGAGTCTTTTCATATTCATTTCACTCCTTCGAAGGATCGTTCTTTTTAAACTGCCCATTGTTATCCAAGTTTCTGCCCTCACGACTCTCAATTGTGTTCAAAGTCTCTCTTTTACACTTTCATTCAATGGTAAATATTTTGTGCGGAGTCATTTATATATAAATCCTGAAATTCATTTGTGAATCCTTCTCTGAGCATTCATTCATTATGATACTGATCTGACTCCATAGTTTAATACACAGAGCTTGTAACGATACAACCAGAACACAGGGAAAAGGACTTAAATGCACAACTCAAGTCGAAGGCAGGAAACAGGAACAGGATACACAAGGAACTCTACAACACAAGGTACAACGACGAACTGGCAACAAGGGGAACAAAACACATGACTATATACACCAGGAAGTGGGCGGGGTAACGAGATACAGGTGGAGACACTAATGAACAGATTGGGAACACCTGGGGTCAGGAAGTAATCACAACTGAAACGAGAAAGAACAGGTAAGTAACAAAATAAAACAGGAAGTACAAACAACAATATACATTTAACGGACAACAGGAACCCTTACACATCTTATTTGTCTACGCACAAGGTAATGCAGGAAGCATGTGACCGTTTGTTTGATAAAGTGTGTTCAGATCGCCTACAGACTGATCCATGTAGTCACATTCAAAACAGCTTCTTGGATTAGAAGTATTAGTAGAACTCGTGGGCAAGGTGTGATGCTCAACATTATATTCCAGACTACAATTTAGGTACCTGAGACATTTAACTTTAGTTCTGCTTTATATTAAAATGCAGACTCTTGGCAGGATCATTTTATCCTGGCTAATATCGTAAACCATATGCTGCATATCTGTAATATTTAACCCAATATCCAGTTCATTTAGTTGACGCTTTTGTCCAAAGCGACTTACAATAATAACAATAATAATGATAATATATTTTATTTGGAGGCGCCTTTTAAGACACCCAAGGACACCGTACAAAATGCAAGAGATAAAAAAAGCAGGACATTGGACGGGAAAGCAGACAAACAAAAGCAGTGATAAGGTGGAGACACATGAAGAACACAAGAAAGAGAAGAGGGGGGAGGACACAGGATGATGGAAACTACAGAGAGTAGGAGAAAATAAGAAGACAGCGAGTAGAGGAGAGAACAGGTGGAACTTATATATCATTCAAATATAAGGGGGGGTGGGGTTGCAGAATGAAGGCTAAGTGGAGGGGATAAGAGGAGACATTATAACATAACACTAATAGGTAAAGCATAAAGGAAACAGAAATCTACACAGTGTTAGCTCAAACTGCAAACATTCCCCACTAAACCTGGACTAAACTACTGTAAATATAAAATCATGATTTGATAGCAAAAGTATTTCAAGAACCAGCTGGGTACAAACAAATCATAATTATGTGAGATCCAAAGCTTGGTACATACTAGACAATCAGAAAAGATTAATTTTGCCTATAGATGTTGAAAAACATTTAATATTAATGCAATGTTAAATAATCTACTACAACAATTAAATACAATTACCAAATGTTGTTAAAAACTTTACAACAAATGAAAATGTAATGTTAATTCTGGAAAAATATGAAACCAATAATTTAAGATTAGAATAAATCACACAGGCAGTATGCATGCTGGCATAACTAATTAGTTTCTTACATAAGAAAACTCACACACACACACACACACACACACACACACACACACACACCCACACACAGCATGTCGCAGCATGTAAATGTTTAAAAGGAAAGAACTATGATATAAATAGCAATACCAACGTAAGTGTAGAACTTGGGAAGACTTGAGAGGAATCCAAACAATGATAGCAGGATTTGACTAGTCTGCTTCAGCAGTAACTAACTACAAGTCAATAACTATTCATTCATCTCATCACCTTCTTCTTACTCTGAGACATGATACAGTATATGTCAGGCTGCTGATCATCACTAATCGTATCAGATTTCACGGTCAGTCATGCTCGTGATTTTGAGAAGGTATCTGATGTTTTCCATAGAATTCTTGCCTTTCTTACAAACTTTATGGGACCCCATTTTATGCAGAACTGCCATTAAATCTAACGAGGCCTTACAAAGTTCCTGTCCCCCCGGCCCCCTCCAGCCCTGAGCATGAATGAGCAGCTGTCACAGGCTGGCTCTCTGTTCAGTCCTACAGCTGTTCACTCCATGAGCATCTATCAGCACAGTGTGGTAGAAATAGACACAGAGCATTTTGTTTTCTCCCTCTGTACACATTTCCCGGGCCAGGTTGCACCCCCACCCCCCTCCCCCCCTTCAAGCCACAAACCAACCGAGCTGGTGTCTTCCTCACAGAGCAAATATGACCCTCTATTCTCAGTCGCAGGTTGCAGAAATGATAGAGTCCTTAGTTTGGAGCTCAGATAATGATGCATCTCTCTCTTCCTCTTTGTCTCCCTGCTTTCTGTCTGTGTTATTACATCAGTCAAATTCTCTCAAGCCACAGCACTCACATCACAAAATAACAGGAACAACCAGCAGGAGAAAGTGCTGTGCCTTGGAAGCAGTTACATGGTCTCCTCTCATAAGCAGAAAACAGCGAGGCATGATGGAAGTTAATGAGCTGTCGCACACTGTTCTCTGCAGCGCTCCAGGACAAGGCTTAATGGAGAGCCGTACTTCTTTCTATCTGTCAGTCTTAAGAATGTTCTCTCGCTCTTTCACTGCGTGTTTCAATTTCATACTCCTCTCTTAAGACTGCTCTCCTCACCTCCTGCACTCATTTGTCGCTGCCTCCCTCTCTCTTGCCTGTGTTAAGCACTCAAACGTTCCCGCTCTTTTCTCTCTGACCTTCTTGTTTGAGGAGAGTTTGCAAAGTGGAACTCGATAGAAAGTAGCTGGGGATCCATGTCAAGGCTCACCTCTCCAAGCGCCATGTCGGAGCACTGCCAAAGCACCACTTCTCACCTCCCAAGGATAAGGGGGGAAACTGGTTTCTGCAGACGTATGCTCTAGTGTAGGTGACTCCACCCCATCATTCTGAGTTTTTATACATGTGGCTTCTTTATTTATGTGAAGAGAAATACTTCCAGTCTGGCTGTGAGGGCTGTCAGTCTTCACACAAACGGCTACATGAAGGTGCTAATTGTTATTAATTAAAAAAGACTTAAAGATGGACCAATCATTACTTTAATATTAACAATGGTTCAACAAACTGCATATAATGTGACCACCATGTCTTCAGTTCCCCTCGTCTTTCAGCTCATTGTTTTTTCATCTAATTCATCTAGTTTTTAGCATAACATTAAACATTAAAAAAGCTCTAATAAACCAACAGCAGACAGGTATACTAGCTGGGCCACATTGTGGAGACTTTAGCAGGTAAAGATATAGATATGTTTAGGAGCTGGTGGAACAAAGAAGACTGAAAACTAGATGATCATTCAGGATTCATATAATGATGATATGTGAGTGTCAACAAATCAATAGAACTGCTTTTAAGGCAACACACAGCTGTGGCAAACGATGTATGTTGGACGCCACTGTCTTATTTCCCACATGTCCACTCACCAAAAAATCCTTTTCACATTCTTTACCTGGAGCGGTACATTATGTCGACTGTGCCTTGACTACTTCTTCTGTATGACACATCAGGGGCCAGATGGAGCAGGGAAGCTTCACTGATGGTGTTGCATCAGCGAGGCTCTCCAGAGCAGCTGTCAGCTGTGGTTTGTAGCATCTGTACCACTAGTTCAGTTCATGTACCTGCAAACCAATATTGCAGTGATATCTCAATCATCGTTGTTTAACGTCAGAAGGACGAGCAATGATTAAATTATAGAGCTCACATTGTAACAGTAATTTTCACAGTTTAGGACAAAATTAAAAGGTCATTAATAGGGAGATGATGGCTCAACTATAGACTGCAAAAAGCCTTGCTAGCAATGTGAGAAAAGCCGCAAGTTCAACGAAATAGTACACCAGTGAACAGTCAAAGAATGCCTTTTTGTTCCATATAAACTGAGGAATATATGTTTCCAGTGAATGACAAAAAGACATTTGGAATGAAAATTGGTACGCATTAAAAGAGATATAGAAATTTGGGGTGAGAGAGACCAACGGTGGAGATCTTGAGTCAGTCGAACCAGCAAAGAGGAAACATGACAAACAAGTGTGAATAGTTCTTACCTACACAAATGCCCAAATATAAAAAGAAAAATCCAACGATCATTTTGAAAGGGTATAGGCTGTAGCTACAGCATTAATGGGTAAAATTCACTTTTGTGATGATTACATTTTTAGTCATAAGGATATATACTGCATAATTACATTTATGTCAGGTGCACCACTTGTAAATAAAGAATTTGCTACATTTAAAACGTTACAGATACATGGGAGCCATCAGACTGCTGAGGTAAGAATGTTCCTTCAGAGAAGACCATGGAGGCTGACCTGCCGGTTCTTCTTGGAGCTAACCTGCAAACAGAGGCATCTTTCCCTGCTAGCGGGTCCCTTTCAATGTAGGCATAGTTTTAATGAATGGAAATCTAAATAGTTGTATAATGTAAGATAAAAGGAAAGTAACTTGGTGATGTAGTTACAGTTGTTAACAGTACAAATATAGTTACGAGTTTGACATGTATTATAATAATCTACACAGATATCTGCTTTTTCATGGCAATACTTTTGTCTTTACTCTTGGTAAGCAAGATTACTATACACCTTATTGCTCGACTAGAAACAGTTAAGTGATGATGCTAGATCCCGTGGACCATTTGAGGGGACCGCCACCCCCCTTGCTAGCAAAATGAAAAAGATGCATCACCAAATTGTCCTTTAGAATACGCTAATTTGAAAAATATGATTACATTTCAAGAAAAGGTTACATTTCTTGTTCAAATGAATCCCGTTGGGTGCATTTTCTGAAGGGCAGTCAAGTTGTGATTGGTGGCAGAACACGAAACAAATGAAGCTAAGGTTAAATTAATCAGCATTCACAAAGGTTCTCTTGGACCATTTCTGTATCTTTCTTTCAATGTTTCTTATTCTCCCTCTCCTTCATCCCTCATTACTCTCACACACTCAGATTTACACATTCTTATTACTTTAACATGTCAGGCTGGTGCAATCGGAGACAGAAAATGGCCGGTAATAAAACGGCAGTGGGACTGACAGCGTTTTTAATGAGCTGTAGTGTCACATAGATCTGGGGCTCTCGCTGTCCCCTCTGGGAAAAAAGACCTTGTCCTTTTACTAGAAACTTTTTAATGAACAAAGAGCTGGAACTTTATTCTCAGGTAGACTCCAGTTCCATGTGCCCTCCCCTCAGGGAAAGTAGAGTTCCTCTGAGTCATAAAAACAATTTAACCTATGTTACCAATACTTTAACTTCTCCAACGGAAATGTGTCAATATATTACATTTATTTCAAAGCAAATGAACTGGTTTTGAAAGATTGGTTTCTTAGATTCAGGACTCCATTCACGTAGATACTGTATGACATTCAGAGCAGAACAAATGAACGTGTCACTTCCACTGTTGTCCTCTTTAATGGAAAGGATGGAGTCTGGCGGTGTACCTCATCATGTTCCAACTCACCTTCAACAAAATATTGATAAATCAAATCCCTGCATGGCACTGATGCATTTACATATACAATTAAAAAATTAAAAACACAAAAATATTTACATATTTTGAGGAGAAGCTAAGAAAATATTTTCTTTTTATGTGCTAAGGGGAGTACAACATATCATACAGTGTCACTGGCAGGCATTGAAAAGGTCCCACGCCCCAGCTCCATAAACACTAGAGGCCTGAGCTATTCTGGGACTTATTTAGCATAGCTGTAGCCTGGTGAGACATCGGCAGACACACTTCAATCACTGTGCAGATTCTCTTTAATCCTAATCCTTGCCCCGGTGTGATGCACACATTTCCCAAAATACTCCTGATGATCAGTCATATGGGGCTTTGGGCAGAGACATCTGACACTGAATCTGCTGCAGCAGCGACCCTTTTGCACCTTACAAATTAGATTTTTAATTTGTATTTACACATTGCAGGGGTATTACAAGGTGTTTAACATGTGTTCATATTTAAAATAATAATAATACATTTCATTTGGAGGCGCCTTTCAAGACACTGAAGCGTATACTCAGGGGAAAATATACAATACTGAACAGTAGAGTCTGGCTACGGGGAGGACGGCGGCAGAACCAGCAATAAATACACTTTATTATTGAAGCTCCGTCTGCCCCGTTGTCGCCTCTCCTCAGTAACCTCCAGCTGTTCACACAACTTTTTAAAAGCACAAACAATGAAGCGAGCAGCTCTCAGTCAGCGTCAGAAACTGAGACTCTCTCACCAGGTGAGCGACACGTTTTCCTCCCAGCGGAGGACAAAGCACCTGTCGCCCGTGGCACTCTCGGAACACACAGCGGACTGCTACCAGCGGGCCCTTAGCCCACAGAGATTCATTTTCGGCTGGGTTTTCAGTCCGCCTTTTCGTCCGGTTACCACCGCAAGCCTCTCTCGTAGCCTTCCGTTATTTACTTTTAACAATACCTCATCAAACTCCCGCCCACTGGTCTCTGTCCTGAAGACACTTATGGGCCACAGAGAAATTCTTTCAGCACCGGCTACGAGGAAAGGGGAGAGGGACGGGGATACGGGACCTCTTATATTATTCCTGCTAACCTTTTAATCGGTCTCGGGAGCTAGCCGCCTCTCTCTCTCTCTGGAGAGAACACAACCTCGCACGACTTTCCCGGACCTGCTTTTAAACTTAATCCCCTCGGAAAATCCTCCGTCTAAGATAACCACTAGGAAAAAGGCCTCTTATACAAAGGCATATATATAGGCATATAATTGTTTCACAGTCCCACGGCACACCACTGCATTACACTAATATCAGTCATTTGTATTCCCATCAGATTTCCATCTTGTAGGCTGGTTCAAATCCCTGAGGGATACGAACACCCATCTCCATAAGAAAAAGAGTGGAGATGGGGCAGCTGAGCTGACAGAGAGGGAGCGGTGGATCAAGGACAAGTTTGTCTTCCTGACGTCTGTTGTCCGACACAGGCGTGAGCCCTGCAAAAATGTAAGTACTGCCCTAAGAATGACATATATCTGTGACCTCATTCTTTTAATGACTATATAATCTTCCGTCATATCGCTTATTCTTTGTATTATTGTGTCTTTGCAGATCAAAGCTGCAATCGATGGACATCCCGGTGACCTAGACGCTGCTGAAGCTGCGTGCTCGGAACTGCGGCTTGGCGGGCCCATGAGCAAGCGGGCGCAGGATGCCGAAGAGGCCCTTCTATCATCCCTCCAAAAGCATGTCGCTGACTCTGGTGCAGCCCTCAGAGACCTGCAGGTCAGACATGAGCACCAGCAGCCGCTCACCCAGCGTACCGCCTTCGCCAACTATGTGCGTGACAGCCTGGTGACCATGTCCAAGCGGAGGTACAAGACGGTGAAACTGGCCATGAACCGCATCCTGTCCGAGGTGATGGAGGCAGACAGCGACGCCGATGAGCTCAGTGCTGGCCCCAGCCTGGGAGGACCCGTCGTGCCAGATGTGCGTTGCGGTTCGGCACATCCATCCACCTCGTATGCGTCACACACCTCTTCGCATTCACCATATGACGCCTACCAGCCACCTCCATGCATGTGGAGACACCAGCCCCAACCAGCGTCAGCACGGACCTCCCAGACACCGGAGTATGCTCTGCAGCATATGCAGCGGCATATGCAGCAGCAGCAGCATCATCATATGCAGCAGCAGCAGCATCATATGCAGCAGGAGCAGCAGCAGCACTTCGATCAACCTCAACCTGTGCAATATCAGCGGTGCATGCCTCCTCCACCTCCTCTTCAGCCTACGTTACCCAGCAGCAGTTTGCCAAACCTGTCGGCAACATCAGGCGTAACGCATGTTTCCCTGGGTTTGGAAGGTGGGAATATGCTTCAGGACCTGTGTTCAGGTGACCTGAACACACCACCACCCAACAACAGGGAGGATGAGTGATTGTGTGTGTACAGGTGTTGCCAGGGATTACATTATTGTATATATGCCATTATAATATGTTCATTGTAATAAAAGTTGTTGAATGGCTGTAATCCCTTCTTTTCATTATTTAAAAGTGTCAATGTATCACCAATACCTATTCCAATCTCTTCTACATTTATATGTTCGTCATAACATATACATACATTAAACGTAGCTTGTAGTTCAGACTTCAATGTGGTGTCCTTTACAGTTAATCCAAATTGCATCAAAAAGTGTCTCCTTCCTGTTAATATATAGACATATAATGACATTGTCCAAACAATAATAACCGTAATAACACAGGGTTAGATAGATATATTCATATTTTATTCATACATAATACTGTCATACAAATGTGTGTGGTCAACATGTCAAAATGTTCATGTCCTAGATCATCCTGTATTGCCACGGAACTGCACCGCCTGGTGAGTTCACCCAGTGTTTGATAAGCTCCCTCTGTGTCTTTCCGTCCATGGAGGCGGTGTTGGGTAGTCCAGACACTGTCTGTGTGTCCTCTAGGTGCTGGCCTAGTCTCCATGCACCTGGGACATAATTGTGGTTAGTGTTCTCTGTACGGTCAAGCTGCTGGTTCTGGAGCCGTGGGTCCCGCTTCCTCATCATGTTGTGCAGGATGGCGCATGTGGTGACGATGAGCTTCACAGTGGACAGGTGATGCTGCATGGTACTCAGCAGGACCTGGAAGCGGTTTGACAGGATGCCGAATACATTCTCTACTACTCTCCTGGCACGGGAAAGCCTGTAGTTAAAGATCCTTTCCTCCTTTGTCAAACCCAGCTGCCCGTACGGCTTGTATCATGTAGTGGCGTAGGGCGAAGGCATCGTCACCGATCCAGAAGTAGGGCACATCCTGGGTGCCGTTGGGCATAGGATCCGGGTCAGGGAAACCTATGGTACCATTCTCGGCACCTTCCTTCAGCTGACAGTGGTTGTAGATCTGAGCGTCTGACGCTGACCCCATACTTGCAAATACAGGATAACAAAAGTGTTATCTCAAACAGTAGATAACTATAGGCTCACACCACATATTCATCAATCAAAAATTGTGTGATTCATATTGCATACCTACCACCAACATCTGCCCAGATGAACTTGTAGTCCGCATCTACAAGCGCCATCGGAATAATAGAGTAGAATCCTTTTTAGTTGTAGTACATGGACCCACTGTTTGGAGGACACCGGCACGCAATGTGTTTCCCATCAAGGTGTGGGGGAAGTTCCACATGATGCTGAACTTGTCGGAAATGGCGCACCATCCATCAGGAGTGGTGAGGCAGCTCATCACCTCCTCTAGGTATTCATCAATGATTGCCTGGCACACCTCTCAGACGATGAGTGACTGGGTGTTGTGAGGGACCCTCCAGCCAAACTTCATCGATGCATACCTGCTCCCAGAGTCAAGTTGACAGAGAGTCAGGGCAAGCTTCATGCCAGGCTCAATCGGCGCCCTGTACCAGGTATGCTGCTTGGTTATCCTGGGACCCACTCTGGCTAGCAGGTCATCGAACATCTCGGGGGGCATCCGCATGAAGTTGGTGAAAGAGGTGTGGTCCTCGTTCCGGAGCTCCAGCAGGAGCCGGTCGTATATGCCATACTGCCGTCGCCTACCGATCCATGCTCTGATCCAGATCCTCCTCCGTTGCCCTCTTCTCCTCCTTCTCTTACTGCCGCGGAGCTGGAAAAGCGGCAATTCGTTTACATCATGTTGATGCTGGAGAACAGCTAGGATGTACCCCTGATGCAGCCTCTCCGCATCTTCCATGCTCTCTGATGCTGGGTTGATGTATTCAGCAAGAAGTGCTGTGAAGAAGTGAGGATGAGCTACTCACGGGGACCCTATTTATACTCCAACCCCAATACGCTCCAGAAATGCTAGCTGTACTGTACAGCACGTTTAATAGGTCACTCCGTCGTCACGAATGGGTTATCCACACGTTATCAATAAATCGGCTGTTGGGTTCACCGTCTCGTATATCAACATATATTTATATATATATATGACTGCCGTACCTCTGACGTCATCATGTATGTCTTACGTAACTTTCCGTATGCATGAGACTATGACCCACACGTTAGGTACGTCAGAATATTCTGAACATGCTCAAAATATGTTTACGGCTTCAGCGTTCAACACAGTACCCTAGCGTAAAATGCCGTGTTCCTCACGAATACTACTTAAGTCCAACATACCCCTAATTTATATCGACGCACACCAGCGTAATGCCGTGTATTTCGTATGCGCCGGCATTCGTTTCCGCCATACGGACCTGTGTGGCAGAACCATTACGTTATGTATTAGTCGAATACGTTTTGTGCATGTATGGGATATGTTATGTATGCGTATCAATCTGTTAGACATACGACTCTGTGAAGGTTCCGGATCCAATCCGATCTGATCAAAAGACATATTTGGACTCTGACAAATTGTGGGCTGTTTTTCGTATACGTTTCCGCCATACGGGCATGTGTGACAGGGCCTTACGGTGATACAGGTTATCTCACCCGATGTGTCCTATATGGCGTGTGTACAATATTTTGGAAAAATCAGTAGTGTGTCAGCCATAGTATGGAATCTGATGCTTACCTGTGGGGGCCACAGCGAGGTCCTGCAAAAAGACTCCTCTCTCTGGGTATCTCCGGTCCTCTCGATTGAAGAAAAGTGAAAGGAAGAACTCTGAACAAAGGCTTTCTTAAGTTTTCACAAGGCTTTCATTTTATTTTCGTTTAAGTTTATCAAAAATGTAATACAAAGAATCAAAATAAAGAACGGTTTACAATATGACAGTTATTCAAGTGACTTAATCCAAATGTTTGGTTATTGGAAGTCCCGTTATTCAGTTCAGGTTCATTTATGGTCAATTTGTTTTTTCTCTATTTCAGCTCCAGTGGCTAAAGTAGTAAGTTTCTGTTTTGATTTCTCTTGAAAATGGAACTGGCTATTTCCAACGATCAAAACTCGTTTACAAGAGTTTCATATGTCTTGCTATAGTTTAAGAATCGTGATATCTTATGTCAAGCGTGTTAGGGCTCCGCTGCCCATTACTATCAGCCTTCTGAACCTGTCAAAAACATCCCCATCGTTCCCGATGGATGTTTTTTCTATTGTATCTTCCAAGAACCAAAAACACCTGTGTGTAGCAGTTAACCCATATATCAGAGGTCAAAAGTTTACGTAACGCTTATCTTGATCTACATACATCCCTTCCATCAACTGTCACCGAAAGTAACACCTAGAGCCCCTATTGACAGAGGAAGTGGTCATACCGGCCTCAGCAGGGTCTCAGCAATGTAATAGATCTCAGTTGGCCAAAACCTGTCACGTCCCCTATTGATAGGGCATGACCTTTTTGTAAACTCATAAAATAACTTAACCCATGTCATTACCATGCATAAAACATATAATCACAATTATAACAGATAAAAATACAATATTTATTTTATTTTAGAAGTTGTTCAAATTAACCTGTACCTCCCTTCACACACACACACAGTTCCAATTAATGGAAGAAAAATGATTATAATGAGGCGACTATGAGTACTAAAGATTCCTGTACTCTAATTTAACTTTAACACAAGTACTACTATATATCAGTACTTGAGCAAGCAAATAAATGATAAAAGATTTAACTTTAAGATAACCCATAGTTCATTCTATGTAATTGACACACATCTTCTGCGATAATGACAAATACTTCATCCATATGTTATCCTGACCATAAATATATATATATATTTTAATATAAATATAGTCGGCACTTATATCTTACAGGGGGTAAAACCTCTCCTTAGGCTGTACTAGCCTTTTTATTTTTCTCAGTATTTTCTTAATTTTTTGTCGAGTGTGTTAGCTGTAGCCACAGACTGCAGGTTACACCCAGGCGGGGAGACCCGGGCCCAGCAGCAGGTCAGCTGGTTAGACGGTGGGCAGGGACACAGTGGCGGGGCAGCCTCCGTGCTAGCTATACACCACAGGACCAACCTTGAGCCACAGAGAACAGGCAGGATAGTCAGCACGCCAGATCGGAGTATCCAGCCACAGAGAGCACAGAGGACACCTGTCAGTCCTGCACAGGTGAGCCCCTTACCGGCGAGGTTAGCTCCAGGTTACCAGGTGTCGGCATCGAAATGACGACGACTGCCAAACGAGCAGCATGTAGAGGTGCTTCAGCAGCAGATAACACAAGTTACAACAAAGACAAAACAAACAAAACAAACAGAACAAACAAACAGAACACGGTGGAGGCGCGGCAGCAACTTGCCAGCGGTCCCTCCACCGATATGACATATAATGTAAAGTTAGTAAAGACACAGGTGAAAATACCTGAACTGTAAACTCTGAGATTTGGCAGAATTGTTCAATATTTAAGTTCTTGTCTGGCTGAGTTGTTTGGTTAATGAATGATAACATGACCAACCCCCTCATAGCAAGAATGATGAACAGATAACAAGCTTATTAACATATAACTTTACAGACAGCACAAACTAAAGTACAGTATGTGAGCACAATAACAACAATATGTGGAATTGTGGTCGTGTTGGGAGATATTTGGACGAGTAGAAATTTCTATTTTGATTTCTAAAATTCAGTTTTACCTAGTTATATAAGTAATTGTAGGTATCTCCAATATAATATACATATACCAGTATGTATATAATGTGTACTAGTTAAAAACAAAAATGTTAGATACCTGAAATGCAACTGTAGTTATCTGTAAATTACATTCTTATTAGTTACAATTCCAAATCAAATTTAACAAATCAAATTAATTTTGCCCAGTCGGAAACGAAGTTTAGATATCTAGAATTCCATTTATGATATATGTAATGTAAGAACAATTGTACATATCTACAATGAACATTGCTAAATGTAAGAATTCCATTGTTGATATCAATAATCAACATTTTGACCAGTGAGAATTGAATTATAGATTTGAACATTGAACATTAATTAGATTTGCAACTACTCAAAATTACATTATGGATATGTCAACATGGAATTATAAGAAGTCAACATTAAAGATATCTGCCATTGAGTTTGAAGAGAAGTCAAGGGTAAAAGTTGACTAGTCGTAATTAAGTTACATATATCTAAAATAAGCATTTCCACAAGTAAGTGTTGTAGTATATATTTTCCAGTGAATACTCTGCCTTGTAATATATATAATATTAAATATATATATAAATATATAATAAAGGGTAATTAATGTATTCAGCATATTAATTGTATCTATCTAATGTTAGAAGTAGACAGTGCGCTTGTAACCAAGATTGAATGAAACCTGAGAAAGTCATAGAAGAACATAAAAGCAACATGTTATTTAAATAACATCTTAAAAATACAAACCCTGGCTGGATCCAAGATGTTTGTCTGAGAGGGATTTGTGAGAGGATTTGTTGATCTTCATCACAGAGAACAATTGCTCCTGAACATGCTCAGGACACGGGCAGCTTGAAGGCGGAGCTAGCTGGCTTGCTAGCTTGCAGACAGTGGAGGCGTGCCGACATTTTTTGAGAACTCAACTTCATATGTGGGTCGTATCAAAATGAGGTCCGCGGGCCTTTAGTTTGACATACCAAAAGGAAAAACACACTTTTCGTGCTAAAAGGTACTACAATTCAGTCAGAGACAAAAAACTTCCAGGAACTGACTATTTACACAATAGTCTGCTCTGTACGCCTGCATGAATATGATTGGATGTTACTCGCCGCACATTGTGAAGAGATAATGCCAATCAGCCAATACAAGTGACTTCAGTGATCTGCCTGAACTCACAATGCTATATTTGTTTAAGTAATTTTGCCCCTTTGAGTTAAAGCTGCAAATACTAGGATTGAAGCATGAGGAAACTAGTATGTTTGTCCCTTTGGACAAATTATAGTATAAAGAAGAAATGCTGCATCACTTGTCTCACTTAAATACAGTAACTACAATGTCAGATCACAAAATGTAACATTAGCTGTACCTCTTGTTCACATTGAACTTGGAAAGTGGCTTCAAATACTTTGTTCCAAAAAAACATTAACCAAATAAATTCTCTGACCTCACTTGAACATTTTAAAAGTTTGTAACACTTGTTGTAAATGCTTTTCATAACTGTGAAAATATATATTTTTTGTCTGTGTGTATTTATTTATTTTTCTTGTACACAGGTCTCTCCCAATCTCAATCAGACTACCTGTTTCAATAAACCATTTCATTTCATTAATCTATTCACAGGGTCAATAGAAGTAAAAATGTTGTTTTTGTTTTTTCACTTTAAAATGAACAAGTTAAGTTGAAGTATTAAACAATAGTTGGAGAATAAAGATCTCTTTATTTTGATTTCTTAAATTGTGTCCTGTGGTGCTATTTCAATGGACTTCCATATTACGCACAATACAGCATAGTTTCATTTCTTAATATGACTTCACATTAATGTTTCCATACTCTGCAGTTACAAAATAAAGCTGTCTCCGTCCACATACATTATATTTGACACCCAAACATTTTGCTAATTAGTGTTGAATTTAACAAGGTTCTGGTTCTGTTGGGATTAAAAGGATTATGTGATATTCACAATACCTTGATGGTTAGGAAAGGCATCATAATAACCTTGTTGTTATGCATGAGTTGTTATGATATTTGTGATTCAAGGACATTGTCTTGTTCTTGAATTTGCTGGATTTTTCATTCTTATGCATTAGCTGTTGGTGGGAAAGTATTTCTGTTTTTGCTTTTATCCAAACAACCAGAGACTCACAGCAGGTGTTGCATGCTAGACAACAAATGCTATCCTGTATTCAGAGACAGAAACATAGATTATCTCAGATTGATCTTTTTATGACATGTTTTTGTTCAACTCTAACATTCTTTAAATATCTGTACTGCATTTACAGAGTTACATCACTTTATAATAAATACATAAATAAATAGTTTTACAGATGGATCTTTTAATCTGTTTAATGTGTTTAAAGAGATTTAAGGGTGTTTAATAATGACTGTATCATTTGCACAGAGCTACGCCAAACCACTTTGTCAACAGAATAGGACCACGTGGTCCAATTCTTTTATGTCTGTCCAAACCGTTTGTGTGCTTCCACCCACTAGCCTCGCCGACGGCTTCCACGCTGGCCTTTGATATGAGGCAATATCCATGAAAATGTTTTAAATATATTTTATCCAAACCTTTTTCACTTAATTCAGAATTTTAGGGACAAGTGTGGGAAAGCAGGAGAGTGATGCAAACAGGAGCAACATGGTGGCAGAGTTTCTGTCATGAAGTGCCCTCGGCACAACTCTCCAAGGATTTTGGAGGAGAGACGGGCTTCAGCCCAACGTGCTCAGGCAGTGTGAAGATGATTAATTTCAAAAACGGCTCAGACCAGTGATATGTGCTCAGGGTAATTTTTCCTTAACTGTGTGTGGAAGTGGATGTCCCATAAGATAGGAAAATAAAACACAAATGAAAAGATAATTTCTCTAGTGAGAGACAGGTAAAGATAGATAGATAGATGGATGGATGTATGGATGGATACATAGAGCGTCACACATGTACACAGCACACAGCACACACGATGACATTTAGACTCTGCAATACACCCCCATGTTAAAATGCCCAACTTTACAACAGAAATAAAAAAAATTACAGCCTGGAACAAAAAATGTTTTGGGTCGTTTTAGCTTATTTCCCTATTCATGACAACTGTATCGGGGGTAAATTTTTAATAGATGAATGGCTAGATGTACACATATTAGGGCTGTGGCTGCTTTAAATGTCAGGTAGGTATTCCGCCTTAATGGTACAGACAGATTGTAAATATTTCCTCACTTGTCGGCAGCAATACATCTATGTAGCAGCACCCATAACTTATACCTCCAAATCAGCTGATCACCTGAAGAGAAGTGAAAATGTGTAGTTTCTTCTTAATGTAGCCTATATTTTAAATGTTCTTCCATTTTAATGTAATTCTGTTAAATAACACACTTCTTAGAGCTTTCATGGACAGTGTTTTAAAAAAAGAGAAGCATAATATATTAATGATTATGATATGATAATAATCAATAAAAGTGTGCTCTGAATCTGTGTGGGAAGCACACACCCTCATAACAAATATGATAAGAACAGCTGATCTCCATCACTGCTCCACCTGGTGGATAGATAAACCATTGCAACTAGTTTCCACATATTGCGCCATCGGGGTGATGAATGGTGATGAAACGAAACAATTACTTGGTCTCTTTTTCTTCATCTGTTCTTGAATGTACTGTATATTTGGTGGTGTAACAGTTAATAGGGATCCCCTCATAATACGCTAAAACAATGTGTACGAAACGCACTGATAATAATATGTCTCGTCGATCTTAAGAGATTGCAATCAACACTTAACTTCCTTGGGTCCCCAGCAACACACCAGCCGAGTGTGAAGTCGATCTACATACGTACATACATTTATCATATTCTTATTGTATATCATTTAACCTCTTAACGGGTGGACGGCCCGTCATGTGATAGCGGGCCATCATGTGATGGTTTTCCATTTTCAGAGAGGTTGTATCTTGCTCTGTGTTGTTTACAGTCCGCCATGATGGAGTTGTTACGCAATGCCACATATTGTTCGAAAGCTTAGAATCTCGTCTATTTAGTGAGCAAAACAGTTTTGAGATCAAAATCTCAACAGCAAGTACAGTAGGCATCTCACACAAGCAAGCAAACTCACAATCAAACCCTGTGTAATTGCAGAGATCCTATAGAACGTTTCCAGTAAAAATGTATCCATCTTGAACATCGTCACATTGATAAAAGCCCATGAACAGCTGTTGCAATCTTTGAAATTAGCTGATCGATGTGTTTATTTTTGCGATGATACCTTGGTAAAAATGGCATGTATCAAGCTATTAGCGCTATTTTGATTTTTTTGCTAACCGGATGCCGAACTCTGACCTTTTGATTGACACCTCATTTGAGCCAATAGGAGATTCCATGCCTTATCGACAACCTTCAATAGCCAATGACTGTCAACTTGATAAGGAAGTGTCAGTCCTCTTCTTTTGTTTACAGTGGGAGCCTGCTGCAGCCCAGTCTCCCGGTGACTCTCCTATCATATAGCCAATGAACTGTTGGTCATTTAGACATGTGACAAGTTTTTATTTTATTTTTACAAATGTTATTATCTTAATTGTATCATAATTGTATTTATTAATTACATCATACAAAATAAATACAAAAGTATTACAATTTCTTTTGTTTATACTTCACTTACTTTGTTGTCATTACTACTGACAGGGAATATTGTGTATATAATTGTTATTTATAGTAAATCAAAGTGTCAATCGAAAGGTCAGAGCTCGGCATCCCATTAGCAAATATCAAAATAAAGCTAACAGCTTGCTACGTGCCGTTTTTATCGATTATCATCGCGAAAATAAACACATCGATCAGCTGATTTCAAAGATTGCAACAGCTGTTCATTTGCTATGATTGATATATATTTACTGGAATCGTTTTATTGGACCTTTGGCAATGACACAGGAGTGTTTGTTTTTAATTATTACTGATTACGGGACTATGATGAGACTTCATAGGTGAGTTGGCTCAAAGTTATGGGTTTGATTGTGAGTTTGCTGCCTTGTGTGAGATTCCTACTGTACTTGTTGTTGTGATTTTGATCTCAAAACAGTTTTTCTCACTAAAAAGAACAGAGATTCTAAACTTTCTAATGACATGTGGCATTGCGTAACAACTCCATCATGGCTGACTGTAGGGAACACAGGGCAAGATACAACCTCTCTGAAAATGCAAAACTATCACAGCTGTCCACCCGTTAAGTCAGTGGTCCCCAAACTAAGGCCTCCACATTTGGCCCGGCCCCCTGAACAATACCAGAGATGCAGTATGATTTTTTTTTCAGTCTGGCCACGCGAATCCTAGACTAGCCCCTGTCAAATAGAACGGAATAATGGCGAAAAGGTTAGGTAAGAGAAAAATTGATTCAGAATGCAGGGTATTTAACCTGCAGTGGTCAAACGATTATTTTTTTGTTCAATGCAAAGAAAAGGCTGTTTATCTCATCTGTCAAGAGGCGGTGGCGGTATTCAAAGAATACAATCTGCGCCGACACTATGAATCCCGTCACAACGACAAGTATGATAACTTGCAAGGCCAAATGCGAGCAGACAAACTCTCAAAGCTAAAAAGTGGACCGTTAGCTCAGCTTGGTTATGTGTGGCTTTCTGGAAAACAATAAATGTTTACGTTTAGGCACCCCTGCGATCGTCACACTTTTTCTGTTACAAACTGACCCCGGCCCCCATCAGAGAAGGGAAAAGTTATGTGGCCCTCACAGGAAAAAGTTTGGGGACCCCTGCGTTTAATGATAGTTTCAAAGAAATATTTAATTATTTTGTTTTTATTATTATAGACGGACAGATGGATAGATATGTGTGTATAAATGTTTTTTGCAATGTTCTTGGTCTGGCTAATGTACATTTAACCATGTGACTATAAATAATTGTATAAATCTGTAAAATATGTGACTTTGTAATGGTTATTGTTTTGTTGTAAATATACACAATACTGTAAAATTCTGGAACAGACACAAATATTGCTCTGCTCCCTTTCCTCTTTTAGTGCCACTGCCTCTCTCTCTGTCTCTCAGAAAGTCCAGAAGAGTCTCATTATCTATGGTTCTCTTCCTGTGTAGCTGGATGGCCATTGTGCGGACCAAAATACTTGTAGTGACAGTCATGTTTGCTGCAAACACCAGGGGTGGTCCAAGTGACTGCTGCCCCTGGAGTTCAGCATCCATTGTATTGAACCACTGCCAGGTGGCAGCAGTCACACTACAAGCCCTTTGCCCATGGGGATTAATTACTATACTGGGACAAAGCAGAGAAACAGGCACCTTACCTTGTATTTGTATTTGAGACAGACGTCCGGCATTCAATGAGGGCAGGGTTTCCTCAGTTGTCCCTTAAATTTAAGTTAGAATGCACAATAATAGACTGTATAACACGTTTGTACAACAGGGAATAAAGACAAGCAGACAATTCGGTCAAAAGTACAAACGCACTGGTACAAAGTTAAATAAAAATATAAAGTTCTCTGGGAACCATCGCCTTATCGTGGTGGAGAGGTTTGTGTGTCCCTATGAACCTGAGAGCTGTGTTGTCTGGAGCCCAGTGCTCCTGGTAGGGTCTCCCAAGGCAAATTGGTCTCAGGTGAGGGGCCAGACTAAGAATGGTTCAAAAATGACCTCATGATACAGAGGGAAAGGAAAGGAGAGACCCTGCCCGGAGGAAGCCCGGGGCCCCCATCTGGAACCACGCCCAGAGAGAGGGCCCGACAGTGAGCGCCTGGTGGCCGGGTTTTTGGAAGCAAAGGGAAACACACCACAGATCTCTGGGACGAAAAGTGACGATGTGAGCTAGCCTTTTTGTGCGACATAACGAAGCCTCTCACTGTTAAACCTCCAGCTTCAGGGCCGTGTGATCACGGACATGTATGATGCAGTGAGAGCGTTCCAAACCGAGCTACCTGTGAGAGACTCTGATGCAGCAAGGAAACTTTGGTCACTGCGTGTTTCCAAACACTGCCAAACCATCTCCACCTCTGTGTTCCCGACTGCGTATTTGTCAACTTTGCAGCAAACTTCATGCCGCTCAGATGCTTTGCATGTTTCGAAGCACATACCTTTGTGAGAAACTTTTCTCTGTGATGAAGATGAACAAAAACCCACACAGGAGACGTCTCACTGATGCACACCTTCACTCACTGAGGGTTTCCACAGAACCCCAATCAAACTGGCAGCTAAGAAAATATTCCAAACATCTGGCTCTGACTGCATAAAAGGAGAATGTAGCCTACCTAAATATGTTCCATATCTTTTTGCACTTTATCCAATATGTCTATCCTGTGCAATAAATATGGACCGTGTTTGGCCCTTGACGTAGTCCCAGTTTTTAAATTTGGCCCTCTCTGTGATTGAGTTTGATACCCCTGCTCTATTGGTTTCTTTGCGCAGATTCTCCTCTGCTGTTTCGCGAAGGGCAGTTCCTTACAGATGCCCGAACCACCTCAACTGGCTCCTTTCAACGTAAAGCAGCAGCAGCTCTACTCCGAGTCTCTCACGGATGGCTGAGCTTCTCACCCTATCTCTAAGGGAGACACCAGCCACCCGTCTGAGAAAACCCATTTCGGCCGTTTGTACCTGTGATCTCGTTCTTTCGGTCATGACCCAGCATTCATGACCATAGGTGAGGGTAGAAATGAACATCGACCGGTATATTGAGAGCTTTGCCTTCTGGCTGAGCTCTCTTTTCGTCACAACGGTGCGGTAAAGTGACTGTAGTACCGCCCCCGCTGCTCCGATTATCCGGCCAATCTCTTGCTCCAACGTCCCCTCACTCGCGAACTACTTGAACTCCTTCACTTGGGGTAAAGGCTCATTCCATACCCGGAGTAGGCAATCCATCGGTTTCCTGGTGAGAGCCATGGCCTCAGATTTTGAGGTGCTGATCCTCATCCCAACCGCTTCACACAGTATCACCGGGGGGACCCGGTCATACGCCTTCTCCAATTCCACAAAACACATGTAGACCGGATGGGCGTACTCCCAGGCCCCCTCCAGGATCCTTGTGAGAGTGAAGAGTTGGTCCAACCAGGACGGAATCCGCATTGTTCCTCTTCAATCAGAGGTTCGACTACCGGCCGAAACCTCCTTTCCAGTACCTTGGAGTAGACTTTACCAGGGAGGCTGAGAAGTGTGATACCCCTGTAGTTGGCACACACTCTCTGGTCCCCCTTTTAAAATAGGGGAACCACCACCCCGGGCGTGTTAGTCGGATTCAGGAGTTCCTCAAAGTGCTCCTTACACCGGCCGATAACCTTCTCAGTCAAAGTCTGTACACAGCTTGGATGGTTCCTTGCTTCCCCCTCTTGAGGTGCCAAATGGTTTTCCAGAAGCACCTTGGTGCCGACCGAAAGTCCTTCTCCATAGCTTCTCCAAACTTCTCCCACACCCGCTGCTTTGCCTCTGACACGGCAGAGTCCTTCGGTACCCTACAACTGTTTCCGGAGTCCTCCCGGATAACATAACCCGGAAGGAGTCCTTCAGTCGGACGGCTTCTCTGACCACCGAGGTCCACCACGGTGTTCGAGGGTTACCGCCCCTTGAGGCACCTAAGACCTTGAGACCACAGATCATCACCGCAGCTTCAGCAATAGAGGTTTTGAACATCGCCCACTCAGGTTCAATGCCCCCAACCTCCACAGGGATGTCTGAAAAGCTCCACCGGAGGTGTGAGTTGAAGAGCCCCAGGACAGAGGCTTCCTCCAGACGTTCCCAGTTCACCTGCACTACCCGTTTGGGTTTACCAGGTCTGTCCAGAGTCTTTCCCCACCCCTTGATCCAACTCACCACCAGATGGTGATTAGTCGAAAGCTCCACCCCTCTATTCACCCGAGTGTCCAAAACATGCGGCCTCAGATCAGATGATACGATTACAAAATCGATCATTGACCTTTGGCCTAGGGTGCTCTGGTACCACGTGCACTTATGAGCATCCTTATGTTCTAACATGGTGTTTGTTATGGCCATTCCATGACTAGCACAGAAGTCCAACAACAAACGACCGTTCGGGTTTAGATCAGGGAGGCCCTTCCTCCCAATCACGCCTCTCCAGGTGTCTCCTTCGTTTCCCACATGTGCGTTGAAGTCTCCCAGCAAGACCACGGAGTCCCCTACTGGAGCCCCCTGCAGGGCTCCATTCAGGGTCTCCAAGAAGGCCGAATACTCCGAACTGCGGTTTGGCACAAACAACAGTCAGAGTTTTCCCCCAAGACAATGTTGATATGGAACCTTTCGAAGTCCCAGATCCACTCAGCAGTCGGTGGAAGAACCACACAAGAGGGATGCTGTTGTGCTGTATAAAAGTAGATTTTATCACTGAACTGACAACCTTTTTTATCTATTTATTCTGTGACTGTGCCAACGTGACCATTAGACTTCCCATAAATACATCAAAGTTTCTGAGCTCTATACATTTGTGCACACAAGTAACTTACTCATTACGTGGCTGATCACCTACTTGTTGTCTGTCCCTCTTTGAATACCTTTGGTAGGCTGTCTGCAACACCCAAACATCCAGACACTTTGATTTGAATCCTGGGTGATCTGTTATGCAGGTTATGTTTGCACCATGTCCCTCATATTCATCGAGTTCCTCCATGACATCCTTTTCTTGGCAGCAGTGGCACTCAATTGCTTCAATAATTGTACAGTTTTCACATGTACACCTAATTGTACAACAAAAGAGTGGTAAGGACATGTACACAATATGCAATATCTAGAAAAAAGGCCAATATTAACATCATCTTAATTTCATACTATGTATAGGCCTGTGTTTCACATCAGACTCATAAGCCTGTTATGGTCATACGGTGGTCGGATCTATCTAGTAGCAACGTTTTACCCGTTTCAAGTAATTCTCGTAAAGTTACGACATCGTAACTTCCATGAACATCTGGTAAGTGTTCCAGCTACTATAGGCAGCCGTGAGACGGTCAGTATACAGACTATACTTTATAAACCAGCGCTGTCCTCCAGTCTGTTTGTTAGCTAATAGGAAATGCTTTATATACAGCTCGTAATATATGACGTTTGACATCAGACACAACGATAGAACCTCAACCGCCGAAACTTCGAGAAATAATCAAGTTAACAAGCTTTACAGACGTCGATGTATCTAAGTAGAGAAAGAATTGAATATTTAGCGATCGAGCAATTTGCGGACAACTATCGAATTATCAAATTATAACAATAACAAATTATCGAATCGATATAGGATAGCTTGTGATCTATTTCCGATCGAGGATAATGTTACAATTTATTATGATGTATTTACTATTTATTGGGAAGTTCTATGAATTATAGTCAAATGTATATACCTGTCTGTGTTCTGTTGCCGCAGAGGATCTTCGCCAAATCCAGGATCACCGTCACCATCATTCGCATGTTCACACCCGTCTGTGTCTCCATCTTGAATACTGTGTCTTAAGCTGCTCTGTTTCCACCACCTTAAACTCGCCCGCATGATCTAAATCCACAACACCGGCATCCTCTTCAATAAACTCCTCCTCTTCAAAGTGCAACGAGTGACGACTCACTGTCACTCGATTCTGTCGAAATATCCTAGACACAGTCCGACATCGCCACGTCTGCCGTGCTGTCTGTGTATTCAACAGATGGACTGTGTTCTACTTATGATGTCAGAACACGGCGTCGGCTGTTTCCGGTAGCGGCGATGTCAACATCGGTGGTTGACATACTAAATCGTGATTTATTAAATACTGCGGGAATAGTGTCATAAATAACACATAATTTTACAGCACAAATAGCATTTACTATCATCAGCAGAATTTCATGTTTATCATTTCGTAGGCCCTTTAACCTTTTTTGGGCCAGCGCCCCCTATCCATTATCCAGGTCCCTTACCGCCCCCCATCAAATACTATGTAGGCTAATTGTATTTTAATGTTGGTTATTATTCTATTTGTATTATTATGATTATTATTCTTAGTATTTAATATATATATATATATATATATATATATATATATATATATTACATATTGATTATGTTAATTTTGTATTTAAATTCTTATATTTTTCTTATTAGGCTGCTATATTATGTTATTATAAAAACTTAAATTCTCTAAGATTGAAGTTATATATTTTATTTATTTTATAAATAATAATAAATAATATATTATTTTAAATAACTTTTAGCTGTTTTTTTTACCTTCAATTACCCTCATACGCAAAACAAGCCATTTCATTCAGGAGTGTTAAACAAATGCAACGGTAATAAGCCAGCAGCCAATCAGACACGGGTCAGACATTCAAACTTTAATTGGTGTTAAACACAGCAGCCTCAGAAATGCAAAACAATTTGCACTCTTAAGTGTTCCAACGGAAAACGAACAGCCAACAAAGGAACAAGTCTGAGGCGCTGCCCCCCCCCACCTGATATTCAACAAGTTTTTTTTTCTTTTCTTTCATAAATATATAGCGCCAAATCACAACTCACTTTTCACATTGAACAGGTGCTATTTTATTAAATAAACTAAAGGCTTATGTTATTTATTTCATTTATGTGCACGTTTCAGTGTCTACTGCGTTGCTGCTTTGTGCATTCACAGTCTCTCCTCTTCTCTGTTTAGCGAAGGGCGGGGCTCCGCCCCCGACACACACACACACACACACACACACACGTGTCTTGTGCGCACACCTACAGTCAGAGACAGAGCAGAAGAAAGGAGAGGAGAGAACTACAAAGTGCAAAAATTAAAAAATCCAACACATTAATTATAAATGTAATTAAGATAATAAGTTGATAAATAAATAAATAAAGAGCGATGTTGATATTGAGGAAAAAGATGAAGAACTCGGAGCTTGAATGTCGAATCAAAACAGCAATCTTCTAGTTAAATCGATATATTTATTAACGTGATAAGTCAAACATAGAAAATATTCTCAGCTGAGGACACTAATCACATCACCGTTACCACAGACTGCATGGCTAAGAAACATCCAGGTTGTTGTCTCACGGGTCGCACACAGCCTGAATCAGCAGCAGTAATGCAGATGTTAGCTCTGCCACTACGAGCAGCCAGAGTGCAGCTCATCTGCTGCTAGTCCAAGTCCCCACCAGAGTGATAGTTTTTTACCATTAATTCTGATTAGTTTTATTCATGGTGTATCCTTGGAAAAAACATTAATGCTTTTGAGCAGTGGCAGCTGAGGGGGGTGGCACTGTTTTTTTGGGGGGGGTTTTCAAGCTGCACTTTATCGCTCAGCAAAATAAAAGTCTAAAATCAACACAAAGTTGCCTGAACACTGGTGAGAATCAATTCAGAATTTGGTTTATTGCCAAGTAAATGTACACTTATAAGGACTTTGCCTCGCTCTTTTTTTCAAATCTTAGATTTAACAACATAGCAGAGCCTATAAAACAAGCGTCCCTGGAGGGACGCTACTCCCCCGTTGAGAATCCCTAAACTAGTGGGTCAACAATTTGGGGCCACAAAGGTAAACAAACTTCTCAAAACTAAGTTTCTTACAAAAATTTCAACATGCACCAACTGAAATGCAGGGTAATTACAATCAAATAATTGTTTCTTAAAGTTGACTCAGGCTGGAACACGTGGCATTAACCGCTAGGTAAATAAGTTATTTCATAGGGCTGGAAGCACACTGCGGCTCACTCTCAGGCTTTATTACTCAGGCTGAATGCTTGGCAGGTTCAGTCAAGGCAAACTCTCTATGTAACACATGGCCGGGGGCACACTGTGTCTTAATTATAGGAGAACGTAAATTACCAGCAAATTTGACTTGACTTAATTACATTGAATACATAGAATACATAGTATTCTTGTGCTAAACCGAAAATCTTACAAGTAGGATGAACTTGAAATATCTAGAATAAAAGCATTAACACAAAATTGCATTTATGAATAAATACATTTTCACCTCAATGCACTTGTTTGTAAGTACAGCTGGATGTCTACTCCTATTGCAGATAAGTGGTCGTAAATATCAAAACTGTTGTCAAGTTTTAAAAGTGGAATCAAAAATGTTGTATTTACCAAAAATTATGAATATGCTGAAATGTAATATTGCACCATTGTGCCCCTGAGCGACGCACTTAACCCCAAGTTGCTCCAGGGGGACTGTCCCTGTGGTTAGTTGACGGTAATTTGCTCTGGATAAGAGCGTCTGCTAAATGACCTGTAATGTAATGTAATATTTGCCAACAGTAATACATTTCACACAGGGCGTCATTATGTTGGAACACTGGTATGCCTCTCTTTCACCAAGGGTATGAGCTGGTTATTAACTAATATTAATGATAATTAATATTTATAAAACTATTCATATTCATAAAATCATAAAGAAATGTTGACAATAACTGGGATTATATTGAAGTAGGTGGATTAGCTCAGAAATACATTAACATACCTATCAGAAGGAATTAATATGTGTAATAATTATATTTAATATAATTATTATTTTATTAATTAGTATGACTTAATTTACATTAAGCCACCACAATGGGAGCACCACGTCCTCATCAGAAGGTCTGAATCAGAGAATGAAAGCCAGTCTCATAAAATATACTAGACAATGACAGTAGAAAAATGTAATTGAAGGAATCAGATTTTTCATTATCAAAGGATTTCGGAATTATTTGTTAGTAGAGGTTGGCAGTACTAACTCTTGTGCAACATTAAACAAACCAGCATGTATATTCCAAATATAATTTATTAATAAGATACTAAATATCAAAACACACAATATATAATACTAAGCAATCAAAAGGGAATATGTACATAAATGTGAGAGAGTGTGTATTTGTAAAAGAGAGAGCGTGTGTGTGTGGGTGCTTGCGCCTGTCAGGGGTGGGCCGAAAAGAATGTGCGCCGTGACCGCCTCTACACGCTCTCTACGTGTGCACAAATGTGTGTAGAACAAAGGGGACATATGAAACGGGAGCTTTGAGTCCTGCGTGTGTCACTGTGTTAAAAGGTCAAGTTCACGGTTAAAGTGAGATTGTACCGTGTATGATAATGGTGCCAGATTCAGAAGATGTTAGTATGCATGTGATTCTGTCTGTGTGTACAATACTAACACATCACCTGGTGAAACAACCTAAAGTTACCTGTTAGCTCAATACAACAGATTACACAGCTCAGTGAATAAAAACCACATCAACACATAGATACACATTTACAACAGTACAGCAGTTCTATGCTTACTTAGCTGTGTAAAGTTAATGTATACTAAATAATATACTATATCCAGTGGAGGTTAGTCCATGAATGGAAAGGCTATTTAGCTCTCAGCTCTTAATTTAGCTTGCAAATCCTTTGAGATGAAGAAAATCAGGCCTGCTGTCCTTCATCAGGTGGCATGCTGCCGGTCGTGTCATTGTGTCTTTGTGCTGAAATCAGCTGTGTGCAGGAGGGAGAAAACTAGTCGCTCCATTTGTTATCGGGCAAAATACAGTTAGCTCCCCGCTAACTACTGTTGCTACTACTGTTTAGTTGTTCCTATTGTGAAAGCTAACCACCTGTGGATAGCCGTTGTATGCGTCCTCTGCCATTAAGAGTAGATGTTCACTGATCAGAGAGCCATCCTATGCTGCGGATGAGAGCAGCCACATGATGGTGTCCATGAGCTTCTCAGCTTCCTGTATCTGGTACAGCGTGGAGATTCTATTTGGGTTTTCAGTGCATGTATTATGGATTATGTAGCTCGTTGTAGCAAATAAACCACAGAAAATCAGTAACAGTTTAACACTATGGACTCTCGTTTAGCTTGATGTTTTGGTTTTCTGAAGCATCAGTTTGCTCACACCGTTTCACAAATGATCGTCGCTAGCATTCTTTTTGGGTTATCGACACTGAGAGCACTTTTGCATTGAAGCTCTTTCATCTTAAAGATATACTGTACTTGCACTTCAACAAAATAACAATCAACATCAACTCCGACAGACACATAAAATGGACACATATTCACAAATTTGTCACATTTATTTCATGTCTTTTTTCTTAATTTCCCTCCATTGAATACAAAAACAAATACTAGCCACAAAAACTTTAAAAGGTTAGATTATGGATGTGTTTGAATATATATGTTGTTTTTCAGCTTGTTCCAGCTGTGCCCAAGTTGAAAAATAAATTAGTTTGCGCAGCTTTAATCACATGTTTTAGTAACCTTAACCTAACAACTTACACGAAACAAGACCTGAGCCCAATCTCCTGTATCAAAGTCCTGTGCTTGTAAACCCAATGACCCATTTAGTGATATATACTGTAGACCAGGGGTCTCAAATTCAATTTACCTGGGGGCCGCTGGAGGTAGAGTCTGGGTGAGGCTGGGCCGCATCAAATATTCCACAAAAAAAGGTTTCAAGTATTCCAAAGAAAAGTACAACTGGTCCAATCTTCTCAATCTTTAGTAATAAAAGTTCAGAACATGAACGTTTTTTCAGAACATAGGCTTCTCTTACCTACTCCTTGCTGCCAGAGACCTGGCAGTGCTTCCTCTTACACAGCTGAGCCACATTTGGCTTGAGGGAGGAAGCAATTGAGACCCTCAGTATGTACTATGTACTATGACTTATTAAAGTTCATGGTGGAGAAGATCTTTTCACACAGATATGAGCTCCCAAAAAGGCACATGGTCCGCTTGAACATTCTGGAAAGCTCAGGGAAGGTGGGGGGCAATTCTCTCAAAAATTGTCCAAGCTTGTCTGCTTTTCCACTCACCTCCCTGAACTTGGCTTTGAGTTCAGAATTGCACTGCAGGTTAATGAGCTCCATTTGAAGCACAGGAGGGGCATCTTGCACATTGAAGGAGAAGGGGTCAGCAAAAATGTGAAAATTGGCTCTGTGTGTCTTGAAGTCTGCAAACCTGGGATCAAATTCCTCCTGTAGCTTTACAATGGCATCATCATACTTCTCACCACTGAATGGTGTGCCCACATCCACGAGTGCCTTGCATGCTGGGAAATGGCAGAGGTTTGTTTGAGAGAGCTGGGCTTTCCATGACACAGGTTTTGTGGAGAATGCTCTGACGTTGTCATAGGCAGCACTGACAAGCTGCCCCTGGCCTTGTAATTTCTTGTTCAGTACATTCAGCTCCTGTATGATGTCAACAAGAAAAGCTAAGTCCATGAGCCATTTGGGATCACTTAGCACAGGAACAGCCACACCATCCTTCTCCATCAAGGCTTTCACTTCTGCTCTCAACTCAAAAAACCTCTTCAAGACATTTCCCCTGCTGAGCTAACGTACCTCGGTGAAGTAGAGCACATCCTCATATGCTGACTCTATTTCCTACAAAAAGGTGTGAAACTGGCGGTGTTTTAAGCCCCTGGATCTGATGTGGTTGATGCATTTCATAACGACAGACATTCACATCGACGACAAACTTCAGGCATTTGCTGCAAAGGGCCTGCTGATGGATAATGCAGTGCAGAGCAATGGCCTCCTCCACACCCTCATCTCCCAGTTTTCTTTGAACAAGTGCCACCAGTCCATTTCTCCTCCCTGTCATTGATGGCGCTCCGTCGGTTGTTATTCCAACAAACTTCTTCCATGGTAAACGAGCATCCACAATGGCGGAATATTTCCTGAGCAGTGGTCTGGCCATGCATTGGAATCACTGTGAGCAACCCCTCCATCACTTCAAAATTGTCGTCAACACCGCGGACATACAGCGCAAGCTGCGCAGTGTCAGTGATGTCTGTGCTCTCATCAAGAGCGACTGAGTATGCATGGAAATGTTTGGCTTTTTCACGCAGTTGATCGTATATGTTACCTGACAGGTCAGAAATACGCTCTGCCACTGTGTTTGCTGAAAGGCTGATGTTGTTTAACCGACCCTTCTTTTCCGGACAGACTATACTTGCAGCCTGTAACATGCACTTTTTGATGAAGCAATAATCTCACTCACCACCACGTAGCTAGCTTCGACTGCCACATCACTCTCTTTGCTTGCTTTCTTGAAAAAATCTTGTTGCCTCAGTAGGCATGTTTTAATATTGGCGACCCGGTTCTCTCTCTTATCTCCCTGGTATTTTGCATACTCCTCAGCATGTCTAGTTGAGTAATGACGTCTGATGTTGTATTCCTTGTGCACCGCAACTTTCTCTGTGCATATAAGACACGTCGGGGTGCCCCTGTGCTCAACAAAAAATATTCCGTCTCCCACTTTTCCTGAAATTGTCTATGCTCGTCGCCAACCTTTCTCTTCACGGTAGGTTTTGAGAAAGACATGACTGGGGGGAGGGGTGTGATGTGAGAGAAATGGAAGAAACAGACAAGGACAGAAGACCAGACTTCTATTGTTGTATGTAAATTGTTATCTACAAGTGATTGCTGTGAAAGATTAACATACAATTAAAGGGGCAGTGTATTGGATTTAGTGGTATCTAGGGGTGAGGTTTTATATTGCAACTAACTGAAAATCCCCCCTCTCACCCCTCCCTTTACAAGCATGTAGCCTTCAGGTAACGCACAATTGTGAAAGGGAGTTTGGTTTGTCCATTCTAACTGTAGAAACATGACAAAATCCGTGAAAAAATCCTATGTAGATATGAACAACTCATCTTAGCTAATAAAAACAGCGATTCTTGCTTTAAGGTGATTATACACTGATTAAACAGGGGACACGTCCCTGCTCTCCTCCTTCTCTTCCTCTCTCCTCCCTTCCCTCTCCCCTCTTCTCCCTCTCTTTCTGTATGCATTTATGTAAATGTATCTTACTAACTCAGCATCCGGGGCATCATCCCCTGAGTTTCGTTGTCTCTCAAGTGGCAGGTTGCCACTGATAAAGTTTACATCAGGATCATGAATCGTGGCTGTGCCTGCTGCCCTGGTCCTACCGGACACCGGGAAGCGTTTTTGACATTATCCTGGATTCATCCATCCTTTCACTTTTTTGATCACAACATAATTTCTGTCAAATGGATGTTGTATTTTTACTATGTTGTTTATCCTGTACACACGACATCTATTACACGTATGTCCGTCCTGGGAGAGGGATCCCTCCTCAGTTACTCTCCCTGAGGTTTCTTCCATTTTTCCCCTTTTAATTGTGGGGTTTCTTTTAGGAAGCTTTTCCTTGTGCGATGCGAGGGTCTAAGGCAGGGGTCGGGAACCTTTTTGGCTGGGAGAACCATAAAAGCCAAATATTTTTATATGTATTTCCTTGAGAGCCATATATTTAATAGATTTAAATGCAACTTTATGCGTGCATTTTTTAAGAATAGCACTTCTCCGAGTACTAATAGCGGTATCAGTGTTTCATTGAACACGTGCTCTTTTATTAAATAAACTAAATGCTTACGTTATTTATCTCATTTATGAGCACGTTTCAGTGTTTACTGCACGGGTGTCAAACTCAAGGCAATTATATCCGACCCGCGAGAAAATATATCTGTCATAACTGGCCCGCCGGTTTTGGTAATTAAATCAATGCATGGCACAACCATTCGAGAAAGTATCTAAATATGTGAATGGAATGAAAGTTTTTGGAAAGCAAAGGGAAACGCACCACAGATCTCTGGGACGATGTGAGCTGGACTGTTTGTGCGACATAACGAAGCATCTCACTGTTAAACCTGCAGCTTCAGGGTCGTGTGATCACAGACATGTATCATGACGAGCTGCCTGTGGGAGACTCTGATGCAGAAGGAAACTTTGGTCACTACGTGTTTCCAAACACTGACAAACATCTGCACTGCTGTGTTCCCGACAGCATTCTGCTGACTTTGCAGCTCAGATATTTTAATTGAACTGCTCAGCAATCCGTTTGCAGTTGACTTAAATATGTTCTATATCTTTTTGCACTTTATCCAATATGTGTATCCTGTTCAATAAATGTGGACCATGTTTGGCCCTCGACGTAGTCCCAGTTTTTAATGTTGGCCCTCTCTGTGATTGAGTTTGACACCCCAAGTCTACTGCTTGCTTTGTGCAGTTTCTCCTCTGCTCGGTTTGGCGACGGGCGGGGCTCCGCCCCCTACGCACACACGTGTGAACACACCTACAGTCAGAGACAGAGCGGAGGAAAGGAGAGGGGAGAACTAAAAACAAATCCGCTGCTAAATGTTTTACTTTAAAATGACACAATATAATTATTTATTACCTGTTAATCATGTTAAATGTCAGCTCAAAATTGTCTGCGAGCCATATTGCGTTATCGAAAGAGCCATATATGGCTCGCGAGCCATAGGTTCCCGACCCCTGGTCTAAGGACAGAGGGTGTCGTCTTCTGTACTGTCTGTAAAGCACACTGAGACAAATGTGTAATTTGTGATATTGGGCTACATAAATAAATTTGATTTGATTTAAACATAGTTATGAACTATTGGTGTAGATATCTTGTAATGGCGACTGTACTGCCGCCTCATGATATCACCTTTAGTATAATAATATAAATATCTTATTTATAAAATATTTTTTTTACTCATCATCATCATCATGGTTACAGTAGTGTGAAGGCAATATGCCTATGTATACTACTGGTCTTAACATAGATTTTTGGGTGTATGCTAGTAGTTGTAGAGATAGTCCCTCCAGTGTTTGTCTAGTCCAGATTTAAAAGCATCAGGGGACGGTGCTGTCACAACGTGGTTTGGTAGAGAGTTCCAGTCGTTTATGATTTGGTTACTAAAGAACTGTTGTCTTATCTGTCTGTTCGCTCTGGGTTTGATCAACTTCAGAGAGTGTCCTCGAGTCCTGTCACTGCTGTGTCTGGGGAGTAATGTATCCGTGTCCACCTTGCATTTGTTGTTCAGGAGTTGATACGTGACAATCATGTCTCCTCCGCGGCGTCTGTATTTTAGTGATGGCAAGCCTAGCAACTTCAATCGAAACGAGTAGTCCTTGTCTGCAAGGTCAGGTATCAGTCGTGTGGCTCTACGTTGGACCTTGTCACAGTTTGCTGCAGAACTTCTTACCTCAGCCCGGTACTTTTTCACACCCCGCCTCCTTCTCACCTCACCAGCCAGCCACTCCCACCTCATCACCTCACCAGGCTGCTGCCAATTAATCAAGCCCTTATTTAAGCCTCTCCCAGTCACTCACTCAGTGCCAGATTGTACTGTATCATGCAAGTCTTTCCAGCACTCTTCCCCAAACAGATCTCTCGTTGCCGACCCTGCCTGCCCCTGACCTGCCTGCTTTGCCTGTTTCCCGACCAAGCCTGTTTTGGACCTGTCTGCCTTGCCTGTTTCCCGACCCAGACAGGATTCCTTCAACCTGCCTTGCCTGTTTCCCGACCCTCCGCCCGGCCCCGACTTACCCCTTGCCTGCTACCTATTGGTTGGTCCTTGTGGATTATTATCATCCCGCTGTGGATCAGTGTACTCGGCTATAACCTTCTCCTGACTACTAATAAAGGTCATTACCAATTATCCTTGGTTTCCTGTGTGCTGCACTTGGGTCCACCATTGACTTGTTGTGACAGACCTGTTCCAAGGCGTTTATCTGGTACTGCTTGCTTGGATTCCAAACTGGTTCCGCATACTCCAAAATTGGTCAGACGAGGCTCTTGTATAGCAATACGAGGGTTTTTCTTTCCAGATGCGTAAAAGATCGTCAAATTATCCCAAGGACTGTGTTAGCCTTCTGTGCAATATTGTCGACGTGTGCCTTTGTCGATGATGACTCCGAGGACTCGTTCTTCGTCCTTTTCGAGTAGGTTGACTATACTGCCAGTGTCGTCTGTCATATGATAGGTGAAGTCTGGATGTCCTGTGCCTAGCTGGATGAGTATACATTTCTGCAGGTGAAATTTAATTTGCCACTGGTGGGCCTACTTGTCCAGGTTGTCGAGGTCATTCTGTAGCTCTCTGCAGTCGTTCATCGATACAATCTTTCTGTAGATGATAGTGTCAGTCCGCGTATATCTGAATCTGGCTTTTTACAGCAAGTGGTAGGTCGTTTATGAATATCATAAACAATAGCGGACCGATGACACTGCCCTTAGGCACACCGCTAGTCTCCTCTATCCAGTTTGAGAGAGTACCATTTACAGAAACTCTCTGTTTCCTATCTCAGGAATGATGTTACCCACGGTCCTGTAATACCATAGCTTTCCATTTTCTTGACTAGACGCTGATGCAGCACTTTGTCGAAGGCCTTTTGAAAGTCTAGTAAAATTGCATCAATACGTGATCCCTGGTCTATGATGTCAGTCCATGCATTTAATGTCTCCAGTAGGTGTGTCGATGTTGAGCGTCCCGGTACAAAACCATGTTGGTGTGGTGTTATTATATCATACTGGGAGAGGTGAGACATGATGTGGTCACAGATAATAGTCTCCAGGATCTTGCATGCCACAGATGTGAGGCTTACTGGTCGGTAGTTCAGTGGTTCAGATTTGGTGCCCTTCTTGTAGATAGGATTGATAGTTCCAACTTTCCAGTCTTCAGGAACTTCACCATTGTCAACCGACTTTTAGTATATCATATGTAGTGGTGTTGTGAGTTCATTGCAGAGTTCGTTGGGTATTCTCGGGTGTATCCCGTCCGGACCTTGCGATTTGTTTTGGCTGGGTATTCTTCAACAATTTCAGCACCGTCTCTGTCTGAACTTGAAGTTCTATCAATCTTGTCATCTAACTGTCGTAGTCTGTACAGTCTGTAAAGCCCACTGAGAGAAATGTGTAATGTGTAATGTGTAAGGACAAAGAACAGTATTTATCTATCAATAAGTATAATTCAAATAGAGCTATGCTTCTTTGTGGAGTACCTCTAGGTTCCATTCTTGGACCTCCCTTTTTTTATTTACATGAATGACCTATCTATGGTCTGCAAAAATGTACTGCCTCTTTTATTTGCTGATGACATATCTTGACACATGATTCAATGTTACATCCATCCATCCATCCATTGTCTACCGCTTATCTGGGGTCGGGTCGCGAGGGCAGCAGCTCCAGTAAGGAACCCCAATCTTCCCTTCTCCGGGCCACATCCTCCAGCTCCAATTGGGGGATCCTGAGGCGTTCCCAGGCAAGTGAGGAGATATAATCTCTCCACCGAGTCCTGGGTCTTCCCCTGGGTCTCCTCCCAGCTGGACGTGCATGGAACACCTCCCTAGGGAGGCGCCCATGTGGAATCCTTACTAGATGCCTGAACCACCTCAACTGGCTCCTTTCAACGTAAAGGATCTCTCACGGATAACTGAGCTTCACACCCTATCTCTAAGGGAGACACCAGCCACCCGTCTGAGAAAACCCATTTCGGCCGCTTGTACCCGTGATCTCGTTCTTTCGGTCATGACCCAGCCTTCATGACCATAGGTGAGGGTAGGAACGGAGATCGACCGGTATATTGAGAGCTTTGCCTTCTGGCTCAGCTCTCTTTTCGTCACATCTAACTGGCTGGATTGGTCTGGGAGGGGATGGCCTAGTAGTATAGTGGTACGCCTTCAAAACAAAACAGGCTGCCACCATTTTACTCCTGAGCAAGGTACTTAACCCTGAGTTGCTCTCATGGTAATGGCTCATTCCTTACCCGGAGTAGGCAATCCACCGGTTTCCTGCTGAGAGCCATGGCCTCAGATTTTGAGGTGCTGATCCTCATCCCAACCGCTTCACACTCGGCTGCGAACCGATCCAGTGACTGTTGAAGGTCACAGACCGATGATGCCAAAAGGACCACATCATCTGCAAAGAGCAGCGATGAGATCCTCAGGTCACCGAACTGCAACCCCTCTCCTCCACAACAACGCCTCGATATCCTAACCCCATACTCCCGCAGCACCTCCCACAGTATCACCGGTCACAGGTCATACGCCTTCTCCAGATCAACAAAACACATGTAGACTGGATGGGCGTACTCCCAGGCCCCCTCCAGGATCCTTGCGAGAGTGAAGAGTTAGTCCATTGTTCCACGACCAGGACGGAATCCGCATTGTTCCTCTTCAATCAGAGGTTCGACTACTTGCTGAACCCTCCTTTCCAGTACCTTGGAGTAGACTTTACCAGGGAGGCTGAGAAGTGTGATACCCCTGTAGTTGGCACACACTCTCTGGTCCCCCTTTTTAAATAGGGGAAACACCACCCCAGTCTGCCAACCCCTAGGCACTGTCCTAGACTTCCACACAATGTTGACGAGGCGTGTCAACCAAGTCAGCCCCTCAACACCCAAAGCCTTCAGCATTTCTGGACGGATCTCATCAACCCCTGCGGCTTTGCCACTGTGGAGTTGTTTGACAACCTCAGTGACTTCCATCAGGGAAATTGACGTTGATCCCCCATCAGCTTCCAGCTCTGCCTCTACCATAGAGGGCGTGTTAGTCGGATTCAGGAGTTCCTCAAAGTGCTCCTTCCAGCGGCCGATAACCTTCTCAGTCGAAGTCAGCAGGGTCCCACCCTTGCTGTACACAGCTTGGATGGTTCCTCGCTTCCCCCTCCTGAGGTGCCGAATGGTTTTCCAGAAGCACCTTGGTGCCGACCGAAAGTCCTTCTCCATAGCTTCTCCGAACTTCTCCCACACCCACTGCTTTGCCTCTGACACGGCAGAGGCTGCCGCCCTTCTAGTCCTTCGGTACCCTGCAACTGTTTCCGGAGTCCTCCCGGATAACGTAACCCGGAAGGACTCCTTCTTCAGTCGGACGGCTTCCCTGACCACCGGGGTCCACCACGGTGTTCGAGGGTTACCGCCCCTTGAGGAAGAACGATCGCCGAGTATCGTTGTCTGGTATTCATTGCACGTGCACAAGATCAGGTGAGAGTGAACACCGATTAAATCAAATATTCACTGCAGGTAGATTAGGAAAACTTATTAATGAATGCCAGCAACAATGTTCGACGGTCATAGCTAATACAACTGCTGTTCAACGATAAAAAGCAATCCTGAATGCTGAAATACATGTGATAAGAGCAAGCATTGAAAATATTAATTGTGTTTAATGGTATTTATTAAAAGCCTTTGGAGGGCTCCAGCAAGGAACTGGTTAGGACTCTTGGAGAGCTTATATTTAATCAATTAAAAGCCTTTGGAGGGCTCCAGCGTAGCTCAGGTTAGGGCTCAGGTGAACTCATATTTAATCAAAGAAAGCCCAAGGTGGGTGTCTGGTCTGGTACTGGATAAAGCTTACGGTAAGCTTGCATTGATGTAGTTTAATACGAAAACACCTAAGGAAGGTAGCTAAGAAAACTTAGTTAGTTAAATGTTAAAGAAGTCCTATGGAAGGCAGATAGGTATAGTTTAATTAAAAGACTTCAGGGAAGCCTAGCATTAGAAGCTAGTGTTGTAACGAAAGGAGAATATTGATTATAAGCCTGAATTACGTGACACCGATGACGATCGCCTCATAGTCTCAGAGACGTTATATATCATCTCCTTTGGACAAGCATAGTGTAAAATATGTTAAGATTTGTTGTATTGTTGTATTGTTGTATTGTTGTGAGTAAAGTGTGTCTCAAGCAGGCCTAAGGCGAGGCTAAGCTAGTGCTGATATTTAGCTAATGCATTGGAGTTTGTAGAACAGGTGAAAACTGTTCAAACTGACTTGTGGACGGTTGTGAAATCAAAGAGAACCGTGGAGTGTATGTGAAGTACTTTTAAGTTGGAAAAACGTGAAAGAAGGAGACGTTTTTGTGAAAGGCCTCAGAGATTAGGACCAGCTAAATGTGGCCAAGTGATGCTGGGTCGCTAATTCCGCCTACTTGATGTTACGAGGCATGAGAAAGTAAATTGTGATAAACTAAACCTTGAGTTTTATGCTGGAGCATTTTGGGTGGAAATAAAATGCATAAGTGATGTAGTGACCGAGTGATTAAAACCAAATATGCGAGTTTTCTCCAAAATGAAAGGAGAGAAAATTTAGAACAAAGAAACCTTCATTTTCTATCCTTCTTCATCCGGTGGAAATTCAACAAAAAACCCACATCCGGTTGATAGCTAAATGCCTCTGGTGGACAAAATTGAGACTACAACTAAAAGTTTATAGAAACTTTACAAAATTTAAACACCTCCACCTGTAGGACGGCAATTAAAGTGCACCTACATTTAAAATCGTGCACCAGCAGACAAATTGGTAAATTACAATTTAAAAATCCAATTGAATTGAGGAAAGCTAAAGAGAAGAAAAATGTGAAACCAGAACCCCAGAGGGAGACTGTAGACCGGACGTCAGAAAAAGGACTGACAAGAGAACATGACTCTCCAGCAACGGGGATCCACACTTCCGGAACCAGGTCGTATATCTGCATTCACACACACTATCATAGTCAATTAAAGGAGGCTGAATTGTAAAGTGTAGAAAACTGTCTCTTATATGTTTTTGAGAAAACATGTTTAATAAGTGTGTGGATGACAGATATGTAGACTTTTTGTGTAATTCTGGAGAAGACAGAAATGATTAGAGCAGAACAGAGCTGCAAAATGCTCAGAATAAAGAGCGTAAAATAAAAACAATCAGCTAATGATAGATTACGTTCAGAATAAAAAATAATAATAAAAAACTTTAGTATCAGGCCATATTAGAGATGGTATCTGTTTAAGCAAGAAGTGTCAGCCCAACCCGCATAACCCATTTAACACACACACTGTCACGGCTTCTTTGTATCCCTCTGTAAAAGGCCGGCGTGATTCCCTCTTGGATGGCTGTCCGTTCCCACCTCTCCCAAAAATATTAAGCAAACCTCATGACATTTTGTGAAAGACTATAATCGTCGACGGACGAATAGTGTGTAGTGTAGTAGTGTATAGTGTAGAACTTAGTGTGGGTGCTAAACAGTGTAGGGAGCTAGAAGCTCCTGAGGGTCCGATCGTAAATGTCATGAGGAAGAAATATGGTGAAGAGAGTTTGTCAAATTTATCAATTTGGACGGAAATGTTCGGATTTCCAAAGGGTGGTTCTTTAAGCAAATTAAAAATAAAGGACCTAAAAGAGAAGTTGCAAGAAGTGTCAGAGAGAATTAGATCAAGTGTCAGGAGCAATCTATATTTCCAGTAAGGAAAACTGCCATATATAGGATGGTTGAGTTACTGAGAGTTACAGGTAGTAAATAAAGTTGTAGTACCAAGAGCATCAAGAGAAGAGAGCACATTTTTAATAATAGATATAGCAAACGCATTCTTTTCAGCTAAGTGGTAAAAGAAAGTCGGATTTAGTTTGCTTTCCAGTATGGGGGAAAGAAGTGTGCACTTACACAATAATCCCATAAGGATATGATGAGCGCCTTGATATAATAAACTACAATTGTTCAAATCAATAGTAAAGAATTGGAGTTACAACATTTCACAATCAGGCAGAGCACTTGAAGAGGAGAGGAAGAACTTAATTAGAAGCACCTAAACCAGATTAAGAGACAAATTGTGTAATTTCTGTAGAAACTGAGTGCCAAATGATGCACTATTAATTAATCCTCTGTCAAAACGGATTTCTAAAAACCCTATGTCAGCATCTGATAAGATAATAGGGAATGAAACAGCTGATGAATTATTTAAGAAAATAAAGTTTTGGTAAACTAATCTGTTTTAGAAATACCAGACTATAAGAAGCCTTTTATTTAAAACAGCATACTTTATGACATTAGTATTAACACACAACCTTGGAGATAAGAGGAGACCAGTGGTTCACTACTCTTCACAATTAGACCCAGTAGATAAGGCGATGCCTGACTGCACATGAGCAGTAACTGCAGCTTCAATAGCAGGTCAGGCCTCTGCATCAAGTGTTATTCAGGCCATTGACTTTAACAGTGACACCTGCAGTGTCAGTTTTGTTTTCATAACCGCATCTGACTATAGAATAATGTACAACTTTGATCCATCTACATTATTACCAACAGCTGACGACGGAGAACCACATGACCAAACGACAGAGACGGACAAGGAACTTCACCAAGACCAGACTTGACTGACATTCCCTAAGAGGAACCAGAGATAGAAATGTTTGTTAACGGATCATGTAAAGTGACCTAGAGGATCCGAATGTGACAAGATCTCTGTAGTGACACAGACCCACGTATTAAAAGCAGAAGCTCTACCCAATCATCTGTCAGCAGAGCAGCAGAACTGATAGCATTGACAGAGACATGCAGATTAAAGAAAGACACAGTTGTAAATATCTACACAGACGGTAACTATGCATGTTCAACATGTGTTTGCTCAACAAGTACAGAATAGCGGTATGGTAACATTGACTAACAAACATATTACTCACTCTAATAGAAGACTTATTGAAGGCAGTACAGCTACCAAAGTATATTGCTTTATATAAAGGCACAACACATATGATAAGAACTGATCCAGTTTCAGTAGACAACAATATGTAAATGAGAAGACAAACACGCCAGAACACAAGACAGAGACGACTGACAAAAGAACACTTGACCAGAGAAGAACTCAGTACTACCAAGAACATATAAATGTGTGTATTGAGACACGGTATTTGACCATGTCTCAAAAGGGGGAGTATTATATTGAGTATTATATTAATAGAGTATATTCATAGCATTTGATTCAAAGGCCGAATGCCGACTCCAATAAAATCCATGCAGATGTGCTGAAACGGATATTCTGAACTAAATAAATATGAAGGAAATAAATGTAGTTTAATGATTATAGACGTGTATAAAATGAGCTGAAGTATTGCCAACACATACAGTAGACGCTATGACAGTAGCTAAAGTGTTTAGAGCTAAATGAACTGTAAAATAAGGTAATGTGTGTAAAGGATAATAATAATGATGATAATAATAAGCTTTATGTAAGAATTGCAGGCCAAAGTACTTGCACTGCAAAGACATAAAACATTAGACAGAATAAGAACATGTACGGTACAATAATCAGTGTTGATGTAAATAAGTGTGAAAGACTAATGGTATAAAAGAACACTGGAAATCATGCCAAGTTTCCCTGTCTGTGCCGGGAAAACTATCAGAGCCATATTTAGAAATATACCACCATTTGGGAAGGAAGGAAGGAAGGAAGAAAGAAAGAAAGAAAGGTAGAGAGGTGTAGAGAGGTGGAGAGAGAGAGAGAGAGAGAGAGAGAGAGAGAGAGAGAGAATCCTGGTGACACCTGACACATAAATATATCACCACTCCTGTGAGAGACACTGACTCCATAAAGCAGAAACTGGACCTCTTCATGGTGAAGTCTGACTACACAGGGAGGTGGTACCCATAGGGGCGCTTGTCTCACCATCAGTGAAGATTCAACAACCCGAAGTTTTAGAAGGGGACTGTGAAATGGGGGTCAGAGTCATCACAGGAGGGTGATTACACCTGTACACCTGAGACTGCACAACCACATCAAATTTGATTTCTGTGACGTAATAACCTGTCCCTCTTCTCTAACAATATACAGAACAGATCAGGTGGGCAGAGGAGCACATCTGCCCCGCGGAGAGGAGTGACATGTAAGAAAATAAATGATTGTGATCCATTATTCCTCACCATCGTTTCATCGCATCCCAGAGATTAGAGACTGTTTGTTTTAGGCAGCAGAGGTTTTAGGAGCAGGTCCACAAGGACACTTTAGGATAAAGGTAGAAAACAAGAAGACTGCAATCTCCAAGCAGTCAGTAGGAAAGGATATCAAGTTGCTACAGTAAGAAATAGAGTATGCATGGAGACAGGATATGTGGAGAAGAATATGTGGCTTGACTGCAAACTGTATACCACTAGCTCAGTAAATATATTGTGTGTGTGTGTGTACCAGTCAGGCCCCTCCTTGCTTTAAGCCCAGTCCCAGTACTACTCGGACCAATAACAGAGTAAACCTTTCTGTTAACAATGATGCACAGTGTAACAGAACCACTCAGCCCAATTTGCAAAAATCTCCTTAAGAGATATTCAACTCACAGAACCGATAGCACAAGACTGAAATATGTGCATTGATGACACTGGTCGAGTGTTTCTATGTTTGGCCCACAACAGGTCAAACTCTTGTGAACTTGAACTCGGTTGAAGAGGAACATAGCACCTGGGGAGAGCTTCAGCTCCACAGCATACAAGAGATGCAGTAGGAGTGCCCCGGGGAGTGCCAGAGATCAAATTGGAGCAGGTTTTGACTCATTGTTTTTATGATGGGCAACTACCTATAAGAACGTGGATTGGATTAATTACATTCATTGCATCTAACAGAGGTTTATTAATTATTACAAGGGATGCCGTTAAGGGACAAGCTGAACAACAAGCAGCTTCCAGCTTATTGACATGATAGAATGTCTTTAGACGTGCTCCGAGCAGAGAAAGGAGGTGTGTGTGCCATGTTTGGATCATCCTGTTGCACAATTATATCAAATAATACTGTTTCAAAGAGATCAGTTACTAGAGCCTTACAAAGATTGACAACATGATATAAAGAATCAGCAGAGAATTCAGGGGTAGAGAATTAGTCTGGTGATGCTATGGAAAGATGGTTCGGGAGATGGAGAGTTCTCATGTCACTGGTATCTTCAGCATTAATAGCTATATCAATATTAATTTGTACATTATCTCCACAGTTTATATTTTGTAAATATTTATGCACTTTTTATATTCATGTACCAGCTAACCCAGAGCAAATTCTTTGTAGGTGAAAACCTACATGACAAGAAAGATTATTCTGATTCTGAATACTTACTGTATGTGGATGTTGTTCTATACCATGAATTAGAAGCCGCATGACGAGATTGATTGATTCCACAATAACAAAACAAATGTACACGAGTACAATCCCCTCTCCACAGATATATGCAATTTGATAGAACTAGCCTGATTACAGAACGGAATTGCATTAGACATGTTGCTAGCTGAAAAAGGGGGTGTCTGCAAATTGTTTGGCTCTATGTTGTACTTTCATCCCAAATAACACAGCCACAGATAGATCCATTACCAGAGCTTTGGAAGGTATTCTTTAGTAAAGTTGATGTTTTATACAGAAGGTATTTTTATTAAAGTTGATGTTTTCTACCAAAGGTACTTTTTATGACTGGAATAAAAACAAGTGAACTAAGAATGTATTCTTGTATACCATATGCTGAATTTGTACACCACTCGGTGCCTTATATTTACTGGAGATTATACACACCATAAATGGTGTGTAAAGGGGGAATTGTGAGGTAAATTAATCCTAATTGTATTAATCCACTCTGGAAAGACTATCATATGTATTTGTCTACCTCAATCAATATATATATATATATATAACTACGAATATGTTTCTGCGCAATTATGTATTTTCTGCACTGAGTGTATTACAAACATAATAGGGGCACTTCCCCTTTAAGAAAACAGGTCAACAAACCATTACTTCCTGACTGCTGACGGAGGAGCGTGTTGGCGCCAACGGGGACCAATGAGGAGAAGGTCAACGCCTACTCCATCTATGTAGCCACATGTTTTACGAGCCTTTGTACACACTGGAGCGGAGCCGTGAGACAGCAACATGGGGGCTTTTGAGCCATGCAGTCTGTGGAAACGGCGATGCGAATTGTGTCCTCAGCTGAGAATATTTTCTATGTTTGACTTATCACGTTAATAAATATATCGATTGAACTAGAGGATTGCTGTTTTGATTCGACATTCAAGCTCCGAGTTCTTCTACTTTTCCACCCTTTAATCGCCGACACATCCGGTGTTAAAGGGTTAAAGATCCCCAGGACAGGGGCTTCCTCCAGACGTTCCCAGTTCACCTGCACTACCCGTTTGGGTTTACCAGGTCTGTCCAGAGTCTTCCCCCACCCCTTGATCCAACTCACCACTGTGTGGTGATCAGTTGACAGCTCCGCCCCTCTCTTCACCCGAGTGTCCAAAACATGCGTCCTCAGATCAGATGATACGATTACAAAATCGATCATTGACCTTTGGCCTAGGGTGTTCTGGTACCACGTGCACTTATGAGCATCCTTATGTTCGAACATGGTGTTTGTTATGGCCATTCCATGAATAGCACAGAAGTCCAACAACAAACGACTGTTCGGGTTTAGATCAGGGAGGCCCTTCCTCCCAATCACGCCTCTCCAGGTGTCTCCATCGTTTCCCATGTGTGCCTTGAAGTCTCCCAGCAAGACTACTTCGAACTGCGGTTTGCGGCATAGGCACAAGCAATAGTCAGAGTTTTCCCCCCCATAACCCAAAGGTGTAGGGAGGCGACCCTCTCGTCCACCGGGGTAAACTCCAACGTAGCGGCGCTCAGCCGCGGGCTAGTGAGTATCCCCACCCCGGCCCGACGCCTCACACCTTGGGCAACTCCGGAGAAGAATAGAGTCCAACCCTTATCCAGGAGTACGGTTCCAGAGCCAAGACTGTGCGTAGAGGTAAGCCCCACCAGATCCAACTGGTACCTCCCGCACTAGTTCCGGCTCCTTCCCCCACAGAGAGGTGACGTTCCACGTTCCCAGAGCCAGCCTCTGCTGCCCGGGTCTGGTCCGTCGAGGTCCCTGACCATCACTTCCACCTGTGTGACAGCGCACCCGACCCCAGCGGTTTTTCCCATGAGCGGTGGGCCCACAGGATGGATGGATGGGAGGCGTAGCTTCTTCGGGCTGTGCCTGACCGGGCTCCGTGGCAAACCCGGCTTCCAGGCGCTCGCTGTCGGGCCCTCCCTCTGGGCCTGGCTCCAGACGGGTCTCTCCTTTCCTTTCCCTTTTTTTCATGAAGTCGTTTTTGAACCATTCTTAGTCTGGCCCCTCGCCTGAGACCAATTTGCCTTGGGAGACCCTACCAGGAGCACTAGGCTCCAGACAACACAGCTCTCAGGTTCATAGGGACACACAAACCTCTCCACCACGATAAGGTGATGATTCCCAGAGAGGGATCGACTACTGAAATGCTATTCTCTCTGGCCTTCCCACCAGACTGCTCAACTGACTTCAAATCATCAAAAACGCCGCTGCCCACGACCTGGACCAAATCCTATGAACACATCACCACCATTTTCCTGAAACTTCACTGGCTCCCTGTTCAATCCCGGATCAACTACAAAAACCTCCTGCTCACCTACAAAGCCCTCCACAAACTCGCCCTCATCTACCTTTCTGACCTCTTTCAGGAGTATACCCCCTCCCACTCCCTCTGCTCATCCTCAGCTGGTCTACTTACAATCCCCACATCACGCCTCATCACCATGGGTGCCAGGGCCTTCAGCTGCACTGCTCCCAAGCTCTGGAATTCTGTCCCTCTACACATCCGACAGTTTGAAACTATTCCAAAATTCATGTCCCACCTCAAAACTCACTTGTTCAAACTGGCCTACTCTCTGTAGTCTCCATCATCCAGTGTCCTCCCCCCTCTTCTCTGTCTTGCTTTCTTCATGTGTCTGAGGTTTGTGCGATGGACAGATGGACGGACGGGGGTACTGGTGCATAGTTCACTCCTCTCCTTTCCTCCGCTATGTCTCTTACTGTGGGTGTGTGCAGGAGCGAAACAGAGCGGGGGAGGAAATGTGAATGTGCAAGGCAAGAAAAAAACGAAACACTTGAATTTCAGGGAGCGCACGGTTCTGTTGGAGGAATATATATTTTTTTTTTAACGGTCTGCGATCTACCCGCATCGACCTTATGGGCACCCCTGGTCTACAGTATATCTCTGGTTTTGTTTGTCTGCTCTCCCTTCCAATGTCCTGCTGTTTTTATCTCTTGTATTTGTACGGTGTCCTTGGGTGTCTTGAAAGGCGAATCCAAATTAAATGTATTATTATTATTACTCACTGTGACTGAGCACTCCGTCTGGTTCGAGTCCGACCTGTGGCATTTGCTGTATGTCGTTCCCTCTCTCTCTCCTCCTTTCACAATCTGCACTTCTCTATCATAAAGGCATGAAAAGCCCAAAAATATAACAAAAAAAAAAAAAAAAAAGAGTCAAATTGAATGGAAGGATGTGAATTATTCCGTGGCATTGCACTTAAATAACTGATCTTGTAATGTCCCTACGTTATATTTTCTGGGTTTCTAAACTATTGGCCTCCCTATAGGGTACAACATGGATTAAAACTTTGCCAAAGGGAACTTTTTTGTATTCAAATATTGGACTCTTTGACAACCTAGGGGCTTAATGAGAAGTTTAATATTAAAGTCTCGCAATAATCTATGCTTATATTTGTAAAATAGGTTGCTTCGATGGAATAGGAAATACTGGCTGATCCTGCTGTCCAATTCCAAGTTTTTTTTCGAAATATCATATTGTATTACATCAAAATAAAAACAACACATGATAAGGAGAGAATCACTTAATTCCATGTGGATAGATATCTGAGCCGGCTCTCTGGACAAGGATTCTTTCTGTCAGACTAAATGTTAAAGATAAAATAAGACGTACATAGAATAACAAACAACACCATGACATCAAACAGCTGTGTTTTTCTGGTAATACTGTCCTACTTTCACTAAGCAGACAGTTCACAGGCATTTCCATCTGGATGATGAGTTGCGTCCAATATTTTTGGCTTTGACACTTCAATTTACTGGGGTTTCTTTTCAAGATTATTCCGTCCTCTGATAGTCAAAACACTGCTCTCTGAATGATTGCCCAATGAAAGCCTTAGTATAAATCTCCCCTAAAAAAACCTCTTTGAGGCAGCAGAGGATATGAGGAAAAAATGTACTGTCTCGGAGTCTAATGATAGATTTCTATAACGGAGGCTGTTATTGAGGAGGCTGCACTGTTATTGATTATCCATATCACTATAAAGTCTACTGCTGTGGTTGGAAAGCTCACAGATTGAGTAAAATACATGCTATGTTGCCAAATAATATTCTCGTATTTTGTTAGGAAAATGAAACATTCAATACAAGGTGAAATAGCCTTTCATGAATTTACTTTGTAGAAATTAAGCTAAGAAAATGTCAAATAGCAACAGTAAAATCCTTTTTTTAATCTTCTTTTATTGGTGACACCCATGTACACAGCACAGTGAGATTTAGACTCTGCATTTAACCTGTCCTAGTATGAGGAGCAGTGGGCAGATACTATACAGCGCACTGGGATGAGGTCTCTGGTGCCTTGCTCAAGGGCACCTCGCTAGGCAAACTGGTACCTCTCAAAGTAGCAGTCCACAGACCGTCGATTCGGGAACTGGAACTTGTGATCCTCTAGTTCCCAATGATACATTGATATAATATCAATTTAATTTTTGATTAACCCACCTAAGCCTAAAAAGCCTCAAAATTTCCATCTGGACCTTTTTACTTATTTTGACTATAAGTCAGAAAATGTCCTGTGAGTAAGAGCCTTTGCCCATTTTTCAAGAATACCTGGAACATTCAATATCTGGCAGTTATTTTCAATTAATTGCATGTTATAAGAGTGTAATAACAGTTTAAAATGAAGAAAAACGGAATTTGATTTTAGAGGTTTAGTGAACAAAAAACACTGCAATTGTACATGAATAAGAGATTTGGCATGTTCTGAGTCTTTTACTCTTAAATGTTCAGAAACAGGCCATAAAATAGAAACTATGTACAGGCATTTTTCCCCACACAGGGTAATTCTCTCCTCTCTGACAGTCTCTTCACATGTAAAGGCCTTGGTGGTACTGCAAGTGACAGTTCCTGTCTGGCTGCAGACACAGGCCCACATCACAGTCCTCACACTTCCAGGCAGTGCTCCTCTTGCAGAGTTTAGAGCTTGAAGTCGATGGTGTTGCCGTTCATGACAGCAGGTGTAGCCGGTCTAATACTGACACCACGATCGACTCTGCGTTGTCTTGTGTTGAACCAGGAATTAACGATGGAGAACTTCTGCCTTTTCAACCAGCATTTATTGTCTCAAGGCTCGGAGAGAGGTATCAAAATAATATAAGCATATTTAACTAAATAAGACTCCTCAAAATAAATATACAAAAAAATAAGTATTATTACAATAAAATATGAACAAATGGATGTTTGTGAAATATAAAACATGTTATCATTTATACATCGGTTACATTCACCCCTCCTGAATTTCACCAACATCCAGACCATACTGTACCTATGTGCGCCAATCTGACCCCCAAAACAACTGAAACAAAATGCACGTACATAAGGGTGATCAAGCCTAAGCCCCTCCTAGATTAGTATGGTGCCTTGTACACCATACAAACTCAGTACCCAGTAAACCCTGCTACCCTCAAACACATACATTGTCATATACATTGTCCCTATGAGACATATGCACCAGATCAGAGGTACAGGAAAAAAAATTATAAGTGTAAAATAGCCAATGTTACCGTCAGTCAAGCTAACATATACCTGGCCGTCTAATGGGTCACATCTGATTAATTTCCCCACCACAAAACTTACTCCGAAAACCAAAACACCATGCCGGATTACATTTTATTGTATGTACTTTCAAAGCAATGTTCTCATCTGTCAAAAAATCTTGATTGAAGCCAACCATGTGAATGCAGCCTATGAACTAAGCCAGATAACGTTAGCATTAGCTAGCGAGCTAGCCTACTTCTTGAGCATGTCTTACAGAGAGCCAGGTATTATGTATTATGTATGTAAAGCGCAGAGTCTCAGCTTTCAGAAACCATTGGAATTTTGTCGATAGCGCAAACCATGACGGAATTACGGTAATTCAAAATTTCGTGATTAGAAATTAATTGATTTCCTATGTATCAATATATGTTGTCTACACTCAATCTGACGCAGGTTTTTCAGGTACAGTAAAAGTTATTATCTTTTAATAGTTATGCAGTTTCTGTAAATTGAATGTCACAACAAATAGAAAAAAACATAGTTACCAACATATGGCCTGCTTGCAGCTAACATTTTTCATGTAGCTGGGTGCAGCCATGGCCCTGTAGTTGTAACCTTAAGACCGACAAAGCCAGTTGGTTTTGATAGCAAAAGATACAGTAAGTACTCTTAATGAATTTACTAAAGGAAGCCAGAACTCAAAACACCAGCACAGTATGCAGGACGTAGAAATCAAGGTAGCTATCGCTAGCAAAATCCTGAAGAAAATCTCCTAAATGAATGAAGTGGATCTAGACCAGCAAACAAAAAAATTTTGAGCTACAAAATGTTTTGAAGAATGTACAAGACATGTGCATTCTGTTCTTTTTGTGCATCCTAGACCGTTTGTTTGTTTGTCTGTCTGCAGGATTACAGAAAAAATACTGACCCTCCAAGGTGGAAGGGTGTAGCATGGGTCAAGGAAGAACCCATTAAATCTGGGAGCGGCTCCGAATTACAGAGGGGACAACACAAATTATTTTTCACTTTCTTTAACATTGCAAAATTGGGCATATGGACTTGTTGTACTTGTAGGGGACAATAGCAAAGTTCACACATTACTGGTTTATTAAAACACAATAGTGCAGAGAAGATGTGAAATAATGTGTGACAGTGAATCAGAGATGAAATCGAGTGAAACAGAGATCTCTCTTAGTGAGGTAATTTAGCTCCAAATAATGACAAGATCGTGACACGAGTGACAAAAGCGGAAACATTTTTTAAAGACTAAATATGGTCATATAGATAAAAAAAATCTGATGCTCCAAAAAATCTGATAACACTAAGGGGTAGAAATCCAAGATGGCCACCGAAAATGGGAAAAATTGTTGGCCCAGAACAAGCTAGACTTGTTTGGTATCAGACCAGAGCGAAAACCACTATCACCACCACGAAGAAGGAGCATCTGCACAGAAATCATTTCAAAATCAAGCAAATAGCCTCATCAGTCATCATGAAGGTGTTTGGGTATCCATTCTCTGACGGATGTCCAGAACTGCGGGTTTTTCACACACGAAAATGTGCAGATCAGGAAGTGATCAACACTGTAAAAAATATTGAGTCAGTTGGAAAGCTTCAATACGAGAACTTCCAGAAAGAGGTGTTCTTGGACAAAACAAAGTCCATCAATGACCCAATCAAAAGGAACAAATTGCACTGCAAAAGCACTGGCAGCCTTTTTGGTCATTTATACATCGCAAATCGAGATGGTGATCTGGACGTGTTCTTCTCACACGAAAATCAAGTATATCCTTCAAGTATTTCTGATTATGGAAAACTTCGTACAGGCACCAAGTCTGATCTGATCCGCTGCATTGATACCCAAGATGAGCCCCAAGATGAACCTCCAAGCGCTTGACTGCAAAAGTTTTGATGGGGCTGCGCTGGTGCACATGCTGTCTCCTGCAACATCCAGGACATTCGGTAATTATACAAAAGATGTGTTCCTGCCATACCTTGTACATGAGCTTCAGCATGTCAACTGCAGGGTAGATATTGTCTGGGATGAGTATCTGCCAAACAGCATAAAAGCATCAACGAAAGAAAAGAGGGGCAGTGGCATTCGTCTGAAAGTCAGCCCGCAGACCCCGATACCATCAAAATGGAATGACTTTCTGCTTGATTCCACCAACAAAGTCGAACTTTTCACTTTTCTAACGCAGACAGTGGCTGAAGCAGAATGGCCGGAAGGAAAAGGAATCTATATAACAATGTTCCACAGTGGTTTCCAGAGGTCAAAGCCAAGCAATGTCATACGCACAAAGAGGCAGACACGCGCATTGTTGTACACGTTGCACATGCACTTCATCATGGAGCCAAATCAAATCAAATCAAATTTATTTGTATAGCCCAATATCACAAATTATACATTTGTCTCAGTGTGCTTTACAGACTGTACAGGTTACGACACCCTCTGTCCTTACACCCTCGCATCGCACAAGGAAAAACTTCCTAAAAGAAACCCCAAAATTAAAGGGGGAAAAATGGAAGAAACCTCAGCCAAGACAGTGGCGATCCGCACAGTCGACTTCTGGTTATTCTCATTGGTCATTTCCATGACCTAATGCGCCGATGTCCTGATCTCCAGCTGCGGGTTGCGCTTGCCGTAGGCAAAGACTACTGTCTTCACAATATCAACGCCATATGTTGTAACCTTGGTCACAAGCACTCCGGATGTGACACCACCTCGTCATTCTTTAGAAAGGGGAAAAAGAGCGCGTGGCAAGCATGGAGGAGTTATTCTTCAGTGACTGATGCCTTTCTATTCATCTGGAATCCCCCATTTGAGGTCCTTGGAGCAGACTCGCCACAGTTCAAGCATCTGGAACGGTTCGTCATTGTCATGTATGACAAAACAAGCACCGAGGACAATGTCAATGAGGCACGACGGGAACTGTTCTCCAAGAAGAGCAGAAGCCTTGACAGTATCCCACCAACTCAGGTACTTTGTTACTATCATATGAAACACCGTCAAACACGTATTGTTTGGACGTTTGTATTCTGTTGTAGTAGCATTCCAACTCAACTCATATTAAATACATGCACATATATTCTAAATGTAAAGATACATGATGTATGGTTGTATTCATTATTTTGCAGGATGCACTTCTGCAAAATACCAAACGGGGCATTCTGCAAGCTGGTATATGGTCACAAAGTTCTCAGGCACAATCACGCATCCCATCACCTGAACGGTATGGCTGGACAATGGAAGCTGATAAATGGCAACCGCTTTGGATGACATTGCCCGAGACTGCAAAGGCGTGCTCTGAACTCATAAAGTGTGGCTGTAAAGCCGAGCGAGGCTGTCGCAGCTGCAAATGCATTAAATCTGACCTCAACTGCACTGAAGTTTGCGCATGCAAATGTGAAAAGTGATCACCGATTTCGCAGATCACATATGTTGTGTCATATGTTGTGTCATTTTGTGTTAACCGTGTTGATTATCTTCTTTTATGATGTTTGTACACATTAAACAATACTTTAAATGAATTCCTTATGCCTGAAAACATACACACAGACAGTTCATATACATTTCTAGCTCTTATATCAGCAAAGTTATGACGATATGAAGATCTTTCCCATTTTCGGTGGCCATCTTGGATTTCTACCCCTTAGTATTATCAGATTTTTTGGAGCATCAGATTTTTTTGATCTATATGACCATATGTAGTCCTAAAAAAAATTCTGCTTTTGTCACTCGTGTCACGATCTTTTCGCTAGATGACCTCACTACCTGGGGTTGTTCTTATTTTCTTCTATTAATAAAAAGTAATAAGCTGCTCTGGCATTACAGAGAGCCTTCTTATACGTTTTAAGATTAACTAACCAGACTAAACGAGATTCTTCGAGTTTAGTGGAACGCCATTTCCTTTCAAGATTTCTAGACTTTTGTTTTAGTTTGTGGATTTGTAAATTTAGCCATAGCTTTCTTTCTCTGTTTTATTATCTTCTTTTTTAGAGGAGCAACAGAGTCAAGTGTTATTCACAGTGAGGCTGCAGCACTATCAACAAGATGATTCATTTGGGAGGGACTAAAGTTACAATAGAAGTCCTCCATTACATTGATATTGATACATGGTATTGAATTAAGTGCCTTAAATGTAGTCACAGCACTATCAGATATACATGGAGCGTAGGATATTTTGCCTACTGGCTTGTAGTCTAGTAACAATTTCTTCAATTGAATTGAATCTAATAATGAGATAAACACATTATCAAGGTCATTATCGATATCCACATGAATATTAAAGTCACCTATAATAATTACTTTATCTGTTTTAAAGTCTAAACTTTATAAGAATTCTGAGAATTCATATAGAACTTCGGAATACGGACCAGGAGGGCTGTATACTACAACAAACAAAATTGGCTTTACTGTTTTCCATGTTGGGTTTGAAAGCGTTATGTGTTTGTTTGATTCATGTTTGTATCTGTAAGAGGTCAAATATCACGATCACGATGTGATTAACTTTATTTTGAGCAAGAAAGTTGTGTAGTGGTTAGTGTATCCAATAAACAGTTACAACAATCTGTCTGTCAAACCACAGCCTGAAGTTTAAACATTTCTCTGTACGGATTAAACAAACAAGATATAACGTCTTCGTTATTTACTTTTACAGAAGCTACTTGTGTTATTTGTGTTTGGACTTGACAAAGAGCAAGCAAGGATGGAATATGAAATAGCGGTCCTATGTGTTCCACAATTATAGTGCGACTTAACATTAGAATTTGGGGTTGGACCATTGTTCCAAAGCCCCATTATTATTAAACTGAAAGCCCATCTGTCCGTTAGCCCACTATCCTATCGCTCTGAAAATATACACTCTGTTACTATGGTGAAGTCATGACCCGCACTCCTCAGCCTCTGATCGGCTACTACTAATACTCCTTAGCTGTCATTCTGCACAATAATTAGTCTGTGCTTCTGTTTGTTGCAGGGACAGTGTGTACATGGGCCACCTATTCCAGCAGGTGAGCTACCGGGGCCACACTCAAAATATTTAAAATTACTTTACAAATTTTAATACAGGCTTAAAGTTGCAATTGCATTATGTAGGACAAGCATAGCAAAATATATAATAAACAAAGATTTGGTATTCAAATTTAAAGGTGTTTTATTGGAAAGGGCAAAAATACATGACTTGACTGAGCTCTTTGACTTTTAAACATAAATGTTAATAACAGTCACTTCAAACAGTGGCTCTGGCTTAGGGGCCCCTTGACCTTTTGGGCCCTGGAGCCCATGCCTGGCAAACCCAATCAGTATCACATCATGCATCCTCCCATGACTAGTCACAAGCTGCTGGAGTGAGAGTCACTTTAAATGACTTATATAACTGTTGTCTTGTATTATTATGCCACTCTAACAACTGTGGTACTGAGGATATTTTGTCATGATCAAACCTGAGACATTTAATATTTACGGTTATAACAGCAGGCAGCAGAGAAATGAGTGTTGTTTGTGTTTCTGGTATCTGAGTGTCCTGGGCAGCAGAGCAGCAGGTACACATGCTGTTGGTGAAGAGCGTGGCTGCTCTCTAGCTGTCACAGTAAGATAATGCAGACTTAAAATACACTCCAACCAAAACTATGTGAACAGGGGCTTCCACCTTTGTGTATTTTTGGTCTGTTTGTTTTTCTATGTTAAGTCTAGACTTCTTAGTTCCAGTGAAGGATGATCTTAGTGCCTACATCAGCCGCTGCATCAGCCAATCGGCTTGCTACTCCCGAGTGGGACCCAGATTCTCCTCAAAGAAAACCGCCTGTTTGCTATCCTGGCTCCAAAATGGTGTAACGACCTCCCCATTTTCAAACACAAGCCACCTAACCTACAACATGAAGGTGCGTTGACACCCAAGATTACATACATTTAATTATGCACACGTTTCTCTCCACAGTGACTTAGATAAGTGTGTATAAACTGACTGATAATAATAATAATAATAATAATAATAATAATACATTTTATTTGGAGGCACCTTTCAAGACACCCAAGGACACCGTACAAATACAAGAGATAAAAACAGCAGGACAGAATGCATGAAAATGTTTGAAATGATTGTGTGACACGCTTCTTAGAACATCACCTTTTAACTTGTCAGAGTGCAATAAATTGATGTAATAGCACCAACTACACATTTTAGCCAAGTGTCCTGTGATAGTAATCAACAGGCCGCCAGTAGAAAAAGTCCCAGCATTTTAAATGCATTTTTCTTCACTTCCAGAAAGCTCTCAAAAGAGTTCCCATTATTCCACTCTGTTGACCCATGTATATTCTAGATTTATGTAAGAATGTTTGGACATTAGCTAAGAAATATGATAGCTGCTCAGCAGATGCTGTATGGGCTAAATACATGTGAATCCCTAATAAAGAATAATAAGGCAAAAAAGAGTATTTGCAGATGATATACCTTTATTACTGGATAGTACACAAACATAATACAATCCAAAACACCACAAGCTACAACATAAACATTATAGATGTTCCCTGTTTGGTGGAATTATTCATGTAATTTAATAAAAGCTGCTCTATAGCAGCCACTGTAACCAGAAGTGCAAATTATGTCACAAACATTAAGTAATTAAGTGTGACAGTAGCACAAGAAGAGAAGCATCATAAAGTCAGGAGTGTAATTCACACAATTTACAATTTACACAAAATCAATCTAAATTTTTAACACTACCATAATAAGGCTGCAGCAATAAAACCCTTTAGTATATTGAGTTCAACAAAGGTTCATTTTATTGCTTATTAATTCAACTTTCCGTTTGCAAAAGGAGCAATGTGTTATTTTTTCATTCAAAAGTTACATAGTCTGCTTTAAGTAAAAGGGGAAATAGAACAATCCTCAACTTTTACTTGAAGTAAATAAAGTATTATCAGACAAATGTACTTCAGGCAGCACTAATGAAGTTATTTTGGCCATTCAGGGGAGAAACTTCCATCGAAAGCAAAACATCTCACACACATAATATTTCAATGATCTGAAAACACTATATAGCTCCACAGAGCTGAGGGGGAACTGCAGAGTTGGTTTATCAGCCACTCTGTTGGTTCATCACTATGAGTGAGCCTTCACAAACTTTAGTCATTCTTTAGTCATTGCTCCATTTTTAATATAAAAGTTTAGAGAGATTAAGACATTAGAGGTCTGAATATCAAATGTTTCAAGTTCTTTATTGTGGTATGCACAACAGTTTCATAAAAGCAGTTATGGAAATGATAATCTCAATCTCCATCCAACAATGTTCATTTAAAAAAGTGTAAACAAGATAACAATTTGAATCTGAGAAAAATTTACAAATATACAATTACATTTCTTTAAATATATTTGTGGTGTAAATAAATAAACTGTAATGTTAACATCGACGTAGTAGATGTATATGCCTAATGAAAAAGTATATAAAGGTAAAGTGACAATAAGTGATGAGCTCACCAGTCTAATGCGTTTCAAGTTTTTTGTTTTCTTCTTGCCTTGCGCATTCACATTCCCTCCTCCCGCACACACCTCCAGAGCGGAGGAAAGGAGAACCGTCACACAAACCTGTTTGAGAAACACCTGTTATAGAGGGTATTTTGCCCAGATATGAATACAGGTGTGCCTTGAAATTTGGCTTGGTCTTTGGTGTGCCTTGTAGATGGAGCTGCCCCTGGTGCTGCAGACGGCAGCAGGCAGAGCACTGTGTGGCTGGGTGTTCTGGTGATCCTGTGTGTTTTTTTGTGTGTCTTGTTACAGCAAAAGAACATACAAAGTAAAGTGACTGGTACACAATAATTAAATAGAATAAAATAGAATAAAAATATACTATACTATAAAGTACTAAGTGGTTGATAACAAGTTATAAAAAGTGAATATTGCACATGGCAGTGATAATTGCAGAAGTTATAGAAAGTGAATATTGCACATGGCAGGGATAATTGCAGAAGTTATAAAAACAACAGTGGTGGAATAGTCTGTTCTTGGTGTGGTGGTCTACCAGGGGCCGTGGTGATTGTACCGTCTGACCTTGGAGGGGGTGGGACATGTTGTCCAATAGAGAGGACAGCTTGGACATCGTCTGTATGTATCTTTTTGTCATACAGTATTTTTTATTTTGGTTACACATATCCCATTTTTTTATCATCTATTTATTACTCATCCCATTCAGAATCACTTACATTTTTGCACAGAAGAGATTTTAGGTGATTCATAATATGCATTTTGTATTTGAGTATTGTTTGTTTATTTGCTGTTTTCCCTCCCTGCCAGAGGGTGGTGCTGTTCACCCTGCTCTGTGAGTTTTTCATTATGTTGATTTGCAGATGGATGAGAATGATGGAATGAAGACTGATGGAGCCCACTTTAATATGGCCCCTGGCGAGGCCGGCTTCACTCCTTGGCTGCAGTCGAACAGTCAATAAAATGTATTTTCATAACCACTTTTTCTTCACCAACAGCCTTGAACACTAACTGTTATATTTTAGCCTTATTGGTTTTCTTTTTAGGTTTTTATTGGTGTTTTAGATTCTTTCATCCACTAAGTGTGTGGTGGCTCCAACATGTCGGCCAGCCATGTCGGCATGCGGTGGCACCTCAGTGTCAGATTTACATTTAAAGATTAGGATGGAAAGCACCTGGGGACAAGTAGCTTACAGGTAACATTAACTGTATTATGACCCTATCCTTCAAGAATAAGATGTAAGTTTTCGCTTCCAATGAATTTAAAGACTTTTGGACAGGCTTTGAAAATACAAATCCCCAGTTTTCGGCTTTTAATGTTGAGAAATTGACGGACAATACCTTCAAAACGGTCGCTGTCAGAATGTTCAACTTCATAAGACATGGACTAACTGTTGTTGTTTAGTTTTTTTCAAAGACATCAAAACGTTCTTATTAGTCTCTTAAAATCTCATACCAGTTATTTCTCACCTTCTCAACTGACAATGTGAGGAGCGTGAAGTCGAGAGTTAGAGCGCAGACTGTTTACCATTTCTTAATTATTTTGAGTCAAATGTGTTTTTAACACAAGAATGCGACCTGCCGTTTCTAAAGTTATGGCCACAAACATCAATATGAAGTGGATCAAAATGATGGAATGGCCATTTTAATAAAAAACCCTCTCGTCTTTGTGAAGGGCAGCACAATGGTGAGAGATGGTTGGGCATTTTTAGCACTTGCAGTTTGACATGCTAGGTATGGCACCATTTGATGTAGGGGGATTTTTATTTTAAGCAGGAACGATAGGAAAAGAGCAGGGGATGATTTAAAATTTATTGCAAGACATATGCAGGGATTTTAAACTTCTTCACTGTTTTTAAACCTTGCATGCCAGAAAGGATGTCTTCACCTGGCTCAGTCGCAATGGCATCTGAGCCTCTCGCATAGAGTACATTTTATTGCGTGATTGCCCATCGACCGATGCTAGATTGATACCTGATTTATTTTCCAATCACGTAATGTCCTCCTGCACCCTTTCACTCTACTGGAGAGGAAGAGGTCTGTTGAAGCTCAACTGAAGACCAAGAGTGGCAGACCCTTCAAGACTTTTATGATGCACGTGCACATTGGTGGAAAGTGGTGAAAGGAAGGACTTAGACCAGGCATGTCCAAAGTCTGGCCTGGGTGCCAATCACGGCCCGCAGTCACATTTCATATGGCCCGCAGCTTCGGTCTTATAATGTATTATTTATGGCCTGCTAGCGCTGTCAAACAGAATAAATATTTACATACCTTAGGGAAGTGACGAAGAAAATGTCCAGTACCCATGCACATTTTCGAAAAATGGTTATTGGAAGTGGGACACATAATTAACTTCCCTTGTAGAGCCCTCGACCCCATGGGAGTTGTCTCCGGTCCCGGACGCCTCCCCCTCCGAAAATGTTTTTAACTTTTTCGTGCAATTTGCCTCTTTTCCACAGGGTGGAGCAGTGACTGGGTTATTGCCAGCCCAATACAAGTTACTGCCCGGGAACCGCCCCCCTACAGCAAGTTATTAGCATTGGATACCAAATCAGGCCCCAAGGGCTCCATATGCCCCAAATGCGCCAGGGGGGTCCCCGATGTATGTAATTGATAAGAGGTGGCCCCTGGGGCCCGGGGGACCCCCCTAGGAGCTTTTGAGGCCCCTGAGGCCACCTCTTATTAATTGCTAATTAATTAATTTGGCTGAAACTTGGACTGTACTATCCCACTTGGACCATGAATACACCGTTTGAATTTCAAGATGATTTAAGCAATGTTTAGATGTTGGTGTTGTTTTAGCTATCAAGATAAGTAGCTTGAAGACTAGCCAAAATCTAAACATTTTCCAATGATCTTGAAATTCACACCAATGGTTGTAGGGGATCACACTTAGCATCAGGCTACAGTAGCATAAATGACCTTTGTCCACTTCCAATAACCTGGGTCTCCATGTTAGGTTATTGCCATTGGACAGTTTGTCCACTTCCAATAACCTGCGTCTCCATGTCAGGTTATTGCCATTGGACACAGTTTGTCCACTTCCAATAACTTACCATGTAACCCAAAGTATGCTAATGCTAAGTGCAATTTGGCTGAAACTTGGACTGTAACTTACCATGGAAGTTATTGGAAGTGGACATACTGTGTCCAATGGCAATAACTTACCATGGACACCCAGGTTATTGGAAGTGGACAGAGTGATAGCTCCACAATGCTAAGTGCAATTTGGCTGAAACTTGGACTGTACTATCCTGCTTGGACCATGAATACACCGTTTGAATTTCAAGATGATTGGGCAATGTTTAGATGTTGGTGTTGTTTTAGCTATCAAGCTAAGTAGCTTGAAGACTAGCCAAAATTTAAACATTGTCCAATGATCTTGAAATTCACAACACTTGTCATAGGGGGATAGTACAGTCCAAGTGTCAGCCTCCTCACACTTAGCATCAGGCTACAGTAGCATAAATGACCTTTGTCCACTTCCAATAACCTGGGTTTCCATGTTAGGTTATTGCTATTGGACAGTTTGTCCACTTCCAATAACTTAAAATGGCAGTTATTGGAAGTGGACAGTGTCATTTTAAATAACTTAATATTCATTTTTTTAATGTCCCTCTGATGTGACAGTAATAATTGTTATTAAAAAGTGTTGTGTGTGTGCAGGAAGTATAACTGACACATTTCAAATTCAAACATTTATTTTAAAAGGCAAACACAATAATTCTAATAACATAATATAGTCATAATAAGAACAATAAGAACAGTCATAATAAGAACAAACAATCAATATTATTAAATATTTAAAAGACTATATGGAACAATTTAACACTACCACCAATGAACAGCTTTATCTTCTCATTCTCAACCTGATTTTGGCCCTTTTGCTTTGTCTCTTCAGATTTTTGATAGGGCTTATCAGCACCCTGCATTTCTTTGATTTGATTGTAGTGGCAACACTGCTAATAGGACCAGTCTCTTCTTCCTCCTCCTCCACATCCACTTCCTCTTTCTCCTCCTTCTTATCCTCCTCCTCCTCCTTCTCCTCTTCCTCCTCCTTCTCCTCTTCCTCCTCCTCATTTTATTTTTCTCCAGAGGGCTGCCTCCTCTTCCTCCTCACTGGTGCTGTTATCCCGTGCATCCTTGGACGTGCTTGGCCTGTCCTGTCAAAGTAAGAGGAAAATCATTGGTAATAAGCAAGCACATGCAAAGACTGACTACTGACAGACAGACAGAATTAGAGGCAGACAGAGAGACATATAAATGTACCTCTTCCTCCACATGGAGGGATGAAATACGGATGCTCCATTTACGCTTCAAGATCTGCAATTTCCGCCAGAGGGATCCTATTTGAGAAACCATATCTTCCCTCTGCTGACAAAGACTGGATATCTCCCGTACATAGCCCCTCTCTGTCTCCATACACTGGGGGTCACCACAGTCACAGAGAGGAGAAGGGGGTTCTAGCAAAATATCCTCTCGGTCATCTGTCAGCAGTTCGAGCAATGTTACTACAGGTGGAGTTGGGTTGGTCTCCCTCAGCTCGGACAGGAGCCTCATCGATTCAATCCGCTTTGCCTGCATTATTACTTCAGCCCTCTCATCATGGGACATTTCCGTATTGCATTATACGGATGTGGTGGTCAAGTCGTGTCTGGTTGAATCCACACCCTATCGCTGGGCATGGAGCAGACCTAACATTGACGCCATATTCAGGAGCACCCTCCTCTCCCTAACATTTTTCACGCAGTGAATCTTAACCAAATGTCACGCGTTCCACCCACTATTAGTTTGTTTTTATTTGGTTTCACCTTGTCAGTAATTCTCTTATCATTTCAGATCCTGGTTCATCCTCACTGCCTGCAATCAACTTTTTCCCCTCACCTGGTTTCCACAGCCCATCTCCTCACCTGCTTCTCATTCCCTCATTAGTTCTCTCAGAGGATATATACCAGGTCTCTCCCACTTGTTCCCTGCCAGATTGTATTGTGTTTTCCTGCCAAGATCTCCAGCGATCGTCTAGTTTACCTGTTTAGTTTTCCTGACCTGCCCGTTTTGACCCTGCTGCCTGTTTCTGGACTCCGATTCTTCTGCCTGCCCCTTACTGGATTTGTTTGCCTTTTGCACTGATTTACCGGTATTTGACCCTGCCTGGATTACTGAGTAAACGGAACTATATTGTATTCTGCCTGTCTCTGTGTCGTGCTTTTGGGTTCAGTTCTGTTGGTTCCAGCGAACCTTACACCAAATGTATGCTCAGAGCATTGACTCTCTTTAAGCACACAGGGCAGATTGACATTTTCACCTGAAAAAGAAAAGTCATCAGAAACTTGATTGTAATAAAAAAAGAAAATCTATGAAACATCCAAGTAAGTGTGCCCAAAGACACACTTGCAAGGTGAAGGTCAAAGTCATAGGGAAATGCATATGTGTACATTGAATGCTCAATTGAACCTCTTTTCCCTCTCTAAAACTGCATTAACGCACACATCCTGCAGTTAATATCTCACGTTTAAAGCACTTCAAAGACATAACACATTTGCATTGATTTAAAATAGTCCATGTACACTTATTAATGTAATAAAGGGAATATTTTCAGTGAATGAATAGAAAGCCATAACAGGTTTGCATCAATTTAAAATATTAAAGTTCATTTACACTTATTCATTTAATAAAGGGAATATTTCTAGTGAATGAATAGAATCGAATAATTACACGTTTGCATTGATTTACAGTATTAAAGTCTTCTGTACATGCTCATTAAAAACTTACATGCATGAGACGCGTTATCAAAGCAACATATGACGTAAATAAATATTAAACCATAACACGTGTGGATTAAATACCATAATTAAATTGTGTCAGTATTCATAATAAACCTGCTGACAACAGCTGTAATCTCACGTTTAAAACAGTAGGCCTATTAAAGTCTGTACATGCTCATTATTCACTTTTGTAGCACTGTGCTTGCTTGTGAGGCGTAGACAGCGTGTCATCAAGCCAATATATGACGTAAATAAATATTAAACCATGAGAACAGTGTGGATTAAATGCCATAATTAAAGCACGTCATAAACCTGCAGACAACAGCTGTAATCTCACATTTAAAGCAATAACATCATTAAACAATTTTGCAGCCTTTGCATGCATGAGGCACGTGCACAGCGGCGTCATCAAAGCAACATGTGACGTATTATATATTAAACCTTAATAACACTTGTGGATTGATTTACAGTATTGAAGTATATCTTCTGTACATGCTCGTTAACAGTGGCGGACCGTCAGGGCCAGCAAGGCCTTCTCTGCTGGCCTAAACATCATCAGAATATAAATTTAATTTTGAAATATTTTTTTCCACAAATATGTATTCAATTATTCCCCATAGTCTATTCTCTTCATTCCATAGCTTTCCTCTTGGTTGTGCTGCTTCCAGCCTCAGATCGAGATTTGGAGGTCTGGCCTTTATGTTAGAGCTTTTATCCAATCATATTTCAGCCATAATGTGTTGCCATGATGCAAGAAATCTGCCCTTAGGCCTTCAGAATCAACAGTGCGGGCGCCTGTAGCTTAAAGTGAACGGAGACAAAACTGTGGCGTTAACCAATCAGATTTCGAGTTGGTGACATCGGGACCAGCTAGAAGGCGTACGATAACGTCAGCACGTCCACGTCTTTTGATTGGATATGCACTATTGAGAGGCAGAGCTATGCAGAGCTAGCAACTGACCTTGAACGAGCTAGTTTGTGTAGATTTCTACAAGCTGTTTTTTCAACCCACAATGGCTGAAGGAGGAGAAGATATCGATTTGGTCGTAGATATCATTACACGCCATTTAGAGACAACATTTTCAAGAAAAGCTAGATATCGTTAGAAGAGAAAGGCCAACTCCGACACTACCGAGTCTATCACAGGCAGGAAAAGGGTTTGTCCGCCACTTTCAAATCACGAACTACGAGTGGTACCCCTGGCTCACAGCCTCCGAGAGGCACTGCAAATTGTACTGCTGGGAATGCCTGCTATTTAAAACGGATCGATTTGGTGTTTGGAGCTATACTGGGTTTGCAAACTTGAGTTGTCTAACCAAGGCAGCAACGAGACACCAAAGCACGGCTGGGGACTTACAAGCTACGGTGCTTTTGAAAACCTTTGGGGACACCCGAGTGGATTTACAGCTCAACGATCAAGTGCGCAGGGAAACGGAGCTCCACAACGAAAGGGTGAACAAAAATAGGGAAATATTGAAAAGACTGATTGTGTCCTGTTTTTGGGTAAACAGGAACTTTCATTTAGGGGACACGATGAAAGCGCAGAGTTCACAAACAGAGGAAACTATGTGGAACTTCTTTCTTTTCTTGGTGAAAACAACACAGATTTGCATTACCACCTGTCCACAAACAAAGTGTTTACTGGGACATCAGGCAAAATACAAAACAACCTGATTTATGCTATTGCTGAAGTGATGGTAGAAGAGATCAAAATGGAGATAAAAAAAGCACCCTTTGTCACTGTTATGGTGGACGAGACGACAGACGTGGGTAATGTAACACAGCTGGCGCTTGTCCTGCGTTATGTGATGGACACAGGTGTCAAGGAGCGGTTTGTCAGATTTGAAGATGTTACAAGCGGCAAGCGAGCTGATGACATTGCTGCTCTTATTTTCCATTTCATGGAGGAATATGACTGTAGTCTGGATAAAGTTGTGGCATAGTGTTTTGATGGCGCAGCGGCCATGGCATCTGGACTAAATGGGATGCAGGCTAAAGTTAAGGAGAGGGCACCTATGGCCTTAAAAATGTACTGCTATGCATATGGACTGAATTTAGTACTCACTCAAGGGGCTTCAAAGCTTAAAGAATGCAAGGTCTTTTTTGCCAACCTCAATGGCCTTGCAGCATTTTTCTCCAGATCCCCTAAGCGCACGCAACTGCTGGATGACATTTGCAAGTGTCGTCTTCCTAATGTTGCACCAACGCGGTGGCAATATACATCGAGATTGGTCAATGCAGTCTTTGAGAAGAGAGTTGCCCTAAAGGAGCTGTTTGACCACATACTGGAACATCATGAGGAGTATGATGGGGATACTGTGCTTAGCGCTGATGGATTTAATGCACGTCTTGATGATTTTGAGTTTTGTTTTTTGCGATTTTTAAGCATTCAGATGTGCTCTTTGGAATATTACAGAAACAAACATTGGATGTACAATTCTGTCTGACAAGGGTGAAATAGTTTTGTGACACAATTGAGCGAGAGAGGTGCCGGTATAGTCAGCTCTACGAGGACACAGCGCCCACCTCAAGTGGTCCGAGAGCATGCAGAGGCCCACGTACAGCACAAGGAGACCTTCGCACACACTACCAACAACTCCACAGCAATATTCTGGACAACATTCTTTGCCAGATACGGAATAGGTTTCAAGACCACAAAAAATTAATGTTTCTCTCCCTCCTCGACCCCCAGCACTTTCAGACCTACCGGAAAAAATTCCCGGAAATAGCCTTCTCCAGCTTAACACAGAGTCACGGAACACTGTTTGATCTGTCCTGGCTAAAAACTGAACTGACTGTAATGTATGCCATGACTGATTTTGAAGGGAAAAGTCCCACTGATCTCCTTGATTTCCTTAAGCAGAAAACTCTGAGTGAGAAACATGGGGCAGCTTTACACATTGGCATGTGTGGCAATGACTATCCCTGTGTCCACTACTTCTGCCGAGCGGTCATTCTCGGCCTTAAAGCGAATTAAAACTTATGGCAAAAATGCTACTGGCCAGACTCGGCTTTCAGCATTAGCCTCCATGTCTATAGAAAAAGACTTATTGGTGGAACTAAAACGCACAGATAAACTGTACAACAGAGTCATTGAAGTCGGAGGGGCACATTCAACCCGAGCTACATTCAACCCGGGACAAAAGAGACGAAGCACTTCTTTAGATCGCTCAATGAACTGTACAAGCTCTACTGTACTAGAGGGTCTCTGCCTCCCAGCCTGTATTTTCCTGTCTAAAATCCGGCTGAATTGATGTAGTTCAGGCCCCAAGTCATCAATATTTGAATCGTACAATTGAGCAAATGAAAACAGCCGTCTCAGAAATGCATAATCTTTGGGGTTTAAAGCCTGGATGCTATTCATTATGTCACAGTTTGTCTTTGAAAACCGTCTGTTAAGCTCAATAAGCATCAGATCAATGACAGGGTAGAAAAAGGTTGTACGAAACCCATCTTTATCTCGTTCTGACTCTCTGACAAACAGTAGTCAGTACATAGTGTTCACTGAGTGTAGAGCTTAGCCTTTTTTGTAATTTTGCAGCTGGCAGTATTGCATCACATTGGTCAGAAATGTTTAACACTTCAACCCACAAGTTATCAAACAATGATTCCTGCCTGAAGTCATTCAATGTCTGAACTAAAGCGGAAACACTTTACGGAATGTAACAAGTTGCACAATGAATTCAAGATCTATCTGTGCTAGCAGACCTCGAGCCTCAACAGATATTTCACCCTTAGGTTCTTGGGCTATCTCTTGTAGTACTCGCTTAAGGGCAGGCAATCTATCCATAATGTTTCGTAGAGCTATAAATCGATATGCCCAACGAGTGTCACTTAATTGCTGGAGTTCTCTTTGTGCACCTTCAAACATCTCTCTTTGTATAGTTAGCCATTTAGGATGGACATATGACCCAGATGTGAACACGTATAGTTTTTCTAGTAAGGAGAAGAACTCCCCTGCCTCCGGGACAGCTTTGACTGTATCTACTAAAACTACATTTAGACAGTGGGCATTGCAATGGATGTAAAAGGAATATTTTGCAAGCCCTTTCATTCTAGCCTGGACCCCAGAATGCTTACCGCTCATGACTGCAGCACCGTCATATGATTGGCATACAGGGTTCTTTTTGTATTCTAGACCATGACTTTCCAATATGAGGACTATTTTCTCAGTAAGCCCTGCTGAATCTAGCTTCTCAGCAGATTCAAAATGGAGAAAACTCTCCTTGATAGTGCCATTGTAGTAGTACCTTAGTACTAGAGAGATCTGCTTCTTTTTCTTTACATCTTTTGGTTCATCTGCCATGATGCTGAAGACTTCACTGTTTTTCACTTCTTCTGTAATTTCAGTTCGAACCATGTCTGCCAAACAATCCAGAACTTCATTCTGAATGATTTTGCTTGTGTACTTTGCATTATGACAGGAGATCAACCTTTCTTTAACAGCTTTGTCGTGGTTAGCAATTGTCTCTAAAATTGCCTTGACGTTCCCTTTATTATCCGAGTCTGCAGACTCATTGTGACCTCTTTGAGCCATGTTTTGTGTGGCAGAACCTGTCTGTTATGTTCCTTGTTTAGGACATTTAACAGTGTTGTGTTAGTTGCTGCAGCCCTCTGATAATCCCTCCATGTAACCATTGCTTATTTGTGCCGCTCAGATCTGGCATGTTTTGCAAACCCCCCCTCTTTGTAGGTTGCCTTCTTCCAGTTTTTGAATCCCAATTGTGAGTCAAATACAGTCTCTGTGCAATTAGGGGGACTAAAATGTCTGCAGGCAAAACAATACGCAGAGTCCGACAGTTTAGAATACCGTAATTTTCGGACTATAAACCGCACCTGACTATAAGCCGCAGACGCTAAATTGACTAATTTGTACATATATAAGCCGCACTGGGCTATAAGCCGCAGACGCTAAATTGACTGATGTGTATGTAGCCGGTCTGTAGCTGACACCACGATCGACTCTGCGTTGTGTTGTGTAGAACCAGGAAATAACGATGGAGAACTTCTGCCTGTTCAATCAGCATTTATTGTCTCTGACCGTTGGTGTTTTCCTTAATTTGTCCATAAATTACCGTTGAAACAGAAGAAACACATGGAAGTCATCATCATACGGTAACTCCACAGTCGGGGTTTTTGGACATGCACCCCTCTCTTCAGCGTATCCTTCTTTCCGTCTCCCGAAAAAGTGGCGCGAACCCCCAGAAAGTGCCGGTTTCAGGAGTATCAACATAAAAGCATATTTAACAAAATAAGACTCCTCGAAATAAATATATATATTTCCATAATGAGGGTGTCTCACACACTGCCTCGCTCTCGTAATGTCCGTCTGTCTCTCGTACCACTCGCTACTTTTGCGCGCTCTTTCCCTGCATCCGGTGGACTGTAACCTGTAAAATCCATAGATTTAGGAATTCCCCTAGTGGCCGTTAGCTGTAAAAATCCATAGATAAGCCGCACTGTTATATAAGCCGCAGGGTCGCAAAATGGGGAAAAAGTCGCGGCTTATAGTCCGGAAATTACGGTACTCAAGCCAGGGGTGAATGTTGTACCAGGCCGCCTTGAAACTCCTTCTTCCGTCCCCCATCAAGGTCCATGGAAACAGTTTCAGATTTGGCTGCATCGATGGGTCTTCTTTACATTTGCTGATATCTGTGGAGAAAGACAAACCAAAATATATATCTTACATAAAAGAGGGACATGTCAGGTGTTTGTCTGTAAGTGTCTGTCCATACATACCCCCAAAATCTAGAACACTGACATCACAACTGAAATAACATTTTAGAACACCCTCACAATAGAACTCTAACATTATCTATGTGTATTATTACTACACAATTCTACAAGGACATACCATATAAAGTATAATTACACTGCTTTAGAAGCAGCCAAATGTTTTTTCAACCTCACAAACCTGATGGTCCAATGCTTGTAGATGCACATGGATCTTCTGTCTGCGTCTCACACTCTGCTTGTATGTCACCCTCAGCCTCACTCTCTGGATCTTCATCTGTCTTTCTTCCCTGCTGTGTGCCCTCACTTTGGAAACCAATCTCTTTAAAGATCAAATCCTCTGGCTCTCTTTCTGTAGCGCTCTCAACTTCTGGACGTTTCTCCTCAGCTTTTTCAACACCTGGATCATCTGGCTCTGTCTCAATGTCTGCCTCATCATTTTTGTTTTCTTTTCTTTTGGGGGCAGAAATAGGACATAATGTCCTTTTTTCTCTTCATGTTGAACTATGGACAACAAATAATGGAGAGGAACACATAACACTTAAGGAACCCAAAATATAAATAACATTATATCGATCTGTATTGGTGTAGCCTTTGCACTTATTTAAAAACTAAAATGTTACAACTACATCTAGCAAAACCGATGGAAACTAGGGATGGGCACGAGTAGTTAATTCCAAGGTCGAGGGCTCGCATTAATTCCTTCTAAATCTATTTTTAGAATGCAACAAATCTGTCTGCAGGAATAAGGATGCACAGCAATATTACCTACCAAACGCTTAATGCTTATTCTCAATCAAAACAGTCACAGTATCATATGATATTAACAATTTATTCAAAACACTTTTTCTCCAAAAAAGTAAGGCGGATCACAATTTACTTGACAATTAACGTAGCCTACATCAAAAAAACTAAAACCTGAGTACCCTTGTTCACCAATGGAGTTAATTTGAAACGAGTACTACTCAAGGTATAAATTACTAACACTCATCCTTACTAATAATATATAGCTAGATAGCTAGCAAGCCATCAACTCAGGCTAACGTTAACGTCTGGCTGGCTGCTATTAAGTGAACTAACAGTCAACAACAACATTTCTTGACCTGAAGTCTTACCTTGTAACAATCACACAAATAAAATAGTTTTGCTCACCTTTAATTCTTCGTGGTTCTTTCTTCTTCCTCTAGTCAGGGAATTGGTAGGTTGGAATCGCTCGCGCTTCAGCCATGTGTCACCCAGCAAGCCTTAGACGGTGTAACACTCTAAAGGTTAGAGTCTAAAGGGTCCGACTAGAATGTTAGGGCGCATTTGTTCCGCCTTTCGCGTCAGCGCCATATCGTCACAAAAAATAAATCAGTAGCCTACTTTTTATTATTGTACAATCTTCGTTCGTAGGGGGGGCCACAGATGGGTCCAGGCTCTGTGTTAGGGGGGCACTGGACCCTGATCTATGTCTATCTATCTCTATTGGACAACATGTCCCACCCCCTCCAAGACACTTTGTCCGCCCTGTGCAGCTCATTCAGAGAGATACCGTAGGTCAGGGCTATTCAACTTCATTAGCAAGTTGTCACGGCCACGCCTCCTGTCATTCCTTGTGTTTTCCCTGTGTCGCCTGCTTGTTTCGCTCTCTGTGTATGTGTCTGTGTTGTGGCCGTGTCGCCCCCCTTACTCTCCCTTGATTGCAGTTCAGTCAATTCACCTGCTCCAAGCCTCACCTGCCATCCATTAACTCATCAACACAGCAGTATATCAACCCCAGTCTTCAGCCACTCGTCGCTAGATCGTCTACTCAGCTTTAGTGGTAGTTTGCATCTCTGGCTGCTTGAATTGTGGATTCAAGTACATTTGCTTGTGTTTTTTCTTACTGGTTTTTGTGCTACAGGATCCCTGGCTTCCTGTCCACCTGCCTACCTGCTACCCACTTCACCCTCTGCCTCCACGAGAAACCCCTTCAATAAACCTCCCACCTATTGCTCCAAGTTTGGGTCCTTCCCTTGTTGCACACGTGACACAAGTGGGACGAATAGGAAAATCAATTGGGGTTTGTGGGCCATACAATACTTTGTCAATGAATCACTACAAATAGTGTTAATAGTTATTAATACATGAAATGAACTAGTCACATGTATCCCCTTTTTTCACTTTAATTGTATCACCTTAATTCATTACAGAAATGAACCAGTCCATTCAAAACAGTAGGAAAGCTATGGCTACAAGGCTTCACACAAAAGTGCAAAATGTTGCATTTTAAAACCAAGGAGACATGAGTTGTTTTCCCAACAGGTCCATGTCCACTAATGTAGAAAAAAAGATGAATATAATAAAACCGTATTCACCACATTACCAGTAAGTAGCCCTGTTTATAATATCCTCAACACTTCCAAGCATACATAAGGTGGTTTGAAAACAAGTCAATATCCATAAAATTAAATACAAATAGAACATAGTAAAACAGTAGCATCAGACTCACAATAACATACATATCTTATACATTTTTACAATTTAACAGTAAGTCGGCTTATTTGAATCATAAAGCAGATCTGTCTTTGCATTTACACTAAGAATGCATTATATGCCTGAGTCAGGTGATGTACTCCTATAGAACTAACAAACATATCAGACTTATGTCATGTTGAGCCTGTTTTAGTCAGTGAGAGAATTTTTTTTTTTTTTTTTTTTTTTTTTTTTTTTTTTTTTTAATATTCAGAACTCAGTTTTCACCATTAAACAGGTGCTTATTAAATGATATGTATCTTGGTTATGTGCACGTTTCCGTGTTTACTGCGCGTTCACATCCTCTCCTCTGCTTCGTGGGGCTCAGTCAGTCAGACACAGCGGAGAAAAGGAGAAGAGAGAACAAAAAAAAAAAAGTAGGGCTGCTATCGTGGCTCTCTTGTTCCGTGTAAAAGCGACCAAAAGCATTTGACTCTGTTAAATGATGCCAACGGTCCCTGTACTTTCCTTCTCCGTTCCTCTGAGCCCACAGGAAATCTGGCAGAAAACAAGCCATGACTTGACTTGTAGTGCCTCTTCACGTTGTATTCTTTCATCACGGAAATAAATTTGTTGCACGATAAACACATCAGTTTTTTTACTTGTGGCAAAGTATATCAATATTTGTCAGTCCATTCGCTCTGGAAGTGATGATCCTCGGAGTGGGATGGAAACAACTGCGTTTTCGCCGCAGTTGGTGTGAATCAGGCTTTAGTTTTATTTATGCTATATATGCCAGCCCGATTTGCAGGCAACCTCTTGCGGGCCAGAAAAAAGTTAAGGTCGCGGGCCCGCTAATTGAATAGGCCTGCCCTGCCGTAGGTCCTTTCTCCCTGCAGCGGTCAGACTGTACAATCACCACGGCCCCTGGTAGACCACCACACCAAGAACACACCACTGTGTGCAATATTCACTTTCTATAACTTCTGCAATTACCACTGTCAAGTGCATTATTCACTTTTTATTTATTATTCACTGGGTTAAAACAGAAAACATAGAAATTAATAATAAATATGTATGCATATGAAATAGATATCAATGCCGCTAAATCACACAAACGGCATACATCTAACACTTAGCACAAGCTAACACATACAATCATGTAGCACGTGGCATGTAGCATTCATATACACACACAACATTCAACTCAAACACAGTTGCCCAAACATTATACAAACATACCTCATAGGCTGCTTGTCATCTAGAGGGGCTGATGTCTTAAACTACATTTATTGAGCTTTATACTTGAAAAGATCGCAAGCTCACGCTGTGCTGCATTGGTCTGGAGCCGCGATCACCAAGTGCCTCGATTAAATAATCCGTGTTATACAAACACTGCAGATTACCTCCGCCTTCTATAAAATATTCCTAATAACACCACGAAGTCAGGATCCAAATAAAATAAAAGGTTTACTCAATATTCTTGCAAGAAGGAGCGAGTTATTCATACGAATATGATCAAACTCACACACGTACAGGTTTGTAAGGTCTGCTGTGATGCTCAGCTAGGCAACTGTCTCTGCTTCTACATACAGTTAGGTTCATAAATATTTGGACATTGACACAATTTTCATCATTTTGGCTCTGTACACCACCACAATGGACTTGGAATTAAACAATCAATATATACTTTAAGTGCAGACTTTCAGCTTTAATTTGAGGGTATTTACATACCTTACATTTTGTAATCCCCACAGTATATGTGTATAATAGTATAAAAGTATACAGTGAAAATCATCAAGGGTCAGCAGAAATGGACCAGACATCACTGAGATGTACTGGACACAAGATATGACAAAGCTCCATCAAAGACCTTCAGCACATTTCAGTTGGATCTCCAATCTGCATCACTGATCATCATCTAGACCGTAGATCACATCGTTCTTCACTCCATGTCCTCATACAAAACCATAAGGTCAGTTATTAACAAAACCAAATCCCTGCTCTGTACAGTGACGAGGAAGCCTGTAGCTCAGTGAAGTAAGCCTACTGTACAACTCATCATTGTTCCTCACTGAACCAGAGACAATTTTAAGCTTTCTGGCAAACTCCAACATCCTTTATTTTGTTATCTCTGTCTGCTTAATCCTTATGTTATTGGTTGCCGACATGATTACGTCGTTGCTAAAACTAGTGGTGATGTTTGCCTGGGTCACCCACGTGATGCCAGCACACTTAGATTAGCCTCTATGTTGGAAACCCTGAAAAGTCAGAGCCACAGCAGTTTAGCAAGGGAGCAGTCATGCACAGGTAAAGGTAAGGGGTGTAGCCCAGATCTTACAAGAAGTAAAATATGCAATTTTTCACAGTTAATTTATTGTTTTAAAGGAGTTATTGATCTAGGCCATTTCATTTTTATCTGATATAAAGGCCTAGAGCACAGGTGTCAAACTCATTTTAGTTTAGGGGCCACATACAACACAATTTGATCTCAAGTGGGCCAGAGCAGTAAAATCATAGCATAATAACCTATAAATAAAGACAACTTCAAATGTTCTCCTTCGTTTTAGTGCAAGAAATGGCAAGTACATTCTGAAAATGTTCATATTTAATGAACTATCTTTTTACAAAACGTTATGAACGACCTGAAATTTCTTAAGAAAAGAAAGGTGCAATTTCAACAATATTATGACTCAGTTTATCATTTAAAACATGTGCATTACAACTTACAGATCACAGTGTATGTACTAAGGCACAAAACATTTTGTCACGGGTATCTGGAACAGTATTTTACTTTATGATCAAAACACCACATTTTTACACTTTGCAAAGTCATCCCGCGGGCCAGTTTGGACACTTCCGCGGGCCGGTTTGGACACATTTCAAGTCAGCAGCATTACGCCGTAATTGAGCATCATAATGATGGCCGTGAAGAAAGGATTTATTTTATTTTGATTATAATCTTGTCACGGTGGAGAAAAGGTGAGGATCCCAAACGCAGAATGCAAGATGATCTTTTAACAAAAGAGGTATTTATTCCAGAAAAGCTTACAAAATTGCAAATTAACAAATAAAACCGAAAATACAGACCAGAGGGTGAGCCGAGGTAGCCACGAGGTGACAACACCATGTAACATGAATGACGACCGGACAAGGAACACTAGGAAAGACAGGGATATATACACACAACCACTAAACGAGGGAACGAGGGACAGCTGGGAAAGAAAGGCAAATACACAGGAGGAAAATAATCAACAATCACAAAGGGAGAGAAAACACAGAGACCGGAAGTACAACTAGACATGACACAAGGGGGAGTGAACACTTCAAAATAAAACAGGATATGGAAAATCACGATCATGATAAATCTATAACCAAAAAAATATTATAAATCGACATGCCTTAGATAATGACGTTCTTTATACAGCCGGACAATAATTTGTTTTTAAGATCAATAAAGATCATTTTGACCAGAAAATCTTTCAGGACATGTGAACCGGCCACAATTTGTTTTTCCCATACCCCTTTTTCCCATAGCTTGCCTAACTAGTCAACAAGACTACTACCTTGGCTGATGCAACAGCAACAGAGGCTACCTAACACTAAGATCGTTAACAAAAATGTAATGCCTAAAATTAAATGGATTTAGCCAGTAACAGTAGATATGTAAAAGAGTGAACATTATGAGTGAAGAGATTAAGACAGAAAATTGAGGAAGAGAAAGTAAACAGGGTTTTTTGATCTCACGGAAATTATGATGTGCATCCTTGGAAATAGCATCACAGGAAACAGCAACACCAATCAGATCAGACGTAAGGCGACGTAAAGTAAAATACTTTTGAAAACATAACTTTGTATTTCACACAGCATTCAAAAGTATAAAGTGAAAATAATCAGGAGTCAGCAGAAATGGATCAGATATCACTGAGATGTACTGGACACAAGATATGACAAAGCTCCATCAAAGACAATTCAGGAACTTTCAGTTGGCTCTTCAATCTGCATCACTGATTTTCATCTAGACCGTAGATCACACCATTCTTCACTTCATGTCCTCATACAAAACTTTCTTTATTATGTTGTTTTTGTCTTCCCCCCATAATTATTTTCTGGATAATTGTTGAAACTGCTGTCCTGTACTTGGATTATCTTTAAATTAATTAAATTGGATAAGTAATTTAAACAGACTATAGGATTTCCTTACATTATTGGCTGTTGTAGCATTATTGTGTGTCTATGTTGCCAGGGATTAAGTGAATGTAACCATTTTAATAACTCAAGTGAAACAAATTGAAGGGAAATTATGAAATAATGCAAAACATGACAGGAAATTGCCTGCAGAAATATGAAATTAACTAAAAAATAACATCATCTGCCCTTGGCGGCAAGCCATCTGCATCCAAGGACATCAGCTCCCTCTTGGAAAAAGCTTTTCCGCCGCAGCCTGCCCTGGTCTCCTCATTCATTACAAAACTGTCAGAACAGCACAGTGGGGAGTGCAACACTTTTAAAAGACAAGTAGGTGATCTGACTGTCCAAGACTGATGACTAAAGTTTGATATTAGCAAAATGCTTAGTGAACATAACTTTGAATTTGAAATCCACCTATTTTGCACATCAAGATAACTAGTCATGAGGAGTTGCTACACCTACTCAACATCTGAAAACGGTTGTAACATATCCACTGCTTTGTTCAGTGTGTAATGATAGGAAAAGCATCTGCACACTCCAATTTGTGCAGTATTAATCTACCAAGGCAAGCCTTAATAAGGTCACTAACTGAATGCATGTGTAAATATATAAATACATGTTACATAGATCGGAGTGGATGGGTACTCTCAGATTACAAATTTACTACAAAAATAAAATTAAAATAAATATGTGTTACAATCTGGGGGCATGAAGTTTGAAAGATGAGTCCATTCCTCTCCCACAACCTCAAGGACCTGATTTATAAACGGAAACATAGGTCACAATAACAAACTTTCCACTCAAGTCTTGAAAAAATGTTTGTTGCCTTGGTGGCTCAGAAGAGCTTGAATAATCCTCAGCGTGGCACATTGTGTGCCTCAGGTCTGTCTTTTCTGTCTGGTAACATAGGCATGTCTTCATTTCCTCCCATCCCTCCTCCCTGTGACAAATCTTCCCAGTTTGTATATACAAAACCTGGTCAATCTTTATAGTACCTTTGCCAATTTGCTTAGAATCAGCTCATCTTTTATCTTAATGCTCTCTTCGCATATCTATTGGAAAGTAATAGCTGACCCCCATTTTTTTGTCAGCGTCTAATACAGGTCCAGTGGTGTCTGCAGCTCACCCCCTCATGTACATGGAGATCTGATTCCCTCTTTATGGCAGCACCAATGCCATCCAGTGTTCTATTTCCACAGGACTTTCGTGAATAGTGTGTGAACCCAGAAAGGAAAGGCACAGTACTAAGGAGGTAAAAGTTTGCCTTGTGCTGTACTGTGTAACGGGTCCATCACTGATCACATGTAGAGCTGTAATTTGGGGGCATGTTGCCTCAAGATATTTCAGTATGGACTCCAGGTGTGCCCACAATGCACACTCATCATGGTGGAGGCTGTCTGACAGTGTTGCATATGACTTAGTGCATTTGACCGTGTAGAGTACAGCGGTGTGTAATGTGGCCTTCTTTCTGCTGCCTCCAAAATGATAGACCTGTATTTCAGTATTCATTTTACATTAATAGTTCTCCAAAAAATGTGGATGGAGATCAGTGAGGGGCTTTGTAAGAACACGTCTTTGCATTTTGTTTTTGGTTATGGTGTCTTTCTTCCTGGCCAACAGACGACTGTTTTAAAAAAAAGAATTGATAATAGTTTGCTCTCTCAGCTGAGTTTTTTTCATCCTATTTGTTCAAGTTTTTCACTTAGGTTTACTTTCTCTCTTTCTTTTGCAACGCCTTTCTGCTGAAGATTAAGTTATTCTCTTATCTTCTCCTGGTGTGGAAGACACTGGTAGATGAAAATCCTCATTCAGGAGTATGAGGTCTTGATGGTTATGTTGTTAGGGCCCGGTAATCGATGCAATTTCTTAGCCACAAAAAATAATCTGGCTCCAGCAGAGGAGGACAAGGGATGAATTAAGCCAGCAGTCAAAGGAGTATCCACATAATTCTGCATCGCCTGCATCTCCGGAGCAAGTCTATAGCACGGTGAGTAGGCAATGAGGTGGTTCTTATCTTGTAAAAACTTCTTTAAGATCATGGTAACACTGAGGCACTTTAGAAAGGTCAGGGTCATCAACACTAACTACTGAACTCAAGGCTCTCTCTTCTCAACAGCCTCTTCTCAATCTTATATAGATATGATATAAATATAATTAAGAGAGTCCAAATCTGCTGTCGTCTTGAGAAGAGTTAACTGGTCCTTTAATGAACCAGACAAACCATACATACAGGCATCAAACAATACTGATTGGTTCCAGTCATTGTCTGCCACCAGGGTACAGAACTTAATGGCATAATCAGAAACTCTGCTTACCCTGGCGCAAGCCCGCGAGAGCTCTGGCTGCCTCCCGTCCTGGAGTAATATGCTGGAAAATCTTAGTGAATGTGTCTGAGAAGAGATGAAGAGAGTCACATGTAGGAGACCTTCGCTCTCACTCCGCCATGGCCCAGGCCTCAGCTCTGCAGTAGAGATGAGAGATGTGTGAAGTAAATTACTCCTGATTGTATTAATCCACACTTGAAAGACTATCATATGTATTTGTCTACCTCAATCAATATGTATTTATGCACTATTATGTATTTTCTGCACTGAATATATTACGAGCACAATATTGAATGTAAACACAGTAGGAACACTTTCCCTTTAAGAGAACAGGTCAACAACCATCACTTCCTGACTGCTGACCAAGGAGCATCATGGCGCAAACGGGGACGAATGAAGGTTAACGCCTTCACCATGTATTGCATGAGATGTTTATGATCCTTTGTACACACTTTTCATGGAGCCGTCAGACAGCAACCTGGGTGTTCTTAGCGACTCAGTCTGTGGAAACGGTGATGTGATTAGTGTTCTCAGCTGAGAAGTATTTTCCATGTTTGACTTATCACGTTATTAATATATCGATTTAACTAGAAGATTGCTGTTTTGATTCGACATTCAAGCTCCGAGTTCTTCATCTTTTTCCTCAACAGATGATACAGACAACCTTGGAATGGTTGGATAGGTAAGAGGCCGCATGGAGTTTGAAGTGGAGAATGCACTGGTTTGCCCAGCGAAAAGCGACCTGACAGACTTCTGCCTTTCCGCTCCTCTCGGTGGTGAATCCTTCTTCCTTAGGCCAGTTTGTACTATTAGTGTTGCTCCGGCATTAGCAGGTAATGGACCCAAAAGCACGACCCACAGACAAAAGGGGTTTAAGTAAAAAAGGAACCGTCCAAAAATAACTTGTCAGTACAGAGTAACAAAAAAACTTGACTAAACATACGTCAAGTGACAAGGTAAAATAATAAGCTTAAAAAGACTGTAAGACGAGGGAAATGGCTGGAACGCTCACTGGAACAGATAAGACGAACTGGCACAGACAAAAGGGAAAGCAGAGACTAAATATACAAGAGGAGGAAGGTGATCACACAGGTGGGAAACACACAAGGACAGGAAGTAAAGTATCTGAAACGAGAGACAAAGGTGATTCTACCAAAATAAAACAGGAAGACAGCTAAAGACAGAAAAACAATGACAACACAATTTAGACAAGGGACCAGGACATGACAGCTACATGTTTACTATAAGATTAAATGGAACTTTATTAAACTCAAGGAACATTGTTATGCAGCAGTTGAGTGCAAACACTAAACAAAATACAATATAACACATTTAAAGATAAGCAAAAAGATGTATGTAGGTACAATATGAAAAAAAAACACAGGTAAGAGTTTATGGTTCATTCCAAAAGTTTACTGATTATGTCCATGATGTTGCCAGTAATGTCCCATTATTGCTTATTATTATTCTTAGAAGTCAGAAAGTTGCAGTGATTATAACCCACATAGGGACAGTAATCCAGAGAGATAGAGGTAATAGAGAAACATTTAAAAGCTACATTTTGGAAGAGAATCATTTGGATCAGTGGATTTACTCTAAACTGTGAAGTAAATCTGCACAAATCTGTCATGTCAAGTTCAACTTTGTCAAGTCAATTTGCGCCATTGAAACAAAAACAAGTGGTCTAAACAGTGCTGAGCTATGAGGTAATCATATCTTATTAGCTATAGTTGCACTTTTATTTAGCCCTGCTCTGTCTTCAGTATAAACTTGTACAACAGAGCCATGTTTTTCAGACAGTTATGAAACAAGATTTAGTGGAACAAATACATATTGTGAATAAATTGCATGATGTTATTGTCTCGTTAGGGACCGAGTTAGCAAGCTCGTTGGCTGACAGTTACCAAGCGTGTTTACAGCCTGGAGAGCATTTCTCAGTCTCATCTTTTCCCATATCTCTTCCCTTCCCAAAGCTGAGCTTTTCAAGAATGCTGGGATAAACCTCGCTTTGCCACCTTCTAGTTTGACCAGGACTTTTCATGTGTCACTTTTCACTTATTCATACACACTTGTTCACTTATTGCTATACTGATTACCACATCCTATTGTATTTAGTTTGACAGGACGTCTGCCTACTCAACAGACCAGGATGCTGGGCAGTTCTGGACAGACTCAAATATGACAGTAATGGAGGGATCGGTGACAGACAGGGAGAACGATTTATGGTCACTTGATCCCCGCTATGACTTAAACTGCATTCGTATCCCACAGCTCCGGACACAGGAACTGCTCAAACAAACATTCACCTAAGACCATAAAATCTGAGTTTTCAAAGGGACTGATAAACACTTAGACATAACATGTATGTTAATCGGAAATTTTTTTGACTAAAAAGCAAATTACCGCAACAGGAATAACAACTTTACTTCCTCGTCGATGGGGCCAACAGGAGGGTGTGAAATGTGGTTTCAATGACTTTCTGGTCCATTTTCAGGACTTTACCAACTACCTCACTTACTGCATGTTATTAATTGCAATCTTATACTTTATATGCTTATTCAGTAGTCTGTCTGTCTTTAGTAGTCATTCAAATGTTCTATTTAATAAAACATCAAAGAGCATACTTACAGCAAGTTTGTTTGTTAATATGGTTGTGTGCACTCATGTCACAAACAGAATACTAACATTAAAATGTCATATTCACACACACAACATTTTTCTAGCGTCATTTACACAACCTCTCTGTCTCCTGTGAGACACACACACACACACAAACTACCAGATTAAGCCCACCATGTGTTTGAGGGATTAAGTTGTGCATCTCTAAAGGGGCACGTCATACCATCTGTGCAAGAGCTGACCAAAGAACAAACAAACACACATACACATATATAAATTTGCACTGTTGAGTCTTGTCTTCTGTTGAAACCACCTTAATTGACTTGGCAGAGACGAAGCATGCATGGTTTGGTCATGATCGCATGCCTAATGCTCAATATCTACATTACTGTACATGTGCACATATAGTGATAAGTGCTCACAAATATACACACACACACACACACACACACACCAACAGGCACTATGTAATATAGCTGTGTGTGCGGTGTGATCTACAGGCTGCTTTCAATTTATTTGTGCTGTGCCGGTGTTACGACCCGGTTCGGCGAGGGAAAGGGGAGTAACATACACCAGATGTTTATGGTAAAATAAGATATATTTATTGATGTAATATGGACAGTTGGCAAACAATTATTTTTAAAGACACAAAGTAGAACAAAAGGAGGGCTCTTAATACAAGAGCAATGAGGCGTCAAAGCCAAACTAACAAAAAATAAACCCCAACTTAAACCAATTCTAAAACAAAACTCTTGGTGAAAACTGGATTAATACAAAACGCATAACAAGGCATAAATAGCACCGGAGCACCTAACGTGCTTAACAAATATCTCTAAACAGCTTGTTCACCAAGAAGACTATCAAACTATCACAAACTAAAGAATGTGAACAGCTTGCACGAGATACGAAACAAGTACCATGTTCAGTATCCAATCTAGTGATGTGTCCTTCCGTGTCGAGGCCTCGACGCGTGTGTCGAGTAATCGCAGAAGATTTTTGTGAAGCGCGTATCGAGGCTTGTGTTGATGACGTTTGAATAAAGTATCTATCTATCTATCTATCTATCTACACCAGGCCCTAGCCAATATCTGTGTGTTATTGTTTGTAGTATTAATAACTTTAGCTAATTACACTCCATTAGCTTAATTAAGTATAGATTCAATGTTTATAACAGGCTTCTCCATTTTATTCTGTAGTTTGAGTAAAAGCGTGAGTCTATTTAACTTTTAACTATCAGCCTTTTATTACATAGGTATTGAAACATTGGATGAATGAAGCCACTGACAGAACTGAGGATACCTATATGATCAGCGACCATCTATTTGACATCCACACTGGGGAGGAAGCTGTGTGTACACCAGTAAGTATACAGACTGTACGTCATCTGTACATTACAGTTGTAGTACCAGTAGACCTGCACATGACGTGTTAAAAATCATGCATGTACATAATTCATATATTTGTTTAATTTGATATCATTGCTCTCTCAATCAATTCAACCATATCTTTTATTATGAATGTTATTAGATATTTTCTTTACGCAGATATGTATAAACATGCAATACAAAGTTGTGTTTTGTACATTTCTGACATGTCAGAAAGGAATTGCTGTGCAGACGGATCCCCCTCCACGGACACACCACAAGTCCATGCAAGTGCGACCACGTGTCAGGTCTGCTGGACTGCAAGTTCCAATCCAAGTTGGTTGTTCCAAAGGTCAGCATCATCATCATCATCATAATAATAATAATTATAATTATATATAATTTTATATATATAATTATATATATAATTATATATATATACATACATACTGAAGCGTATACTCAGGGGAAAGTATACAATAATGAACAGTGGAGTCTGGCTACGGGGGAGGACGGCGGCAGAACCAGCAATAAATACACTTTATTATTCAAGCTCCGTCTGCCCCGTTGTCACCTCTCCTCAGTAACCTCCAGCTGTTCACACAACTTTTTTTAAAAGAACAAACAATGAAGCGAGCAGCTCTCAGTCAGCATCAGAAACTGAGACTCTCTCGCCAGGTGAGCGACACGTTTTCCTCCAGGCGTAGGTAAAAAGCACCTGTCGCCCGTGGCACTCTCGTAACACACAGCGGACTGCTTACCAGCGGGCCCTTAGCCCACAGAGATTCATTTTCGGCTGGGTTTTCAGTCCGCCCTTTTTTTCCGGTTACCACCGCAAGCCCCTCTAGTAGCCTTCCGTTATTTTAACTTTTAAACAAATACCTAATCAAACTCGCACCCACTGGTCTCGTCTCTGTCCTGAAGACACTTATGGGCCACGGAGAAATTCTTTCAGCACCGGCTACGAGGAAAGGGGAGAGGGACGGGGATACGGGACCTCTTATATTATTCCTGCTAACCTTTTAATCGGTCTCGGGAGCTAGGCTCAGCCGCCTCTCTCTTTCTCTGGAGAGGATAAACCTCGCACGACTTCCCCGGACCTGCTCTTAAATTAAACCCCTAGGAAAAATCCTCCGTCTAAGATAACCACTAGGAAAAAATACCTCTTATACAAAGTCAACCCAGGCAACCCAGACAACCCAGAGAAACGTTCACAGACAGTCACCATCAGATAAACATTTTCCAGCATAAATTCAACCACAATGCAATGCAGAAAGCTCTTTAATACTTTACAAAAAAAAAAATCCATATAAGATTTTTTCCCCGAAAATTCTGGCCACTGGGCCAGTTTTCGGTGTTAAGTGTCCCTATACGGTGATGCGGGTTATCTCACCCGATGCGTCCTATATGGTGTGTGTACAATATTTTGGAAAAAATCAGTAGTGTGTCAGCCGTAGTATGGAATCTGGAGCTTACCTGCCGGGGGCACAGCGAGGTCCCGCAAAAAGACTCCTCTCTCTGGGTGTCTCCGGTCCTCTTCGTTTGAAGAAAAGTGAAAGGAAGAACTCCGGACAAAGGCTTTTTTAAGTTTTCACAACGCTTTTATTTTCCATACGTTTAAGATTATAAATATGTAATACAAAGAATCAAAATAAAGAACGGTTTACAATAAGACAGTTATTCAAGTGACTCCAAGTGTTTGGTTATTGGAAGTCCCGTTTTTCAGTTCAGGTTCATGAAAGGTCAATATTCTTTTTTTTTTATTCTAGCTCCAGCGGCTAAACTATTAGTAACGGTTTTGATTTCTCTTGAAAATGCAACTGGTTATTTCCAACGACCAAAACTCGTTTACAATTCTGTAACTTCATCGATCTATAGAAGCTCTTAGTTTGTTAATTAAAATATAATTACCTCGCCAGAGTTTCATATGTCTCGCTATAGTTTAAGAATCGTGATATGTTATGCCAAGCGTGTTAGGGCTCCGCTGCCCATCACTATCAGCCTCTCGGACCTGTCAAAAACCTCCCCTTATATCTTAATGCCCGTTCTTGCGCATTTTTACCCATGACATGCGGCGCGTTCTCGACGGGCGTTTTTTCTATTGTTTCTTCCAAGAAGCAAAAAAAAAACTTGTGAGTAGCAGTCAACCTATATATCAGAGGTTAAAAGTTTAAGTCTCGCTTATCCTAATCTACATACATCCCTTCCATCAACTGTCACCGGAGGTAACACATAGACCCCCTATTGACAGAGGAAGTGGTGCCTTGCCGACTTCAGCCGTGCAGTAAACCTCAGCTGGCCAAAACCTGTCCCTTATTCATATGGCATGACCTTTTTGTAATTTCATAAAAAGAAGAACTTAAATCATGGCATTGCCATACATAAAACATATAATCACAATTATTACAGATAAAAAATACAGGATTTATCTTATTTTTAGGAGTTGTTAAAATTAACCTGCACCCCCTTCACACACACACACACACACACACACACACAGTTCCAATTAATGGAAGCAAAAGGATTATAATGAGGCGACTAAGAGTACTAAAGATTCCAGTACTCTAATTTAACTTTAACCCAAGTACTACTATATATCAGTACTTCAATAAGCAAAGAAATGATAAAAGATAACATATTTAACTTTAGGATAACCTATAGGTTATTTAAGTTCATTCTATGTAATTGACACACATCTTCTGCGATAATGACAAATACTTCATCCATATGTTATCCTGACCATAAATATATATATTTTTTAATATAAATATAGTCGGCACTTATATCTTATCGGGGGTAAAACCTTTCCTTAGGCTGTACTAGCCTTTTTGTTTTTCTCAGTATTTTCTTAATTTTTTTTTGTGCCTATTTTTGGAGTGCCTGTGCACCTTAACACTCATCGACAGATCATGTCGTCACAACAACGTAAAGAATAAACGCATGAATGTGAATTGCATCCTTATCCACTTCTCTCTACACCCTCTCATGCAATTCTGCACGTCTGCACGTCATTCGTTTTACGCCGCCACCTGCCACCCTAAAGCAGCACTAAATCATCTGCTCCACTGCACACACATACCTAACATACCTAACTGTGGCCAAGCTGCCCCAACAATACATACATACATACATACATACACATACATACATACATACATACATACATACATACATACATACATACATAGTAGTGGACGAACCAAACAAGAGGGATGCTGTTGTGCTGTATAGAAGCAGATTCAATCACTGAACTGACATTGTGTTTTGTTATTGACTCTAATAAAGTGCTGATACTTGAACGACGTGTAGTTGTCAGATGGAAATGTAGCACAGATCTTTTGAATGGCACATGATGGCATTCTTTGGTTCTTACCAAGTATTCCCCAACAAAATCTCACCAGCTGGCGGTATGCCATATAGTGATACATTCTGTAAAATACAAGATAATACATAATAATACTAATAATAAGCTTTATTTGTATAGCACCTTTCATACAAGAATTGCAGCCCAAAGTGCTTCACAGCAAAAACATAACAATTAGTACAGAAGGACAGAATAAGAGCATTTACAGTACAATAATCACAGTGTAGATGTAAATGAGTCTGAAGTACCATTATAAAAATAGCAGAATTAAAATAATATAATATAGCAGAATTAAAATTGTATAATAGCTGAATGAATATCTGGTAAGTGTTCCGACAACTATAGGCAGCAAGACGGTCAGTAGGCAGACTATACTTTATAAAACAGTGCTATCCTCTGGTCTGTTTGTTAGCTAATAGCAAATACTTTATATACAGCCTCGTAATATATGACATTTGACATCAGACACAACGATAGTTATCAAGCTTTACAGACGTCGATGTGTCTAAGTTGAGATAGAATTTAATATTTAGCTATCGAGCAATTTGCGGACAACTAATCGGGCTCCATAACAATTCAAGAAAACGAAGCTATCAACTCGATATAGGATAGATTGTGATCTATTTACGATCGATGATCTTGAATGTTGAAATACATGTGATAAGAGCAAACATTGAAGATATTAAATTTGATAAACTGGTGTATTGAAGGCCCCGTAAGGAACCGGTGTGTATTAAAACCCTAAGGAAAGTCCGGTAAGGAACTGGAGTATATAGAAGCCCTAAGGAAGGCCTGAATGGAATTCAGTTGAATATAGAAACCCTCAGGGAGGTAGTTAAGTGGAACTTAGTTGGTAAACATTAACATTAAATGTTAAAAAAGTCCTTTGGGAGGCAATAAGTATAGTTTAATATTAACTTCAAGACTTACGGGAAGCCTAGCTTAGTAATGTTGTGGCAGAATATTGAGTGTAAGCCTGAATTACGTGAAGAAGTTGATGACGATCGTCTCATTGTCTCAGTGTCATTACATCTCATCTCCTTAACATAGTGGTAAAATAAGAATGTTACGGATACTAATTGTGTTGTTGTTGTGAGAAAAGTATACATTTCTCAAGCAGGCTAAGGCTAAGGCTAGGCTAAGCTAGCGCTGATATTTAGCTAATGCATTTGAGTCTTTAGATCCAGTGAAAACTGTACAAACTGACTGGTGGACGGTTGTGAAATCAAGGGGAACCGTAGAGTGTATGTGAAGTTGTTTTAAGTTGGAAAAACGTGAAAGAAGGAGACGTTTTTGTGAAAAGCCTCATAGATTAGAACCAGCTAATTGGGGCTACGTGATGCTGTGTTGCTAATTCCGGCTACTTGATGCTGCTTAGCAATGGGAAATCAAATTGTGATAAATTAAACCTTGAGTCTTACGCTGGAGCATTTTGGGTGGAAATAGAAACCTCCATTTTCTGACCTTCTTCATCCGGTTGGAATAAAAAATGTTTTTAAAAACACATCCGGTTCATAGCTAAATGCCTCTGGTGGACACAATTGAAACTACAGCTAAAATTTGATGAAAGTTTTCCAAAACTTAAATGCCTCCACCTGTAGGACGATAATAGAAGTGCAATTAAATTTAAAAATTGTGCAGCAGCAGACAAGTTTGTAAATTACAATTGAAAATCAAATTGAAATTCAAGGATAAATTAGATGGATTTTTGAACTAAGGCATTTTTTCATTAATACATTTTTTTTGTTGAAAGACTTTTTTTATTTTTTTTTATTAAGAATTCTTTATGATTACATTTTTTGATAATTCTTTTTTTGATTAAAATTGTATTTTGTTCTCTATAACATTGATTGATTGAACATTTATTTTTTCATTAAAATTCTCTGTTTATTAATTTTTTGATTACAATTTTTATATTTTTGATTAAAAAAATATATATATTTTTGTAAGTTGACATTTTTGTTTAATATATAAAAAGATTTGATTAACATTTTTTCTGATTAACATTTACATTTTATTACATTTTTTATTGCAATTTTCTGATTAAAATCTTTAATTGCAATTTTCTGATTAATATTTTTATTTGTTCTCTATAACAATGATTAATTGAACATTTATTTTGATTCAAATTTTGTTTTCATAAATGTTTTGATTAAACTTATTTTTACATATATATAAAAAAAATCTACTTTGATTGCCATTTTTATTATTACAATTTTGTTTTTAGATTAACATTTTTAAGAAAATCCTGAAAAAAAAATCTTTTGGTTAAACATTTATGTTTTATCAAATGTTGTTTTTTTTTTTTTTTTTTTTTATAATTCGTGATTTAAAAAATACACAAGGCTTGTCCTTTATTGGGATACTGAGTACATCAATTACAATGGCGGACAATGGGGACCCAAACCCAGTCAAGACTGTATCCACACTGGACCTTAAAGTAACTATGTTCAAAAGGCTGGAAGCCTCTACTGAACCTGCTGAAAGGAGGAAAGTTAAAGAGAAGATGGAAGAGCTGCTCCAGCTGTGGCAAACAAGAAGACTAATCTCAGAAGATGACAAGCCAGGTCTTACTGCAAGCCAAGTCACTTCAGCCTGCCCAGTCACTTCAGCCTGCCCAGTCACTTCAATACTCCTCTGGGGGTCTGGAGAGCATGACCACGGACAAAGAAGCAAGACAAATGAGTGAAGACAGAAGTGGGATCACAAGGAATGGCAGAGCTATTGCATCGAACAAACTATCATGAATACGTGGGACGTAATGGGACATAAGGGATTGGACCACCAATGGCGAAGGATTGTGGAGGTTACAACGGCAATGTTGAGAAGTTCTCATCACAATCTGGAGGATTCCCATGGGAAGCGGAAAAGAATCCCAGCAAAGAAAGCTTAGGTAAAGAAGACGGCCAAATACACCATTTTGGAAGGAAGCATGACAGTGGCTGAACAAGCCTCCATTGTTAGCAGAACCAGAAGCCAGAATCAAGAAAGGGGGTTACAGGCCCCCCTCATGGCAACTCAAGGAGGGAACATGATATACCAACCATGGAGTCATCGGGATATGGAGAGTTAGGTATCCAAACTTCCTCCCCTCAGCGGCGGAGGACAAAAATGGATTTCTGAATTTGAAAAGTATACTGCAGGAGACCGAATGTGCATGGGTGATTTGAGGAGTGTCATCACCAGACTGGAAGGAAGTCTGAAGGCGAGGGAAATTGACGCTAAAACAGGATGCAGTGAGGCGGTTGATGAACTGTCGTTCAATGCATACAGGAATCTCTACTGGACTGCCCTGAGAGACACTTACCCCAGCACCCGCAGCCTAACAGCTTTGTCCAGCCTGAAAAAAGGAACTGAGGAAGACAGAGCGAAGGTATCTGGATGGATAGCACTGGAGAAAGACATGACTCCTCCCCAACAGTCACCATGTATGCAGTGGTAAAGGCCCTGCCCCCTCGAGTTCGAAAACAACTGGAGGATGTGGTGGGACTAGACAAAGTCTGATGAGGAATGGAGAGAATACCTTGTACACCACAACCTTAAGAACAGGAAAGCAGAAGGGGAAAGCAACAATGAAGTTAATATGCTAACCAAGAGATTGCTAAGGATACAAGTAGCTGAAAAAGATACTGAGGCTTCAAAGATTAAGAGAGAGAAGAGACAAATGGTGATGGGTTCCACAGGTGCAGTAGAAATCCAAGCAGAAGCAGGAGGGCAATCACAGCAACAGATTGCACAGCAGATGAGTGCTCATCTCTATTACCCTACAGGCCAGGACAGTGCTCCTCCCTATTACACTGCACCCCAGTTTAGTGCTCCGCCTTACTACCCACCGGAGCCACCAAGAGAACAGTGGAGAGGGGGAGAAAATCGCTACAGAGCGAGACCACAAGCCCGGACTAATGCATCCTTTGTTTGTGGAGATCCCACTCATTGGATCAAAGATTGCCCAAGTCCACAACGTATTCAGGGGTACGGGCCCCCACAGTACATGCAGCGTGGGAGGGGACTCCCTAACGATCGAAGAGGAGGGATAGGACAAAGAGGTTATGGGAGAGGTGGCAACCCACCAAACACCCATCAAATGCCCCTCTCTGCTTGGGAACCGCCCCAGCAGTGGGATGGCTCCTCCCAATGAGGATGCCCAGAGGATCCAACTGCAGGTGAAGCTATTTCAGCTAAAAATGAACCAATGGTCACCTGTACGATAGAAAGAGAAAAGATGGAGTTGATGGTGGACACAGGGGCTACAGCAACCTGTCTGACTTCCCTGAAGGGAAAAGTACCACCTCTCTCCTCTAAAACCCTTCGGACAGTTGGATACTTTGGAAGATCTGAAGAACAGAAGTATACAGTGCCATTGGTTACTGCAGTTGGTAAACAATCCCTGCTACATCCCTTCCTATATTCCCCAAAATGTCCTGTAAACCTAATGGGCAGAGACTTACTGGTCAAGACAGGAGCACGAATTATGTGTTCTTGTGATGGGTTGGTCATACAGTTTCCAGGACAAATACCCCTGCATGAACATTACCAGGATGATAAAAGAATTATGGTGATGGCTGCCAGCCCCAATCGAGAAATTGAAGAGATCACAACAACAGTGTACTTGACCCTCTGCATTGCACCTACAACTACTTACGTCAACCAGACGAAGAGTACCAACAAGCCTGGGAAGAAGAAAAAGACAGAATGAGAGAGCAACTGATGGTCAAAGACATTTATATAGGACCTCAGGGTGTGGCTGCATATTGTCCTCTCAAGAAAGAACAGCAACAATGGTATGCACTGTCGACTGAAGCCGTGCCACATATCACACTGGCATTGGCAATAGGAGCTGAAGCAAGATCTTTAGGTTCCATGGTCAAAAAAGCCAGAACAATGAACTGGCTCCCCACCAACATTGCCCGCGTATGGAAATCTGACGACGAGACAATTTGGAAAATCACTCATCACAGTATGGATGTTGGCATCTTGGAACAACACAAACTGGAAAGGGATCATGGGGGAGAACACACTAACCATCCTGATACCGAAGAATCCCTAAAGAAAATACCACACTATCTGTGAGCTACTGGAGACTATGATGTAGGTTATGTACCTAATCATCAGGTCTCAGTCACTCTGAGACCTGGATAGACGTCATATTGGTTGCCTCAGTACAACCTCAAAGAGGAACAGATTGAAGGAATAGGAGCAACAATCTCTGGACTCCTAGGTGCAGGAGTAATCAGACCCTCAGACTCCACCCGGAACACTCCTATTTTGCTAGTCCCGAAAGCAGGCAACAAAGGCTGGAGAATGGTTCATGATCTAAGAAGAATCAATTCAGCCACAGTTTCACAACACATCCCTGTACCAGACCCCTATGTGGCGCTACAAAATCTGAACCCTGAACACAAGTACTTCACTGTAATAGACTTGGCAAACACTTTATTTTGTTTACCATTGGATCCTGAAGTACAAGACCTGTTTGCATTCACATACAAGGGACAGAGATACACCTACAACAGAATGCCACAAGGGTACAAAGACAGCCCAGGCCTGTTCAACCAAGCTCTGAAAAAGGACTTAACCATGTTACGCCTATCACAAGGTGTAACTCTGATCCAGTACGTTGACGACTTGCTGCTCGCAGGTACTTCTGCTGAGTCATGCCTACAAGCTACAGCTAATCTCCTCAAACTACTTGCGAGCGCGGGATACAAGGTGAAGAAAGAGAAAACACAATTCAGTCGCCTTCTTAAGAAGACTAATTTCTGGAAACAGCCTGACCTTAACCAATGCACAAAGGACCTCAATCCTGTCACATGGAAAACCAAAGACTGTAGAACACATGCTGGCATTTCTCGGTCTGACGGGTTATAGCAGAACTCATGTACCAGAGTACGTCAATCTGACCCAACCTCTCAGAGACATGCTTTCGGAAGCAGGAAACAGTAACCTCACCGCTGAACTCATCTGGACCACAGAAGGCAAGGAAGCCTTCACCAAGACCAAGCACGCCTTGGGACAAGCTGCACATCTCTGCTCCCCAGACTACAATGCTGATTTTCATTTGGAAGTTTCTGAAACAGAAGGGATGGTAAATGGAGTTCTGTTCCAGAAAAAAGGGGGAGAGAGACATGTGCTGATGTACCACAGCTCAAAATTGGACATTGTGGAACTAGGACAAACAGGTTGTGCAAGACACCTGGCTGCACTGGCAAAGACAATCAAGAAGACAGCACACGTGGTGATGTGCCATCCACTCAAAGTAAACACTACGCATGGAGTAGTGGCTTTTCTGAACTCACAAGCTTTCACTTTTTCACCAGTCAGGAAAATACTAATTGAAGAAGTGCTGACTAAACCAAACATCACATATGTGGCAGAGACAATTAACATGGCAACAGGATTAATTAAAAAAAACATGACTCTCATGACTGTGCATTCGACTCACAACAAGACCTCAAGATAAGGCCAAATTTGGAAACAGAGCGACTTCAAGATCCAGAGCAAACCATATATAGCAGGGGTGGCCAACCAGTCAGAGGTTAAGAGCCAAACATGTTACTATGTTACTGCAAAGAGCCACATCATACACACAGCCACAGATGCTCACCCCCCCCCTCTCCTCTTTTGTTCTCAGCCTTTCTCTGTGCTCCCTCACTCTCTTCCTCCCCTCTCTCTCACACAGACACAAATTAAAATCTAACACACACACTCAAAGACCCTCCCTCCCAAAAACGCACACTCCCTCACACAGACAGACATACACAGCTCTGCTCAGGCAGATTTATTGTAAATGTCACACACCATAATATTGAGAGAAATTGAATTAAACCTCTCCTACCAGTATTCAGAGGCCAGTTATTATCAACAATGAACATTGTGTGCACTCTCACACACAAACTCTCAGTAAATATTTTTGAAAAAGTGTTTTATCTTCCTATGCATGTTGCTTATTTAAATTAGTGGGACTTCTGACATTCCTTGCCTTGAACAATCCTCCTCAAATCTTGCGTGTATTCCGTTGTGGTCACTTGAAGCAATACTTTCACATGTGTGTCAGTCAAAACAGATCGATACTTTGATTTCACGTGTTTCAGGGGAGATAACACCGACTCACAGACGTATGTTGACCCAAACATTGATAGTAGCTTGAGTGCAGCCCGTTTGACATTGGGATATTTTTTCCATTGGCACAGTTTTCCAGAACTCAAGGGTCCCTTCCCTCAGAACAGGTTTCAGTCGGTCTTGAAAGTTCAATCATCTCCAAACAAGTTAAAACTTTATGTAAGTACCTGCCAAATGAGAGGAGACCTTCCCTTATTTATTAAAAGCAGAGTCGGACAAACTCGTGTTTTTTGTAAAGTATGCCATTCAGATGTTAGCATTGCACACGGTGGAATAAGCAATGTTCGCCAGCAAGAAAAATCGTCCAAGCACAAGCATGTCAAGAGGCACAAAACATACACTGTCAATGACTTCATATGTGAAGGCAGACCAAGTGATCAAAGCTGAGGTAAAGATGTCAATGCTTTGCGCTAAAAACAATGTAGCCTTCAGCTTCTGAGTTGATTTCAGTCGCAGTATAGAGGACATGTTTCCCGACTCTGCTATCGCAAGGAAGTCCTCGTCGGGGGAAACAAAAGCCACACAACTCATCAATCATCAAATAAATTGATGATAATAACTCATCAAATAAAATCCATAAATCTTATAAACATGTCTGTACAAGTAATACATACTTTAAATAAACATGTATTTCCTGAATGCATATACCTGTCCCTTATGTGTTTACTTTTACATTGGTGGCTGAGAGCTGTTAAGATATGGGCGGGGTCCGCTTGCTTTTAGCAGGGAGGGAAAATGCACTAATTCTCCCTTTTGAAGAAGTGTCTTAAACAGTTTTAGTTTGTTAACAAATGCACTTTGCAATAGGTCAGTCATATGGTCAGATAGTGTTTACTCAACGATAGGTTTTTCCCCCCCTCGAAGGTGATTGGTTCACTGCATCGCTGGCATTTTTGTGATTGGCTCTTGGGCCACATCAAAATTAGACGCGCTGTCATGCTCTCATACTGACAGCACACATACACACACGTACACACAAATAAAATTCAATATGAACTGAAGAGCCTGAAACTGGGAAAACAGCCGCATGCGGCTTGAGAGCCGCGGGTTGGCCACCCCTGATATATAGGGACGGCTGTTGCTATAAAGGAGTAGAAGGAAATGTGGCTTCCTATGCTGTGGTGCAACAAAATGGGAAACAGATAATAACATTGGAAGCTTATATCATTCCACAACCAGCCTCTGCGCAGCTAGCAGAAATAGTTGCGTTGACACAAGCATTAAAACATGGAGAAGGCAAGAGAGTAAACATATACACAGACTCAGCCTATGCACATGGAGCAGTCCACATTGACGGTCCTCAGTAGATCAGAAGAGGTTTTTTGACTTCATCCAAAACCCCTGTTAAACATGCTTAAAGCCTTGAAGCCTTAAGAGCCCTACTAAAAGCTGTACTGCTGCCATCACAGGTTGCTGTAATAAAGTGCAAAGGCCATCAGAAAACAGATACAGCAGTAGCAAAAGGCAATGACGCAGCAGATAAGGCAGCTAAAGTAGCAGACGGTTACATACAGCAAATGATTTGTCTAAACAGTGACAGAGAAGGAGAGCTTACATTGGAGAGCATTAAAGAAATGCAGAAACAAGCGGGTGTATATGAATAAACACAATGTTTCCAAAAGGGTGCCACCCAGGCAGAAGGAATTTGGAGAGCACATGATGGCAGGCTAGTGGCACCAGCTAAATTATGCCACATGCTGATAAAAAAAGCTCATGGCCCCACACATGTTGGAAAATTAAGAACAACAAGGGATATCGAGGTACAATGGTGGCATCCATACATGAAAGAGATGGTGGAACATTTTGTGACAGAGTGTGACACTTGCAATAATTTTAATGACAAACAAACATACAAGTGTCCAATGGGTCAGTTTCCAGTTCCAGATGCTCCATTTAAGGAGATATGTATTGACTATACAGACATGGGAGCAGAGAATGTTGTAAGAGGATACAGATATATCCTGGTAATGGTTGATCGTTTCACCAAGTGGATTGAAGCCATACCCTGAAAAAAAGAGGATGCCAACTCTGTTAATCAAATGGTTACAGAAGGAACTAATACCAAGGTATGGAGTACCACGCTGCATAAGATCAGATAATGGGACACATTTCACCAGGCATAAGCTTGCAGAAGTAGAGAAATATTTTGGCATAACACACAATTTTGGTTCAATCTATCATACGGCAGCACAGGGTTTGATAGAACGTGCAAATCAAACACTCAAAAGAAAAATTGCTAAAGCATGTTATGGTAACAAGTTAAAGTGGGTAGATGCTTTACCCTTGGCACTCATCTCCATGAGATCCTCACAAAGCAATCGAACACATTTGTCTCCACATGAGCTGTTAACCGGTAGACCAATGCCCGGCCCTCCAAGAGAAGGAGGGCATGGGCCTGTGTTAGATCTATGGCAAATTGAAGTAGATGAATATATCAGGGCACTGACTAAAATCATTGGAGTTTTGTCTACACAGGTGCAAGCAGCAGCAGAGATACCTGAGGGACCACCAGAGACTCCTGTTGGACCAGGTGATTAGGTAAGGCTCAAAGTCCACAAAATAAAGTGGTCTGAACCTAGGTGGACGGGACCGTGGGAGGTGATTGAACGCACTTCACACGCACTCTGGGTAAAAGATAAAACAGGAGCTAATTGGCACCACCTCACACATTGTGTACCTGCACCGGCGCCTTCTCGCTCATTGGCAGAAGTTAGACAAGATTTGTACCTGTTAGAACAAAACGCTAATGAATAATTAGATTGTGAGTCTAGAAAAAGCAACAGAGGGCAAATTGTCCTTAGATTACCCTCACTTTACACCTCTTACGATTACTTGCATGTCTGTCTAAGTAAGCAGATAAAACCAGTTAACATTAATTGAAATAGACAAGAAAAATAATGAAAAATAATATTTCTCTGTGGGGAAGCACTTCGGTGTTGGGTGCTGGGTTAGCATTGCTTGTAATCCTTGTAGTACTCCCCTTGGCATGGTGGGAGTTTGGGCCGCATGAATCAAGTAAAGAACCAGACAATCTAACAACTAAACAATTCCAAAATGAAACTTCACCCCATAACACCCTACTGATGAAACACATGAAACGCATAAAACTCATGAAACTTGACGAAGCCATAGATATTAAGGAAGGTGGAATTATTGTTACAGTAGAGAAAGGCAAGATCACCTCGTTTGAATTTGATGTAAACACCATGATGTCTGCTAATGGCTTCGTATGGAGCACACATTGCAATTCCAACAAAGCCAAGTATCTATGTACACCTCCCTGTTATTTGGAGATGTGTTTGCACACTCGAACGGAGGATGGATTAATCTAGACCATCCTTTGGTTGAAAAATGGAGAATCATAAAACGAAGCGCATGTCAGTGCGGTGTGAGAACCACCTTATCCTAATCCTGATCCAAGAACTTTGCCTGCTAATGGTCATCCGACAAATTAAGTAACCCTGTGGTCATCACGATTTTCTACCCCGACATCTCTGATTCTGGCCTGTACTTTCTAGGTATATCAAAGAATCCTAAAGACCCACTGTTCATCTTTTGGTTGAAGGTAAGAGCCTGAGAAACACCCTATAAATTGCATGCTGACTTAGCCAACAAAGGATGAAAGTGACTTATCTGAATATCACTAGTCTTTAAGAAACAATGGCAGTGGAGACAGGATATCAAGAGAGAAATGTGTGGTTGGATTGGGTGAGATACTCTGTTGAACAAAATCATCAGACGAACTGTGTTGCATGCGCCACTGCTAGACCTAAATTAGCAACTATGTCATTCCCATTGAATCTGAGTAAAGACCCACCAGGTCTCAGGTGTATGCTCACATTGTACAAATGTATTTATGCCGAAGGCTGCACATCATTAGCCTTGTTGTATCCAGTGACCAGGAAGGACGTCATTCCACCTCCATTCAGAGCCTTTTCAGAGGGCGATTATGAGTGCATCAGTAAAACCAGTGGTGCAGGCACTGAGGTAGGACATTTGAAATGGTGTAAATCTACCATCGGGGTTACCTCAGGAGGGATGGTTTTTGCAACAAGTGTATCATTCATGTTATTTGCCAGAGCTGACGTATGGTGGCACTGTGGTACACAAACCCTGTATCCAAATCTACCAGCAGACTGGGTAGGTACCTGTGCGTTAGTACAGTTGGTACTGCCTTTCTACATAATGCCATTTATTCCCGAAGAACTCATTGATCTGTCTAATGGAGAAAGTCCCCAGAGTCGAGTTAAACATTCTGTTCCCGATGGAAGTTTCAGCTCCACAATTTACATAGACTCCATAGGAGTACCACGAGTTGTGCCAAATAAATTCAAAGCTAGAAATCAAATACTTGCGGGTCTTGAATCCATTTTCGTTCGAGTCACTGCTAACAAAAATGTAGATTGGATCAATTACATTTATTACAACCAACAGAGATTTGTGAACTACACCAGAGATGCTGTGACTGGACTGCATGAGCATCCATCCATCGTCTACCGCTTATCCGGGATCGGGTCGCGGGGGCATCAGCTCCAGTAAGGAACCCCAATCTTCCCTTCTCCGGGCCACATCCTCCAGCTCCAACTGGGGGATCCTGAGGCGTTCCCAGGCCAGTGAGGAGATATAATCTCTCCACCGAGTCCTGGTCTTCTCCCAGCTGGACGTGCCTGGAACACCTCCCTAGGGAGGCGCCCAAGTGGCATCCGAACCACCTCAACTGGCTCCTTTCAACGTAAAGGAGCAGCGGCTCTACTCCGAGTCTCTCACGGATGGCTGAGCTTCTCACCCTATCTCTAAGGGAGATGCCAGCCACCCGTCTGAGAAAACCCATTTCGGCCGCTTGTACCCGTGAGCATGAGCAATTAGAGAAAACTAGCCTGATGACACAACAGAACAGAATTGCATTAGACATGTTATTAGCTGAAAAAGGGGGTGTCTGCAAATTGTTTGGATCTATGTGTTGTACTTTCATCCCAAATAACACTGCCCAGATGGATCCATTACCAGAGCTTTGGAAGGACTCAACAAACTCAGCAAAGAGCTAACGACAAATAGTGGGGTAGAAAATTACTTCACAGGCTCCATGGAGCGTTGGTTTGGTCAGTATAAGATGTTGATGTTGAGTATTCTGTTGATTATACCGATACTAATAGGTATATTAATCCTGTGTGGATGCTGTTGGATTCCATGTATCCGCACCCCGACCGCTAGACTGATCACCACTGCCCTGACCAAAGAGAGAGAGACAGAGAAAGGTTCATTTTTGAGGAGGAAACCAAGTTACTTTTAGACTATGATATAGGGGAGTAACAACACAGGACTGGAAGAAGACAATGTTGTGTGAATAACTCCACAAAGTGTTCATTGCTGCCATACCTAAGCCACTGATTATACTATAGTTGTCAGGACAGACGAGGACCCAGGAGTGCAATTTCGAGATCAAGGTTTTATTGAAAACACACACACACACACAACAGGGCCGAATGAGGCACGGCAGTAGTACAGTTCAGGGATATTCTAAACTCGTAGTCGTAAGGCGGAAGGCAAGTCGGGTTTACCGGGGCTGGAGATCAGAGTAGTAGTCAGGCAGGATTTCCGATGTAGGCTTGCAGATGATCTGACAAGTGTGGACTGAAAAACAGGGCTTTCTATACAGGGCATGATGAGTAGTAAATGCAGTGCAGCTGGTAAGTTAACGAGGGTGGAGCAGAGACAGGTGGAGATAATTGAAAACAATTAGTGGTGTTACCAGGCAGGGAGAGGGCTCATGACAATAGTCACAGTCTCTCACAGTCGTATATAGATATTACAGTCTTATACAGACATTACAAGTTTACTGATATTTACAGTCTTTTACTGGAAGTGTTTTTTATTATACTGAAGCTAATTGTCTTTATACTGGAATAAAAAGTCAAGGTCTTTGTTTTTATACTGAAGGTATTTTTTATTAAATTTCATGTTTTCTACCAAAGGTACTTTTTATGACTGAAATAAAAACCAGCGCACTAAGAATTTATTCTTGTATACCATATGCTGAATTTGTACACCACTTGGTGCCTTATATTTACTGGATATTATACACACCATAAATGATGTGTAAAGGGGGAATTGTGAAGTAAATAACTCCTGATTGTATTAATCCACACTTGAAAGACTATCATATGTATTTGTCTACCTCAATCAATATGTATTTCTGCACAATATGTATTTTCTGCACTGAATGTATTACGAGCACAATATTGAATGTAAACACAGTAGGAACACTTCCCCTTTAAGAAAAACAGGTCAACAACCATCACTTCCTGATTGCTCACCAAGGAGCGTGACCGCGCCAACGGGGACCAATGTGGAGAAGGTTACCGGTTTTCTGATAACCATTGTTTTCCCTCTGTGGGAAAGGCATCCCTCATGATGCAAGTTAGTGATATAAGTATTATAGAGACTCCTTTGTTTGATTCTTAGAGTCTTGTATCAGGATAAGTTATATTCATGTTGGTTAGATAATACACGTGGAGGTACAATTAACCCTTTCAGTTTTAGGCAGGTAAAGCCAATGATTTTAGGAGGAATGATACATTTAGTACGGAGACACAAGTTTGGCCTGGTGAATCTGGTTTACAGTTGACTCATTTGTCTTTGTGTTGATCTCATCAGCTCATCTTTTGTTTTCGGAGGATTCCTTCTTTCCAACATATCAGGGTTTTTGTTTTCAATCTCAAATAAATTTGACTCTTAAACTAAGAAAGTGCATATGCTCCAAGACCTTCGTAAAGATTGTGTCTCACAGTGACAACAGTACAAACACACACAACAAACATAACTGTGTCCTTCAGTGGGACTCTCAGCAGCCATTACCTTACACTGGCTAGGTATAGTCAAGAGATTACTGTAGTATTTAGCCATATGATTTACGATCCTTGGTACACACTTCTCGCGAAACCGTCAGACAGCAACCTGGGTTTTTCTTAGTAATTCAGTCTGTGGAAACGGTGATGTGATTAGCATTCTCAGCTGAGAGTATTTTCCATGTTTGACTTATCACGTTAATAAATATATCGATTTAACTAGAAGTTTGCTGTTTTGATTCGACATTCAAGCTCCGAGTTCTTCAACTTTTTCCTCAACACTTCATATGTTCTTTTGCTGTGACAAGATCAATTTCCCCGTTGTGGGACTGATAAAGGATTGCTGATTTCTGATAAAACAGAAAGATACATGGATAAAAACATTGCTTTTTTGCACAGCATAAAAGAAAAGTGAAATGAATGGGTGTCTTAAAAAAATGTGCAGAGGTTATGAGTTCAATAATTAGTATCCTCACCAACACCTTAACTTCAGGACAGTAGCTGTTGGAGTCTTAGCATGTTCAGAAGAATTCACTGAGGACGATGCAATAGAGCAGTGGTCTTCACTATTTTTTACGTGAGAGCCACATTGATAGGACAAAGTCAATAGGAGAGCCACTTTTACCGCAAAGTATGAAAAGCACGTCTGTTTATTAATCTGTCATCCCACCCAGAACAATATGCAATGCAGCCAACCAATGCATTCAATAAAAACAGGATTATTTTAAGACTGGGATGATGTTGTCAAACAATATTTCTGCTGAAGCCAAAAAGCAGTGTTTCACGATTTTTGAGTGTGAGAAGTTCTTTTTCCCCGAGCCAAAATCCATGCGATCCCAAAAGATGCCTCAGTTAATCGTTCAGCTGTATTAGTTGTCCTGTTTATGAGCCTTTGTTGTCCAGAAAGAGAAGAAAGTTGCTCTTTTCTTTTTTTTTTCACTAATTTCTCTTTCAGGTGTGTAAATTTCGTTGAATTTTGGATGCGTCGTTTGGAAATGCGGCTCCAAATGACTTCGCTTGAAACCAGAGTGGGTCTGTTTGCACATTAAGCACAAAGGGTTCTACTCGTGGAGGACAAATAAAAATTCCTGTCCAATTTCCTATGCTCGTTTTGTACAGCTCGTACCTTTCTTTTTTTAATGGGAGCAGCTGTTGTCTGTCCACAAACCACATCTTCAGCATCTTCCGCTCGATTTCGCTGTGGTTTCATACTCCAAAGCCAAATCTTAATTTTCCTAGTTTGTCTATCCAACTGGTGTGTAAATTTTTTTTAATAAGAAATCGATCCATTTTATGTCTGTAGAAACACGTGCTAACTAGCATGTAATGGTGAAACGAGTCAACCGGAGCCAAGCTAATGCAACGTATGAAGTGTCAGCTTGGTCGTAGTATCCTCCAATTTAAATGTTCAAATTTAGCGATATAAATAGTTTTTTAGCAAATGTCCATATTCATAAGCATACTTAAGTTAACATATTCTTAATGAGCTTACATTTATTTATTTATATACTAGCCCACCATGTATCTACCCGTCCAAGAGCACATTCGCCATTGTAGCGCTGGATAGACCGCCAAAACTGACAACTCCGCAGTGAGTCAGTGTCCCACTGAGCAAGATTAAATATCTATAGTATAATATATACAGGGAGAGAAGACAGAGAAAGGGAGAGAAACACAGAAGAAGAGACGAGTGAGCGACAGACAGGGAGAGAAAAATAACTACTCATGGCGCTCTCCAAGAAGAGAGAAGTCAACAGAGCTTTCAACCCAGAATGGACAGACTCATTCATGTTCATCCTTCCCACTGGGAGCACACAACCAGTGTCTCATATGCTCAGAGACCGTGGTGCTCAAGTGGTGATGTGAAACACTACTATGAGGCAAAGCACAACGTTTTTGACCAAACATACCCACTCAAGTCTGAACTGAGGGCACAGAAAATAAGCTCTCAGAGCCCAATGTGATGTTGATTTGTGACAAAATAAAGCAAATAGGCCACCTGTCATCATCATCAGCCATAGAGAAAAGTTTAACCCAGGATGTGCTAGTCTTAGTTAAACTGTTCAATTGTTAAGCTGTGTTGAGACTGATTTATTCTAACATTGGTTGAGACTGTTGAATCAAGATGTGAAACAGTTAAAGAAAAAGGGAAACTCAAGCTGCTGCTGCATTTTATTTTATTTTTCTAAAATTAAGCACTTTATTTTAAGATGCCCATTTTTACAAAAGCTATTTTATTTATTTTCTCAATTTTATTTTTAAATGCAGCCCAAGAAGAACATTATACATATCTACAGTATTATATATATATATATATATATATATATATATATATATATATATAGTTCAATGTTAAGTGACAATAAATATTGTCAATGTTTTTAAATTTAAACGTTGATACTGCTACTAGGCTACTTCAATATATCTCACACTAATTCATAACGCAAGTTAGACATTATGATGCGGACCTTTGTTTGCAAAAATGTTCTCTAACTGGATCCTCTTAGAATTTTAGTGATTACCCCTGCAATAGAGGTTATTCTTCAAAAGAGAGATAAACCCGAGCGTGGTCCCGGAACCAGACTGAAGATACACTGTGCTCGCACTTTATAACTCAAATACCCTGTTCTCATTTGTCAAAAATGGTCCCCCCCCACTTTTTCTTACAAAACATTCTTTTCAGCACTTAAAAAACACTTATAAAAGTCTCACGTGGTCTCATGTGTGGGATGATCTCACCCCTAAATATATATACTGAATACATAAATTACCCTTTATTATATTGTTTTATATTATATATTACAAGGCAGAGTATTCACTGGAAGAAATGTACTATAACAGTATCTGATCAAAGAGATGAAGTAACAAGACAAAAAATCTGTCAGCTTTTGACACATATACTGTATTCATATGTATATATATATTATTTTAAAGATGCTTGTTTTTGCCTATTTTGTCTTTATTGAAAGTACAGCTGAAGAAAGACAGTAAAAGCTGAAGGTCGAAGCCCAGGCCTCTGCAGTAAGGGTTAGTACATGGCTAGGTGAGCTACCAGGGTGCCCCAGCTTTTGATATTTAACAGTTTAACACATATTGCCCAGGTAAATGATGTAATATGCATATCAACAGATATCAATGAAATATCAATGAAATATTGAAATATTATAATATTAAGTTATTTATTAAAATCAAAAGTGCAGCAAAACATCAAATTATACTCATGAGGGCCGATCGGCTTCACTGTTCCATAGACCACCAGACCACCAGGAAAAAGCAGTTAGCTGTCTCACAGTTTCACAAAAAGGCCCCGAAGAACATTTCACATACAGTATATATACACTAGCAAAATATGAGTATCCCTTCTTCTTACTGGTTGTTGTAGGCCACCATCCAATGACGGCCTTTGTTGGTGCGGTAGGAGTGATCATGCCTCTTGGCACAGTTTCATCTTTGGTGTCCTGATTTGGTACCTGTTTACATTTATTGGGAACTTACACTACATTAAGTATACATGCTTGAACTTACACTACATTAAGTATGCATATTGAACAGTAAATCTCTGGTCTGTGTCTCAGCCTGACACAGGGTGCTAAAGTTTTACCATAACATCTTCAAGGTCTCCTCATGCCTTGGGATACTGCTGTTCAACACAACACCTGCTATGATAGCGGAATGGGCATCTTTTCTCACGCACACCTTATCTGGTTATAGTCTAGACAAAGCTAGCTCCCTGCACCCTGTGTGCCACAGTTTATGTAGCCCAATATCACAAATTATACATTTGTCTCAGTGTGCTTTAGAGACTGTACAGGATACGAAACCCTCTTTCCTTAGACCCTCGCATCGCACAAGGAAAAACTTCCTAAAAGAAACCCCATAATTAAAGGGGGAAAAATGGAAGAAATCTTGCGGAAAGCAACATAAGAGGGATCCCACTCCCAGGATGGACAGACGTGCAATAGATGTCGTGTATAGGATAAACAACATACTCTTTTTAATCATGGACATGCATATCATTCTGATGAAAAGTATAAGAATATAACATCGTACATAGTAATGTGTATGGTACTTTAATCAAGGTATAAAAGTACAAAAATATAAATACATAGTAATGTGTATGTCACATGGATCAAGTGATTAAAGTACACCAATATACATGGTGATGTGTTCAGTACATAAATCAAAGTATAAAAGTGCAGTGTACATCTAAGATTGAGCAAGTGACACTAAACTTGGTGATAAATTCATGATTTCCACACTATGTAATATATTTATCGATTACAGTAATTCATCATTTATTGCACAATTTCAAGATCCATAATAATAAGGTTACCATTTAGTGCAGGGACTGTTTAGATCGATATTTCAAGTAAAAATCTAAATGTGTCCTCTCCTGTTTTTGTCTTTGCCTCAGATTTGAAAACAAAAAGCGAGGAGCGGGTGAGATAAGATAGAGAAAAAGTGGAGGTAACAGAGGGAGTGACACCCCGGCAGTCCATCAATGAGCTAAAAGCAGACAGGAAAAATAGTCAGACAGAAAATCTGCAGAAGCAAGTCAAGAGCGAGGTTGGACTGTTCGTATATAGGTCATTCATCCATCAAGGCTCGATCAAAAATCCAACAGCTGCAGCTTTTCTGATTAGCAGTTAGATTAAAGACACATATAGAACAGCTCTGATCATCTGTCAAACTAATCAGTCAGGGGGACCAAGCTGCATGCTGTTAAGTAATGAGGCTGCAGGGTATTTGCCACAGCATATACACATTATAAAAAAAATATTAGGTGTGAACACACACATGCACCAACAGAGCATCACATGTTAAATCTGTAATTGATTAAGATGGGAGATATATGAGGGTCTTTGTGGCACCAGAGACCCCTATAGTGCAAAGCTTAAGAAGGGGGAGGGGGGGTAACGTCTAATCCTTGTGTGTGTGTGTGTGTGTGTGTGTGTGTGTGTGTGTGTGTTCACCTGCTGTATGTGTGGCCATGAATGCATGTCACGTCTGAGTTGTGTTTTTTTTTGTCTGCATACATACTAATGTTTTGTGTTACTTTGTGTGGGTATTGTGTTTATTTGTGTGCATTCATGCCATTTTTTCTTTTAAATATAAAACCACACATAATGGTAAAATCATCATGTGTTTGTTCTGTTCTTATATTCATGCGCTGTGCACTTGGTTGTCATAACAGGCATACTTGGTGAGTTTGTGTGTGTGTGTGTGTGGGTGTGTGTGTGTGTGTGTGTGTGTGTGTGTGTGTGTGTGTGAGTGTGAGTGTGTTAGTGATTAAGTAAGTACTGGGAGAGAGCCCTGCTTGAGAAGCTCTGGAGAGATGCAGTCAGATAGCGTCTTTGCTACAATACAGCAAAAACAGCCAGCAGAGAAACAGACCTGTTTGCCTGAATTCTTCACAACTGATACTCTGTCAACAACTCTGAACCATCTTTACCACGAGGGATGGCCTGGGGAATAAGGGAATAAAATTAAATTAAAAGAGAGGCAGAGGGAGAAGCTCTGCCAGAGCAAGATAGACATATAAGTTTAGTGACATTTCCAACAACAGACTGGTGAGAATATGCAACACACACACACAGCAACACACACACACACACACACACACACACACACACAATACATTACATACATATATAAAAACATTTTGACGAGTTGCTTTCAACTATTTGTTTTTCTTCTACCATTGAATACAATTCAGTACTGTTCATAATATTTCTAACAGCAAGATGAAACAACCAATAATGGTCTGTGTGTTAAGCACAAAGCTGGAGTCAGGACGTGGTTAGCCTAGCTTAGCATAAGGACATGAAGCAACACAGTTAGCTCTAACCAATGGCTTATACATGGTTTGGCAGTGATATAAATAATATACAGTTATAAAACAACACTTTGTGGTTTCAGTGTTTTGTTGCCACCATGAAAAAAAAGATAATATTCATTCTAAAATAATATCTTTGTTTTTTATGTTATTACATTAACAGATGTTCTTGTTATTACTAGATACCAAATTATTCAACTTTTACAACATACTTTATATGGTTATATCACAAATATTTCATAATTTGGTAATTAGTAATAATGAGGATGAGAATTACAGCAAAACAGCCAACATGTAAATCCCCTTAAATTACAAATTGTTCTTTTTTACATTTGTGTTCATGTAAAGTTCAACCAAACAAGATACATTGTGTTCACCTCATCAGCATTGTGTTACTCATACTGTACTGCAGTCTGTCTGCCACAATACAGATTGTACAGACCTTAGCTCTAGGTAGCAACCAATCTATGCACCAACTGTGTGTGCAGTGTGTCTCTACTGTGTTTCTGTTTTGCATTGATAGTAAAATACATAACCTGTGCCACCTTTAAATTTCACATTTCAAGTATACAGTACTTTGGACAGAGCCCGGGCTAGCTGTTTCCTACTGGCTTCAGTCTTTATGCTATACTAAGCTGCTCTGTACTCAGTGTATCTTGCGTGATTACGAGTTCACATCAGCCTCAAAGTTCTAATTGCAAGTTGGAGAGATAGGTTTCTGATGGGTGTGTTACCTCACACGTGAAAATGTGAAAACTCCAAAGTGTCAACAAATCAGTGACAACATGGCTGGAAGCTAACATAGCTACCAATTACATAAAATCATTGAAATCAATTAAGCTGAAAAGATTTACAGACTTTTCGCATCTGATTTCCCTTGTTGAAGAATCAAATACGTAACACAACGAAAGTAGCAATGTTAAGCTATCTAAATGGTGTGACAAGGCTAGCAGTAGAGTAACCATCTTCTAGTGAAGCATGGGTACTCCAAGTTGGATCAATGGGAGGTTTGTCAGTTCTTTTCATTCTGCCATATAAAGGAGATCAATGTCAATATTTTCATCTCACTGTTGAAATAAGTGTATTTCTCATAATCTGAATCATTTTACACTGTAAACAATCTGATTTGGCAAACAGTACTTCATTAAGGTCTTGAGAATTAATACATTTTTAGAATTTTAGAGCAACACCTAGAGAGAGAGAGAGAGAGAGAGAGAGAGGGAGAGAGAGGGAGAGAGAGGGTCAAGGGATGTATGAGAGAGAGAAGCTGAGGGAGGGAGGGACTTAAAGGGGAAAAATATAAAGAGAACTGAGAGGATACACAGAGAAGAGAATGGAAGAGATGGAAAAGGGCAGATAGAGCGTGCTTTTAGCTCAACAGGGTGAACTAACGAAGAGAGAGAAACCACCACGGAGAGAGTTACAGGGAATACGTGGACTTAGTCTACTCAGCAGCAGCTCCGAGGGACATTGAGCGGCTTGTTTGAGGTAACTGCTCTGCTTTACACTCCTAATACTGCTTGCTGATGAGAAACTGAACACAAGAGCACTGACTCTACATCACTTTTCAAATGAAGTCTCTGAGGTACTTGTGTGTTTCTTAATGACAGTTTATTTCATGTGTTGCCAAGTATCAAGGTTATTCCCGAAGTATTTAACGTGAGAGGTGGGACAGTAAGCCGGAGGGGGTTGGGGAGCCTCGCTCTCTTAAATCAATTAAAGAAGTGACAGCTAAAGAAGGAGAGCTGCACTCAGGACATGTTGTGTATATCTAAGCAGGAAAGCCTGATCAGTGTGAGGAGGAATATGCCTGTGGTTTAAGCTCTTTGATCACTTTATGATTATGAGTTTGATGTTTGATGTCAGGAAGTTCAGCATTCATGTAGCTAGCTGTAGAGCTTGCCAATAGTGGACAGGATAAGTTATAAATGAGTGTGCAGGTGGAGCATTCCTTTAGAGACACTGTTTAGTTTTAGTTTAGTTTAGCTGCGGAGAAATGTGATGCTCACAACATTCCTGCATCTTTAGGCTTATACAGAAGGGTTTTGTTTTTCTATGAACAATTTCCTAGTGATGTAAAACACATTACTTATCATTAATGTAATAACCTTTTTCTTTTTAATTCCACTGTCATTTACATTGTTACATTATGGGTGTAATCATCATAATTTGGGAAACAGAAGGGTGTAGCTTATCGGACTGCATTGCAATCATCATCATATTAATGCCTGATGATGTAAGTATGTGTGTACATGATGTTACACTGATGATTGAAACACTTTTTTTTAAATCACTCACGTGCCAGGTGAGACATATGTATCTCCTCACAGAAACATTGAGATTATTAGAGTCACTGTAACATTCACATTGTTTCTGAGAAGAGAAAAATATCTCTGTGCTCTGTTTTGAAAGTTAATGCAGTGGACTGTCTCATGAGACACTTGAATAGCCACAACCACACTGTAAGTATAAGAACAAAAGTTCACAATACCGTGTGAGCAGCAACTGATGAAGTGAATACAGCATACAGTGTGTACAAATACAGTGTACAGATACAGTGAACAGTTTACAGATAAAGTGTACAGTGTACAGATCAGTGGCGGGCCGTCAATTTCACACCTAGGCCTTCAGTGATGTTCTACACAGTCCTACCTGAATTATTCCACCTCTTAATACCATCATTATGACGCCATGGCTCTAGAAACTATACATTTAGACAGAAACACAGTATAACCGGGCGTTGCATCACCCTAACAACAGAGTTATATTAATATTTACGGAACATTTAGTTGTACATAGCAGGCATTCCCCGCAGTACAATTTGCAGTGCCTCTCGGAGGCTGTGAGCCGGGGGTACCGCTCGTAGTTAGTGATTTGAAAGTGGCGGACAAACCCGGCCAAGGCAGTTCTCTTCTCACGATGTCTATCTTTTCTTGAAAAGTTTGTCTTGAAAATGGCGTTGTAATTATATCTGCGACCAAATCGATCTCTTCTCCTCCTTCAGCCATTATGGGTTGAAAAAGAACAGCTTGTAGAAATCTACACAAATTAGCTCGTTCAAAGTTTGCTAGCTCTGCATAGCTCTGCCTCTCAATAGTGCATTTCCAATCAAAAGACGTGGACGTGCTGATGTTATCGTGCGCCTGCTAGCTGGCCCCGGTGTCCCCAACTTGAAATTGGTTGATTGGTTAACGCAACAGTTTTGTGTCCGTTCACTTTAAGCAACAGGCGCCCGCACTGTTGATTCTCAAGGCCTAAGGGCAGATTTCTTGGACCCTGGCAACACATTATGGCTGAAATATGATTGGATAAAAGCTCTAACATAAAGGCCAGCCCTCCAAATCTCGATCTGAGGCTGGAAGCAGCGCAACCAAGAGGAAAGCTATGAAATGAAGAGAATAGACTATGGGGAATAATTTAATACATCTTCGTGGAAAAATATATAAAAGTTTAATGTATATTCTGATGATGTTTAGGCCAGCAGAGAAGGCCTTGCTGGCCCTGACGGCCCACCACTGGTACAGATACAATGCACAGATACAGTAAACAGTGTACAGATAAAGCCTACAGATACAGTGTACAGATACAGCCTACAGATAAAGTGTACAGTGTACAGCGTACAGTGTACAGATACAGTGTACAGACACAGTGTACAGATACAGTGTACAGATACATCCTACAGATACAGTGTACAGATAAAGTGTACAGTGTGCAGATACAGTGTACAGACACAGAGTACAGATACAGCCTACAGATACAGTGTACAGATACAGTGTACAGTGTACAGATACAGGGTACAGATACAGCCTACAGATACAGCAGCTTGAATGATGAAACGTTTGCTTTACTTTTGACACCTTGTTCAGATTTGTTGCTTTTACCTGCATTAATTGACTTTTTGGCCACTTGTGTGCAGCCATAGTAGCTGTAAACACAACACGTTGTTGGCAAACAGTTGCCTATTTACTCATGCATATACTGGTTTGTGCAGCTTTAATCTGTGTACATACAATGTGTAAACAATGGGTTTAAGCATGTATTGTACACAGCATGTATTTAGCTATAAGTCTTTCTAAAATCCTCCTTAATCAGATTGTTCTTCCTTCACTTTACCGATATTTCTGACATTCCAATTAACAATTAACTAAATCAATTTCAATACCAGCTTCAGTCGTTAAATTATACTGAATATTGCTCTCAAGCTCCTTTAACACTTTGCCTTGTCTTAACTTTATTCAGTGTTATTATGTTATGTCATTTAAGTGAGTCAAGCACTCTGATTTGTGAACATGAATGTTCAGTTAGCAGTAATGATGAAAAGCAGTTATGAGACACTTGAAAAGCCACAACAACACTGTAAGTCAATCTGAAATAAGTAGACAATGAAGCAATAAAAACTCCACAAGGAGAACAATAAAGAGATGTGTTAATGCCAGCAGGATTTAAATAGGGACACTTGCTTCTCAGGCAATAATAAATAAGGCTTATGTCTGAACATCTATTGCCCCAGATCATGCTGGGAGGCTTCCCTACTTGTCTGCAGTCAGAATGGAGTGTAATATACATTTTCCACGATGTTTCTGCCTCAATCTGGTGTGGTTTAGTAAGTATTACTTGAGAAGCTGCTGCCTCAGCCTGATGATCCTGCATACGGGTACACGTGTGACAAACAAAGTGGACTGTTGCACACTGAAGAAAACGGTCTTGCCTGAAATGTCTACATGTGCTAAATAAAACATCAGAGCTAGAGCAAAGATGCATAACAGATTTTTATTTTAGAGATATAGAAACTCCTTTATCCTGTATGGGGTTATACCAATATATATCAAGTGACTCTGCCCTGATTTCTAATAACAGCTGTCTCTAGAGGATTTTAGTATTGGAGGATTTACCTCAAACTAACCTGCATTACATTCACTATGATTGAAGTGATAGTATAGATGTTGTTCACAGATGGATAGTGGTCTAAAATAGACTGAATATCAAATGCATTCTACTATTTATTGTAAATGTTGTAGCTTATATGCAGTATGTGCATAAGTTATGAGTGCCACACAAATTACAGCCATGTGTAATTGTTTTTAAAACTATAGGCAATACTGTATATCAGCCTCCACTGTCCTATACTTAGACAAAGCAAATCCAACTCAATCCATACACTCAGTCATTGTAAGCAAATGGAGTTTGCTCAATTGTCATGGAGGTGGATCTGTTGACATATGAGCTCAGTAGGTTTTATGATTTCATCCCTCGCACTTTAAGGACTTCTCGTTAATGTTAAAAAAAGATTAAAAGATATGGAAAACAACCCTGCTAAATGGACATTGAGTTTACCATTTCCAAGGTCACAAATCCATTTTGACCCTCAACTTTAAGCTAACACACACTGACAGTTGGAGCTGTCAGCTGATAGCTGTCTTGAGTAATTAATTAAATGTCACTGTGGTAAATGGCATCTAGTTTATTAAGGGTGGTGGCAGCAACATATGTATCCTTTGAATTCATTTATTGGTTGACTGCATTACATATTGTATGTTTTGGGTGGGATGACAGATTTATAATAAGCAGACATGCTTTTTATGACTGGAAAAGAAAGTGGCTCTCCTATTGACTTTGTCCTATCAATGTGGCTCTCATGTAAAACATAGTGAAGATCACTGGCCTAGATCATGAAAAAAAGACCCAGTACACACAGTTTTTGCACTAAAATAAAATAATAACTTAAGCTATTGCTTACTGATGCATAATTAGAAGTATGCAATGGATAAATCAAATTTAAAGGTGAAGGGTTAGGGGTAGGAGCCCTGGTTTTTACTCTGGGCTTTAAGATTGCTGCTACTGTACCCTTATGGTTGTGTGGATCCTGGTGAGGAATTCATGGTGCAATGACCAGAAACTTCTTATCTGTGCCTCAAATCTGCCCTGAAAATGTCTAACTCCTTGTGTTTTTCCACTATTTTCCAGTTCATCAATAGATGCATTCATGTATATACTGTATATGTATATATACATATATAAGATTTGTGCTAAATCCTCAAATATAAAATGAGGAATAAACATAACCTGAATGATGCTAATGGCCTATCCACCATGGAGAAAATGAGACACATTAATAAATAGTGGGACAAAAGATGATTGTGCTCCCATTACTTAGACAATATTCAAATGTAATATATTCTTTATTTAAGCATCTACATTAAACACTTTTATGGTAAACATCCTGGTCACTGCTGACATTATGCCCCAGTGGAACAGCCAGATGTGAACAGTAGTGATGTTGCTGCTTCTCAGCAACAGAGGAACACAGATGTGTTGTCATTTAATTTTGTTCCTCTGTCAGAGGAAACTATCAAATCTTTACTAGCTATCTCCTGAAACTCTTCTGGTTGACTGGGGCTTCAGCTATGGCTACAGAAAACAACTGCCAAGATGTCCTGCATCTTACATATCCCCCTCTGAAAGAAAAGCTCAATGCACTAAATGCAATAAAGTAAAGCACACACAAACACAACAAAGCACAAACGAAAGTGAAAATAATGTGTATATGACATCATTGCTGAAATATAAATCTTCATACTCAATGAGAATCAATTCTGCCTGAGTCTGGAAGCTAGACAAATCAGCTCACATGACATCCTCGGCACATCTTGAAACCCTTGAACCCCATCACTATCTAAATTCAATTATTTCATAAAATGGGTGATATTGCAGAATGAAGGAGCAAATTGTTGTAGTTTCAATGCAAACAAAATAGGCTGATGACCCAGAAAAAGAGTGGTGGGCCCATCCAGTCAGTTAGAGGAAACAATGGTTTGGTGGCCATCTTAAGGACTAGGAAAATTCCTGGTGGGTCTGTGATGGTTTTGAGGTGGGACAGGACAAGGCGCTCAAAGGAATTCATTACCACAGAGGTCAGGGCGACGGGTCTGTAGTCATTTAGTCCTGTGAACCTTGTTTCTTTGGGGACGGGAATGATGGTGGAGGCCCTTGAAGCATGCTGGCACGTGGCATATCTCCAGTGATGTGTTAAACATGTCTGTGAACACTGGATCAGCACAGTGTTTCAAAGTGGAAGGAGAGACAGAGTCGGGTTTGGCTGCTTTGCGGGGGTTCTGCCTCTTGAATAGGCTGTTGACGTTCCTCTCAAGAATGGAGAGAGGTGTCACTGTGGAAGTAGGGGGGAAGGGGGGAAGGCGGGCACTGAGGTGGGTAGTAGTGGAGAGGCTAAGGCCTCTGTTGAGGTGGGGGAGATGGGGCTCCTGGGGTGGAGTTGATGAAGAGCATTGCGGGGAATGGTGTCAGGTCTGTCCCATTGTCTTTCAAAGCGACAGTAGAACTCATTCAGTTCATTGACGAGGCGCAAATCACTCATGGAGTGGGGGGCTCTAGGCTTATAGTTGGTGATCTGCCTTAGCCCTTTCCAGACAGTGGAAGAGTGATTGACTGAGAACTGCTTTTGAAGTCTCTCAGAGTACTGTTATTAACTAAATACATAAAAATGTATTATATCTATATTTCCTGTCAAATTGCTCTTGCCATCATGAAGTGAAATGCTTGTGATACTTGGAAATGAATGAGGGTAATACATTGGCAGAGTTTATGTGTGGCTTCAACTGGGGCAGCTCGTCTCGTTCCACCTCAGTGGAAGATTGATGACTTCTGGGTTCTGGGATTTGCACCTGTCTTCCCCCCACCGTCTCCCTGTCTCCCTCCTGTCCTTTCCCTCTGCATGATCTGCTCTCTCTCTCTCCTTCTGTTCACTTACTTAATTTTCTTTATCAAATATTGGTGAAATTACATTATGGTGGCTCTGGCTCAGGAGGTAGAGTGGTTGTCCAGCGGTCGGAAAGTCAATGGTTCAATCCCCAGCCCCTGCACTCAGCATGTCTAAGTGTCCTTGGGCAAGATACTGAACTCCAAATTGCTCCCAATGGCCGACGTTGTGTGAATGGTTATCCCTTCTGATGAGCTGATGTGCACCTTGTATGGAATCACTGACTGTGTTGTAAAGTGCTTTCAGTGATCGCAAAGGTCCGTTTAAGGAATAGTGTCACAGTTTTTACGTCTGTTTTAAAACATGCCCACATGAACATTAAGAAAGGTTTTGCTCATTGATATTTGACTACTTTCCATTACAATATTCCTTTTGAATGTACATTCATGTACATTCTTAACTGTGTCTGAGTTAATCAAATTAAATGTCTATTAAAAGTCATTTTCAAAATTCCTTCTTTTCCCATTTTTCACCAAATTAGCTCTGGTTCTTGAACTGGTTCCATTCAGGATTCTTGGAATGTTAGTGCAATGTAGCCAACCAGTTTATGTTACCAGAACCATTGTAATCAAGGATGCGTCATCAACGGAGGGCGTTGCACAACAGAAGTAAACAGCAGTAGCAAGATGCCGTATTGCATTGATTATCTGTGAGCTTTTGTTCTGTTCTTACAGATATTTGTGTTTAACCAAAAAAACAGCATGGGACCACTATTAATATTAATGATAATAATAATAATAATAATAATAATAATAATAATAATAATAATAATAATAATAATAATAATAATAAGATGTAAAAGACTATTAGGTGCATCGCCATCGCCATCCTCTTTCCATCCTGTAGGATATGACACGGCCACTGATGTCGTCATGGTTTGCACAGTAAGTCAAGGACAACTTTCCATCTTTTGATTTCAGCTGGGAACTAACTTTTTAAATTCCAAACCATATTTTTGGTCCAAATGCTCCAGTCCCTTCGGATCAAAATTAGATGCGCAAACCAGAACAGGATCCGTTCCATTTTGTTGGAAAAGGTTTTTTTTGTGTTCTGCTCCATTGCACTGTCCAGTGAAAAAAAGGGGGATTTATTTTTTACTAGAAAGACAGTACCTTTGGAAGATACCCACTTGATTTGACTAACTTGTTAAACCTTAAGCCTCATATTAATTTCAAATAAACTCTTGGATAGATCACATATATTAGAAATAAATTACGTCATAAAGGTACGTTGTAATGGCCAATGTCAATGGGAGGAATCATTACAGCAAGCAAACACTGTTTTAATATACATACAGAAAAATGTGAACTTTAGTAAGTCAGCATGCCGTGCTTTTGCAATTACATAATAATGCCACAACACATAATATAAAAAAAGTTCATTATTTGATCTGGCTTCAATGAGTTTAGTTAATTTCAGTAGATGACTACACATTGGTCAAACCCTTATGGGACAATCACTTAATACATATTTTATTACAGGCAATAAAACTGTAGTAATCAGTTATAATAATAATTTATATGTTAACTGCCATTATATACACTGTATCAAAATAAGGTGTTAGAATTAATTAATTTTAAACATTTATTATACACTGTGTTTCATAGTCGTCAGGAGTTTTGCTATATTTTAACACCAGATATTCTTCACTCCTGTAATTTACTTTCTCCCATGCTCTTTCTCTCTGTTCTTCTATTCTACTTCATCCTCTAACTGGTCAATTAAACCAAAACGTTTGTGTGTGTGTGTGTGTGTGTGTGTGTGTGTGTGTGTGTGTGTGTGTGTGTGTGTGTGTGTGTGTGTGTGTGTGTGCACATGCAGAGATCAACATGTCTCGTCCATATATAGTACCTGGATTGCTGTTATGAAAAGTTGTTCTTTCTCATTTCATCATAATTACTTATTACTTATTAACATATTTATGTTTAATATTCAGGTATGGTGGCTGTATGCGCCTTATGTATATTTGGCTCTAATATTTTACATGAACCCCTTTTAAAGAGCCTCAGTATCCCTGTGCTTTCAGGAATCACCAAAGTTCCAGTAAAAATGTATTAAGATTCTTTTTTTGCTTTTTTTTAGAGATAGGATGAACTGATTGTGAGATAGGGAGAGGGGAGACAGAGGGGATGACATGCAGCAAAGGGCTGCAGGTCGAATTCAAACCCTGGTCTCAGCCTTGGCACCAGGTGAGCTATCTCCTGGCTTATGTCATTCTTACACACACATCACTGATTTACTCTCATTCCCTCGTGACTTAACTAATGCCAATGTAGACTGCTCTATTTGCGTTGAATGCAATTGCAGTGAAAACACAATGGCTTTTGAAACCCAATTAGACACCTGTCCCTAATCATATGCAAACACGCAAACACACACACACACACACACACACACACACACACACACACGCGCGCGCACACACACACACACACACACACACACACAGAGTTTTCTCTAATGTCCAGCCAAGATATTTGGCTGAAGGCTCTTCTGGGTCACATCAGGCTTTATGACAATGACTAACCTTGGAGACAATCACTGCAAACTGCATTCAGTTTGTATGTAATCTATGACAGAACACTTTAATTTTTTACTTTACATAAATACAAAGTAATGAAACGGATGAAACGGCAAAAGTTCAACAGGCTTTGTAGCCATGTTTCTCATACAGACGCCAAAAAACAGATTATGAAAATGCAGTACAGTAACTGAAAGTTGAGTTCTGCAAGAACTAAATAAAAAAAGAAAGAGAAAAATAAATGTTTTTTTGGAAAACCACCAGGCATCAGCTAAATAAAAAATGCTTTACAATCCTGCAAAATTAAGCTTCACACTGTTCTACTAAAGGGTGGAGTAGAAACCATGACAACTATATTCGACTAAATGGCCAATATACAATTTGAAATGTTTACAATAAGCTTACTTAGCAGTATTATCAGTAATACAATGGCATGGCTGTATACGTTGTATTCATGGTCATATGATAGATTTATATTACATCATGTTTAAGGGTAAAAAAAGCAGGGGGATTTTATTATTATTTCAATTTTATACTTTTGTGTTTCATGATGGCGCACCCTTGTTTTGCACAAATTCAAGGCTGGGGGACATTGAAGTATATAGAGCTATCAACCATACAAAAGATTTCTCAGAAACAAGGTTTAAATAATTAAATATAATGGCCATTAACACAAACCTAGCATTCTTAAATTATCCATGAGACTATTGTGTTGCTATGTTGAGGAACATTGAGCAAAACATGAGAAGAACACTTTGAAATGGGAAATTACAGAAGGGGCAGAATCTTCTGGAACAATTAACCATTCAATCATTGTTGCCTCACAGTCTAAATGCTCCAATCATGTTAAAGCATACGACTGTAATACATGGTACACACTCATGTACAAGAGGTATTCTGCTATGCCATAGTAACAGTGTTTCCTCACTCTATATGTGTTGAAATCTGTGCTGGGACACATTGTTGTTGGAGGAACGTACAGTGTGTAATGGTGTGTTGAAGCGTTAACAGAATATAAATATAATGGAATGAAATTAAATATGCAATATGTCTTCTCACTTATACACACACTCTGTCTCTTTCACACACACACGCACACCGTACTTTCTTTTGTACTGTGTTTTAGCTAAAAAGTTATAAATTGCTTCTGTGGCCTGGTGTTGAGCCTGAATCACTGTGACGCTGTCTGGATCTTTAAATATCACTCCAGTGAAACTGGGCCTGAACGCACACGCACGCACGCATACACACACACACACACACACACACACACACACACAAACACAAACACATACACAACCACACACACACACACTCTCACGACGTCCGCTGGCACATGCAGGTATTTGCCTTATGCTGTGTTACAATCACTTGCGCCGTGCGTGCAATTATGAAATCTAATAGATCAGCCAGTGGGCAGCTTATCAAAGTAGTGCACATCCAGTAAGTCAGTAATAAGGAACTCCTGATTAGTACGTTCCATATAGATTGAGATTCACTTTCAGTTTTGCCCAAAACACTGATTGTAAATTCTCATTTCTCTCTGCTAATATTCCATATTTTTAATCAATCCTGTGTGCACAGCCAAACAACAATAATGTTTCTACTGAAATGTAGTGTGTGTATCAAAGCATGTGCCATAGAGCTCCATCACAACATGTGCCTTCGTTACAATGAACCTACGTTGACTCAACCCCACAAAAATCGTCCTGCTGCCACAAATGCTCAGTAGAGCACCAAATGTGGATTAATCCACCGCTAAAAATAGTCCCCAATAAATCTACTGTTTTCTCCTGTTTGAGTAACGTTTAAAAACAACTATAGTGACCAGCTGTTTTAGGAAATTACTGAGCCTTTTTACAGTAAAAAATTATATATATGTGAGATATTTTAAAGAGCCAATTTGTATATTTATGTTGACTAACCCAAGCCTGTTTGCCTCTAAATCCCTGCCGATATCTCAGAGGATTTCAGTCCGTCAAACACAGTAGGTCTGGTATTATGCTCATTGATGACGATTTCCCTGGTTGGAAAAAACAAACAAGCAACCAGAGCTTTGCTGATGAAGAAGAGGACAACATCTCGCTTTGACCATCATGAACAATGATAATGATAATGAAAATGACATAATTGAAAAAGATATGTCACTTGTTACTGTCTTGTTTTCCATTTGTCCTTTAATTGTTTTATTGTGATGTCTGGTCTTAATGCGGCAATTTCCCTTCCTCCAAAACTATTTGGGGACATGGAAGACAATAAAGTATCCGTAACATAACCTTAAAGGGCATACAAAATGATATTTTGTCAGTGTTATTGGGCTTGGTATATGATAGAGGTTGCATATCTATTGTGAAATGTGCCATATATATATTTTAATATTGATGTATTCGTAATAAATCATGATCATGACAGCATAAAAATGATTTCCGATAACAATCGATCGCTGCGCTGAGAGCATCCACTTCGGCAATGTTCGGGGGATGACATCACAAGTAGAATACAGCCGCCGCCAGTGTTCGTCTGCGTTGAAGCGTCCAGCAATTATTACGAGAAAGAATGGACAACATTCGATCGCCAAGGATAATTGTGAAGCGATGTGTTGTATGGGGATGTGGGGCCGTCTCCAAATCTAGCTTTCTGTGGCCAAAAGACGATAAAATGTTGCGTTTATGGACAAGACAAGTGCGTTGATGAAACCGATGATTTGTGGGCAGCACTTTGAGAGATCGTGTTTCGAACAAACTATGCTCGCCAAGGAAATGAGATTCAAAAAGAATTTAAAACTGAACGCAGATGCTGTGCCTAAAATACTGCCGAGACCCCAACCAGCACAAGCCAGCACGCCGATTCAAACACGTGCCGCACAGGATCTCCACCAAATCCAGGATCCGTGACCATCATCCGCATGTTCGCTCCCGTCTGTGTCTCCATCTTGAATACTGCGTCTCGAGCTGCTGTTTCCACCACGTTAAAGTCCCCCGCATGATCTAAATCCACGACACCGGCATCCTCTTCAATAAACTCCTCTTCTTGAAGGTGCAATGAGTGACAACTCACTGTTACTCGATTCTGTCAAAATATCCGAGCCAGAGTCTGACATCACCACGTCTGCCGCTTCTGCCGCTTCTGCCGGGCTGTCTGTGTATTCAACTAGTGGACTGTATTCTACTTGTGACGTTAGAACTCGGTGTCGGGTTTTTCCGGTAGCCGCAATGTAAACATCAGTGGTCGACATACTAAGTCCTGATTTATTAAATACTGCGATCATTGTGTCATAAATAACACATCATTTTACACACAAATAGCATTTACTATCATCAGTAGAAATTCATGTTTATCATTTCGTAGGCCCTTTAAAATGACTTGTGGTTAGGGTAAGACAAACTGAAACAATAACCTCTCCTAGAAAATGACTAACAAAGAATGCAAAATAAAACTGTAGAATATGCTTTAAAATAAACATGAGCCTCGTCTGGTGGCACAGTTATTACTGTAAGCTCTCACAGTGACCCATACTTACTCGACTCTCTTTATAGTTTTTCTTTTTTTATATTATCATCAGCCTATTTTATGTTGTAATTTATACTAAATAACTCAACCTTATCTTAATAGGTGTTTATTATGTTGGTGGAACTACCACCGACCAATATCATCAACTATGAATGGCCTCCCTGTGTTCCTGCGATAATCCCATCATAGTTTCCTGTTTCAAACTCTCCGTAGAAGGGACACTGCTCTGCTCATCCCTGGGTATCGCTGTTGATGTGTGATTGACAGGGTAATTAATTAGCTACTTAGTGTTAAGTGGTGCATGGAATATTACAGGAGACACCTGTCCATTTGGTTGAGAGTTTTCACCATAAAATGTCCAAGCAGCTTATTTCAAGTGGCATTTCTCACATATATTCATGCTCCGTCAGCACACTTGAGTCAACAAACTTATTCATCAAGATCTTTCATCTTTATCAGCCCAACGAAACCCGGTAGGATGTCAATAGATCACACACACCTGAGTGCTTCTCGTGTGTGTGATGTATTGACATCCTTTACAATATTTACGTGGTCTTTTAATTTCATTGGCATAATAGATAGCATAATAGCATTATTATTATATAACACAAAGTACATTGATAATGCTCTATGCTGCCCCTTGATGGCTGATGGTTTGACCTCAATAAGTGCAGTTCTCAGTGCACTGTCCCTTAACAGCCACAGGGGGGGCGTAATGAGCTCATTTGGCCAAAGAAAATAGACGGAATCGGAGTTTCGGGCATCCGGTGGAATCGCAATAGATGCTGTTGTGGCAAGACTAGAAAAGTGTCACCAACTCCACAAGGGCCGCCATATTGGATTTATTCTCCACGTGTTTACATTTTATTTAGCTTATTCTTCAAGCGTGTTGTAAACAAACCTACTACTCTACAATGAGTTCTGAACTCCTTTCTTATGATGAGGTTCAGATGTGGAAAGTCGAAGCCTTGAAGGTATTTTGCCGCAAGCGAAATTTAAAGGTTTCAGGAACAAAACTTGAGCTTATTGCCAGGGTGTTTGCTGCATCAGAGATGGGCATTGAGGAGCAACCAACAGCTAACGAAAGACTTTCAATCACAGAAAAAGAAAAGACTAAGCTTTTGGTTATGCTGAGTGCCTAATCCCTTGACATTGCAGGATGGCTGGGTCAATGAAAACAACAGCATGACTTCTTGGCCGCCGATATACCTCAGCAATACAACATTATTTTTAATGTCTGACCACCCAGCGAACGATGTCGAGTTTCAAACAAACTTTGAACGAATACAAAGAAGGCAAAGCATTTAGACTGTTTGATTCCGGCTGGTTGAAGCAATTTCTTTCAATCCTCTCGCAGATTCTGAGTATTGCTTTTTGAAAGCAAAATGTACACACATTCAATGAATGTTTCCCATACGCCACATTCGGCATGGATCTGCAGCAGTCAAGAAAACTGGCGATATTATGAGTGCTTATTGCAATTGTGTTGCAGGGTAAGCTATTATAAATATATACCTAACTTGTGTTTGTTAATTATTATAAAAATCAATATATAGAAAGTACATTTGTCAATATATAAATCAAGTAGATACATACTACATACCCCAGGTCGAGTTCAGGATCAGGGAATTCATGTGTTGGTTTTCCTTGCATGAAATGCTCACTGCAAATCCACGAAGATTTCTTGGGCTCCCAAGACTTCCCATTGTAATCCTGTCTCTTTACAGCTTTGGTCCATGCTAGCCTTCTGTCTTTGTCCTTTCGTTGGAAATGGAAATAGTTCGAACTGGGGCTTGCAGTCGCAATTTTTGCAATGGTGAAGCTCACAATGATATTCTGCCCATTTATTTAGCTTTTTCCCACTGCTCGAACATCCTTTCACCACACAGTTCCGGTGTCCAAATCCCTTAACTTGAAGAGAGATGATTACACACTAAAAACTACCCAAATACAATGTAAAAACGCATGAAGAATAAGCTAAATAAAATGTAAACACGTAGAGAATAAATCCAATATGGCAGCCCTTGTGGAGTTGGTGCTCACCTTTCTAGTCTTGCCACCCCAGCATGCATTGCGATTCCACCGGAAGCCCGAAACTCCGATTCCGTCTATAGACTTGAAGGGTTTTTCCATTGGGACTTTTTTTTTTTGAGTCAAACAACGCCGGGCTGTGTTTCCATTACATGTTGTAGCGCGAATATCGCTAGAGATAGACCAATCTCCAGAATTAAACAAATAACCGCGGTCACCGCCATCCTCCCCCTCAAACAGCGTGTTGCTAACGAGACTCAACTCATGTCCGTGCAGGAGACTAGAGAGAAAGACCTTTTTCAAAAGTCCCTGTGTTCAGCTCAGAGTACTTTTGTAGCTTCTAACTGAATCTCTGTTGTTTGAAGTTTCTCTGTTTATACTTTCAGATATCTGCTTTATTGAACTATTCGACGTTGACTTTCTGCTGTATAGGAGTCGTGTTAAGTTATTGCTGATGAAAACCCAACGTTCCCGGATTTTGCTGCTTCATAATAAAAGCTTTTAAATAACAAAATAAAAGGGGGTTTCTATTTTGAAGAATTTGTAGGAAATAAAATGTGATCCTCACCAAATTAGTGGTGACATTGACTATCAGCACTCAAAACCTCTGATAAACCTCGTACTACTTAGACGTATGTCATAGTCTGGAATGTACAAAATGTATAAAGGTTTGGCCTGAAATATAATAATTCTGGAGTCTTCCGCCTTCAGTGGTGAACACTTCATGGGCATCCACAGGAATATATCATCTCAACGTAGCCCAATATGTAGAAGAATGTGAAAGAGGCCAGGCCTTTTTCCCAATGGGATGCCAGCCAATGACATGGAAGAATCAGTCAGATTTAAACTGATCAACACACTTTTAATGTCTTTAGAGAGCAGATTTGTAATAGTTCAGATGCTACAATGTACCATATAAAGACATAAATATATTCTGCGAGAACATGTAAGAAACACTTGAGTATGTCATATTACAAAATATTTGCTGTGACATCCATAATTGTGGTGTAGCCAATATTACAATAGGCCTGACATTTCAGGGGCAAAGAGATCTGCAAGTAGGTTATCCACTCTGAAGTACTCCACTTGCGTTGTCCTTTAAAAATTATTTTATTACTCTGTTAGGTTATGAGCCTGACTGAGCTAAAGGCTCTGTGGAGAACACACACACACACACACACACACACACACACACACACACACACACACACACACACACACACACACAGAAAAGCTTCTCCCAAGAGGCATTTTTACCATCTCTTGTTTCACAGAGCACTGATCCATGGCAGCCTGGTCGTGTGATGGTGTAACAGGCAGAGATGTATTCATCTTTGATTTTTCTTTGTCAAGTCAAGCTAATTTTGCTTGTGTGTCACCTGACAATCTGAAATATCCGTACCATACTGAAGCGGTTTAGGATAACTGAGTAATATAAGTGGACCAGCTTCACAACTCCTGCCTCAGAATCTCATATATTACATTACATTACAGTTAATTTAGCTGACGCTTTTGTCCAAAGCGACGTAAAAAAAGTGCAAACAATCATGGAGATACAACTCTGAACAGCAAGAATCAGTACAATAGCTTCAAATAGGTACAATCGTATACGTGAACACTGTCTTCAAATAAGCCAGTTTGAAGTGCAACATAAGTGCAACATACAGAAACAATAGAATACAAATTGAACTATTAGCTATAAATAAGCCAAACCAATATAAGTGCAACATACAAAGAACAGTTATTTTGTTTTCTTCATTCGCCGAGGTGCAGTCGAAACAGGTGGGTTTTCAGTCTGCGTTAGGAAGGTGTGAAGACTGTCTGCTGTCCTAACATCAATAGGGAGGTCGTTCCACCATTTTGGAGCCAGGATAGCAAACAGGTTTGAGGGAAAACTGGGTCCCACTCGTAGTGAGGGAGTGGCGAGCCGATTGGTCAACGCAGAGCGAAGTGAACGCGCTGGGGTGTATGGTTCCACCATGGCCTGGATGTAGGAATCACCAAATCTACAAATAGAGTCAAGCTCAACTACAACCTGCAGCAGCAGTTGGTCTCGGCTAAGGAGAAGCAGCGCTGCCCTTATTGGTTAGGGAATGCTGGCTCCTTACACTTGATGTTTCAACACCCTGATCTGTAAATAATAATGACCCAAGAATCAGATGGACAGCCCTCCTGCATAGTCGTCTTGTTGGAGTTAGTTAGCCGTGTGTTTTCCTTCTCTTGTCCACTGTTTTGAGTCCATGTTTAAATTATTCACACTCAGTTCATTCACTTCCACAATCATTGTGGAGAAGGTTAGCATCTTGCTGCTAACTAGCTTTAGCTAATCCCATGTTTCCAATCACAGGCACAGCAAAAGACTAATTTACCAACATGTATTAATCATCATAATAAATTAATTCATTTTGATTGAGTAAGAAGTAGATTAATAGGTTAACCTGGTCATTGCTCTGGGAGTGACCCTCCTTATGTCACGATCTTGTTGTACTTGCTTCCTGTTTTATTTTGAAATGTTCACTTCCCCTTGTGTCATGTTTTGTGTTACTTCCTCTCCTTGTGTTTCTTCCCTCCCTCTGTGATTGTTGATGTCCAGCTAACCTGCCCTTGTGTGCCTTTATCCTCCTGCTGTGTCTCGTTTCTTTGATTAGTATCTGTGTGATATATCTCTGTCTGTCCCAGTGTTCCTGGTCGGTTCGCCACCTTGTTACTTGATACCTCCTCGTGCCATCCTGTTTTGTTTTTTGCTTTTAAAAAATATTTTTGTAAGCTTTTTTGAATAAAGCTCTCTTTTTCTTTATCCCCTTGTCTGCTGCTCTGCATTTAGGTCCTCACCTTTTTCCCACCGTGACAACTTCATGCCATTAAAGCACAATGAACACCCCTGAATATATATAAATTAATTAATGCTAAGCTATTCAGCTGTCAAAAACACAAATATATATATGTATTTGTTGAAACTAATATTGGATCACTAAATGATTGTCAGGTTCAGTATCATATCATGGATATAATTGAAACTAAGATAATGTTCCATGTGGATGTCTAGCCTCGGGCATCAGAAACCGGTCCTAATTCCGTAATCCAAATACCAAAAGGATCAAGCAAAGCTCTACTGTTGTCAGATTACAGTTTATGAAGTCAATGTGATGTTTCTTGTGATGAAACATTACTCCCTTGTCGTGGAGATAGCACAGCAGTCCTCACAGGACATAAGTATCAATCTCCATCAGAAACAAACTCGCTAGAGATACTAATGTTTCCAAGTTCAGTAATGAAGTATCATTCTCAACATTGTTATCCTCATCTTTTCCTCCAGGTGTCCAAGCTGTGGACTGAAGTGGAGAGAAGACAAGGTGGTCATCTCCAAACATCACCTGGACATCACAGAAACGCGAGCCCGTTGAGTCTTTTCTCCAACATCATGATCTTTAGTAACTCTCACACTTCAGGACAATGAACTAACAGCTTCCTCTAGTCATCTTGGATATATTGGCATTTAAACACTTTGGCCAATGCTTACCTTCAGGGCAAACCTAGTTTTGAGTGCATGTCCGTTTCCAACCTGGAAATAGCCAGCTTTTTAAACTTTTCACTTGCTTTTTTTAACAGCAACACTCCCTGATGATCACAAGGGAATATGCCACTCTGTTTCTGGTGGGCTCTTTTTTCCTGTTGGACTGCAGCTCACACAACCCCCTGCAGGCTCTGCTCCAGAGCAGAACTAAGGCTGGAGTGATGTCAGCCAGGGGAGGGACTGGAAGTCAGACTGTGAGAGGATCTTTGGGGGAAGTTACATCAGTAGAGCGCAGGACGAGGCTCAGGAGACATATGAGGTCTAGAGTCCACCGTATTAAAAGAGGATGGGTGTGGAACCAGTTCTTTGTCCTTGAGGAGTACATGGGATCTGAACCACAGTATGTTGGAAAGGTAAGTAGACATTGGTAATCAGCCCTCTAAAGTGTTCATATGTTTTTCTACCAGCTTCCATTTTAGTGCAACTTTAAAACTGAAGGGTCCATTCAATAGGTCAATAGAAAGGATATAGTAATTAACTAAATAATAACAAACCATGAAAACTATTCTAGACACATACCTGTTCTTATACAATTACCTGCAATATGAAGGAGGACAAAATTTGATCAAACTAACACATTACGATCATTTTTCAGAAAGGAAGTAGTTAAACACACAATAGGTCACTTTCTGCAACTCGGGATCTCTCAATCAAAACAACAACAAAAAACATTGGTGGCGTCGTAATGTAGCGTGGGATCATCGGAGTTGTTGTCTTAGTCCTAGTGCTGTCATTGCTGTCAGCTTCTCCAGGTTTTCTTCATTGTTCACAAGGTTTTTAGGAGGCTTCCTCCTCTCCAAAACTAATGGAGCGACTATTTAAAACCAGTAAAAACAACACTGAGTAAAGCAGTTTCACGTTAAAAACATTAACGTCTGATGACTAAAATCATTCATCTAGTATACATATAGTTAATAATGACTAAGATGGACAAAAAGTCAGTTTCTGAAGCTTCTGGCAGACAACCACAACACATGCTCAAAGGGGATACAATGCCATGACAGGAGAGAGAGGAAACTGAAACATTTGGGATAATGTAAGTACACAACTCATTTACATTTAGGGAACTGTGGCACATATTCAAAAAAGAAGAGTTGCTGTTGCTAGTTGCTGTAAACGATGTGACAAGCCTCTGTGGGCAGGCCTGCTCGGCCTCTCACTGCATGACACTTCTGTATGTAGAAGTGTATGTCGGTCGGCTTCCACCATTTTGGTTTTGCTGCGGTTGTTTGTCTTTAGTTGAATTTCCTTTTTAGTAAATGAAAACATTATTAAATATAACTCATATGTGGTCCACCTCTATTCCAAACCTGAGATAGGTTGTGACAAATCAGGGGCTCAGTCGGGATCAAATAAACCATTTTGGTAAGAGGAAATTTGGCTTTTCTGGTAATTAGGCCAGGTTTGATTTCTCCTGGGATATTTAGTGTTTGGGTATGCTTTCAAAATTCTAGGGGAAAGATGGATATAACTTAAAAAAACAACAAAAAGGAGAAGACTGGCGGATTATTTAATCTGTTCCTACATTTTTCCTAAAATAATTTATTACAAAATGTGGGTAAATGTATTAAATATTGTGTTCAAGATGTTTATTACAAAATACAGCAGATTATTACATAATGCTGTGTTATCACATAATGTGTTGTTACAGACCCTCCCATGTCTTTCAAAGCCCATCCACCCACTTTGTAAATATAGCTTTGTGTTAATACATGTACTAAGCCCTGAACCATTAAACCATCAAACTCCCCCATAGCCACAGAAGACATCAAACAGCTGTTTACAGAGACTGAGGAATAGCGACCGTGACTAGAAAGGAATCCTCATGTGTTTAAAAGGAGGACTTTGTTGTTTTAACCTCCTCTCTCAGACCGGACCTCATAGATCGATGGCCACACTTCTCAGTAATTAAAAAGACAACATGCAAGGGGTGGTAGAGAGGAAGTTTAGGAGATAAAATAACATCCCAAAGCGACTCATTCAAGGGACGCTTTGGACAACATTTAGACAGGCTCTTAAATAATATGTACAGTATGAAGCCATTAGATGCATAGGGATAAATAACACACACATAAGCAAGAATGCTAATTTACATCCGTAGTCCTGAGCCAGGTAACAAAATCCCAAGTGACAGTATCCATACACGGATATACAATACACAAGTAGAAAAGAAAAAATCAACTTTGTGTAACATGACAAGTCATTGGTTTAACGTGAGACATGTATGGATGAGAAGCCCTGTAACTGCCCTGAGGGCTGGATCTTTTATTCCGTGTGGCACTTTGGCTGGACGGCTTTAAATAGACAGGTACATCAACTGTAAAGCAGCAAAGCATCAATTGTGATTAAACAGTTAACGGGTAAATTAATGGAAATTGTAGAAACCTCCTAATGGCACACTCCAGCCTCTATATATTTTAAATTGAATTACTTCCTGCTTGAGCATGTAGCCCCAAGTTTTACAATTGGTTCATTGCTTCACTCTTCAAAGATATCGAAGCCCAGTGACTTTGGAAAGTCTATCAAGCTCTGTTGCTTCGCATGTAAAGCATTACATAATCTTCACTGCAATACCACATAGTATATCAGAATGTTAATAATCACAATATTACATTTCTTATCTGGTAGAATATATCCGTATACATAGGCATAGGTTTGGTTTTAGATCAGGGGGAACGCAATAAAGTTGTGGGTTTTCCAACCAGACTGCTTTCTCTTCCATCAGACATAAATAATTAAAGATATAGCCTGGAAATGTTTTTTAGTTTCACTGAAGGTAAACCTTAACAAGGCTGTACAACAAACCAAAACAATAACATGAAAATAAATAAAATAAATTCTATAAAGACTTGAAATATACTGAAATGTAGTTGCCAAAAACAGATATTTTCCTCTGGAACTCTGTCTTGTGATGCTGTACCTTTTTCGATTAATGTTTAATCCCAGCATCTTTTTAGCAGAGTAATACCATTACACATTGCCACCTATAAATACAATATTCATAATATATTCCCCCCCAGAAATATGCCGTGCAGGGGCATTAACAGCCACACTGGCAGATCGGGTGAAAAGAGAGGGATGAGATATGATAACATTTATATCTGGAGATAACAGAACACATGTTCAGACATTCACAATGTTATTCACATGAAAAGTGACAGAAATAGTTGTGTGAAGAAAGGAAAAGCCGAGCTAGAGAGACGGTAAATAACCAGTTACATTGGGTGGTTATATTGATTATATATTGGTTAAATATTATAAATATTATATATTTAACCTTTGGCCAAAATATCTGGCTGACAATCAGGGCAGTGCACACAACTGTGATTCCTGCAGCTGCTCAGGAGGGTGCAGGCACACATGGCCTCGTTCTGTATACAATGTTACACTGTCAATGTCATACTAGAATACACACTTCTGCTGTCCCAATCTCAGTTTTGAAATACTGAAGTAAATGAATTGACACATTTGTGAACATTGATTTTTTTAATATCTTACCAGTAACACAGACATGAACAGTGTTAGATAGCTGGAGTTGAATTTGGTAACTAATGTATATATTTACAGTATATGATCAGTACAGTGTTAGGTATTTTAGTCAGATCCTTAATCATTTCCAGCCATCACAGCAAAATTTTCCTTTTTCTAATCATCCAACTAGAGAGTTAGTCCAAATGACATTCCTGAAAGTAAAAAGAGCTCAGGATGGTTCTGTGGTTGTGCTCAGTTCTCTTCACTAACTCACAGTACCACAGTAGACTGGAAGCAGCCTTCTCCTCTGCAGGAGGTCTGAGATCTCCAGCTGGCAGCCAGAATAAGAGTGTGTGCATGTGTGTGTGTGAGAGGTAAAGGGAAGGTCAGAGGCAAAGTAAGACCTGGATTTCTGTTGGTAAAAGAAGGTGAACCCGACACATGAACTCATTTTCAGATACATGTGATCCCTTTCTAGTGGAACCCAGAAATGTCCATATCATTATGATTTTAGTTTGTAATTATGTTATGGATAAGTTTCTCAGTCAATGTGGTGCAATTATCTCAATATAATGCTACAATAAACAGTTAGATAACTGTATATGCTATTCAATCAATTAAAATCACATATTAATACTTATGATTGAAACAATAGATACATTTTCGTCAAACCCGAGTCAATTTCCTAAAATATAGGTACCATTTCAGAAGATTTTCATTCATAATACGAGCATTTTAAAAGGTACAGTGTAGCTGCAGTAAAGACAAGAAGATAATAACAAAAGAAAAACATTTCACTTTGTTAGTGAAGATAACTGAATCCATAACTAAAGGCCCTGTCACACATATCTGTATGACAGAAACGTATGCCGGCGCATACAAAATATCGGCAATAGGTTGATATAAATTAAGGGTAAGTTATGATCGTTTGAAGGGCGCAAGACGATATGCCGAACACGCCAGACATACAGTTCTGTATGGCAGAAACATATGCCAGCGAATATGAAAATTAGCTCAAAATGTGTCAGAGTCCAAATACGTCCAATCTTTCCACAGCGGTGTTGTTGATGACGTATACATAACTAATTATTATGCGCATGTCAAACATTGATAGCTTATCACTTACCAATTAAAACGTATCAGAGCGTCTGGACAACGGAGCTGGAAAAGTGCCATCTGGTTCACGTCATGCTGATGCTGGAGAACAGCTAAAATGTTGAATGCTAGCTGTACTGTAGAAACACGTTTAATAAGTTACTCCGTCGTCAGGCATAATCTTAACATAGGGTAGGAATAGGGTATCCGCTCGTTATCAATAAATTGGCTGTAGCATTCACCGTCAGCCGACGTAGCCTATATCTAACGTACCTCTAACGTAGTCACGTAGGTATTTACATACTATATTTACGTTGGTAAATATTCACATATTCACCTACGTATTCCGTATTCACGTATGTCTAACATCACGTAACGTCTGCATATCTTATGAAGCACACGTCGGGTACGTCCGGTAATTTTGAACATGTTCAAAACATCAGCGTTCAACAATGCACCTCAGCGTAACACTGTGAGCTCTTAATGAATACTGCTTATACCTTACCTTATATCAACGTATTTACGTGTTTCTACAGTACAGCTAGCGTTCAGCATTTTAGCCGTTCTCCAGCATCAGCATGACGTGAACCAAATGGCACTTTTCCGGCTCTGTTGGCCAGACGCTCTGATACATTTTAAATAGGTAAGTCATAAGCTATCAATGTTTGACATACGTATAAGAATTTGTTATGTATTCGTTATGTATACGTCAGCTACAACACCGCTGTGGAAAAGTTGGACGTATTTGGATTTCATATATACGTCGGCATATGTTTCTGCCATACGGAACTGTGTATGTCTGGCGTGTTCGCCGTATCGTCTGCATCTTTCAAACGATCACAACTTACCCTTAATTTATATCAACCTATTGCCGATATTTCGTATGCGCCGGCATAGGTTTCTGTCATACGGATATGTGTGACAGGACCTTTAAGTGCACATTTACTCCCTAGCTATTACCTCAAAAATGTAACTACATGTCAGGACTACGGCAGCTACGGAGAGACACAACAATAATTAAAATTAACTCAGTCATGTGCTCCTTCAGCAGGGCTGTAGAACTTGAGTCCAGTCAGAGGTTTTTGAAGTCTTGCACTTGTCTTGGACTCGTAATTGTGTTGGTCTCAGTTGTGACGCTTAACGCAAATTAGTAAATATTATGGGCCAGTAGTCTACTTTGTACACAGTTATGCAGGAGAGCGGAGGATTAGCATTGGAAAGACACTATGGTCTCAAGTGCTTGTGGATGGCCTATCAATAGCACATCTAATAAAGCCGCTCATGCATTTGTAAATGTATCTGACACAAGACAACTTAACGTGGGTAATATTCAGTGTTGTGTGAGTTGTTAAACAGACATTGTTGAGCATATATTTATTTATTCTTGCATAGGAGCTGATCATTGAGTGATACATTCATTACAGCACAGCCCTTACGTTAATTTAAACATGTTAGGGGTTCCTTACTGGAGCTGCTGCCCCCGCGACCCAACCCCGGATAAGCGGTAGACGATGGATGGATGGATGGATGTTACAGAAATGTTGCAGGGTCCAACTGTAAAATTGATAGTTGAAGTGGCTGAGGTGCTTATTCAGATATGAGAGCAACATGAACAGTTGCCATCAGAATAATGTAATGGTGTCTGAAAAGAGCTTTGAGAGCATATCGGTGAAAAGGATGAAAAAATGCTGGACCAGCATGTCTGTGCTGCGGAAACTTGGTAATAGATCCTCAGAGAGATCCAACTCACAAATAACAGATGATGAGGGTGTGTATTCATGGATCTTCCACTTTATGTTTTTCATCTGATAACTCAATCTGCAATCAGTGTGTAGCCCCAATATCATAAATCATATGGAGATGTGATGGCTGAGGTGGTGAATGACATTGTTTATTTTGGAAGCCCTACATTGTGGATAAAGTGCGTACCTCTCTGACCTCCCAGGCTTAAATGATGATGCTTTCTAACATTATTGTGTGACATCTCTGATTAATTCACCACACATTTACCTCTAGTATCTTATGTCATTGTAAATTAGGCTGACAGATATATCATCATTATGAATCAATAATGGATTCATACTCTGTAAATACTTATCTCCACTTTCATTCATTTTGCGACTATTACTAAAAGTTGTAACGTTCCATGTGAGGGAGTACAACACTTGACAGAGACATGTGAATGAGCTGCTGCTATAACTCACCCGGGCAGCACATATACACTTTACACTGAGATCATAGTGTTTCATGTCATTCATTCCCATTTTCTTGTCACTGAAAACAAACAGGGAGAAATTGTTTGCATCATTCAAATGGAGAACCGTAAAATAGCCATAAAAAGCATTTTAAGGGATAAATGTTTGTAATGAACTTATACATTGTTATACATTGGGTAAGATAGTTAAGACTGAGGCAGCAGCGGCTGAGATATCCTGACTTTTACACCCCAGGATGAGTCAAGCTGCCAAAATGCAGGATTCTTACCATTCTTGGGTTGTACTCACATGGTTGAAAGCACTTCACGGATGTGGCTTAGGAAGAACAGTGGTTAGTGGTTCCATTCCTGGCCCATGGACAAGATACTGAACCTCTAATTGCTCACAGTGTGTGAATGTGTGTGAATGTTTATCACCTGATGATCAGGTGGCACCTTCTATTGAAGCCTCTACCTCTGTATGAATGTGTTGTAAAAGCTCTTTGAGTGGTGGCAAAGACAAAAAAAAAAGCTTTATATAAATGCATTGCATTACCTCTACACTTCCCACAATGCAACTTGATAGCATCATTTAAGTGCTTTGGGACAATGTCATCAATATGTTCTGTTCTTTGAGGACTTATTACAAATAAATAAATACAATATAAATATAAACATTAATATATATATACATGTACTGAATATACTTTACATATACAATATTTGTTGGCGCACCTTGCTACACTGCATGAACTCTTATGGCACAACACAATGCAATACATTTCTGGTCACTACCTTACTCTGATGACTTGCACTGAATAGAGTCAGACAGGTTTGCATAGACGGATAGTAACTGCAGGTAGCCAGCCTCAAGCAGGCTTCCAGATGATCATCAGTCATGGTGGATCGGTACTTGGACTTGACAATCTTCATGTGGGAGAAGGCTGACTCGCATTAATAAGTAGAGCCAAATAATGCAGTCAAGGAGGGAGCACATTTCTTCATGTTTGGTACTTTTCCTCTGTGAGTAAGTTCCAAAATTGTCCATGAGCGCTGGACTTCAGCTGAATGTCAGCAGAATGTCAGCCTGTCAGCATCTCATCCTCCACTGCAGATGAGTTCAGGTGAAACAGTGTAGCAATTTTTGATATGAGTGAATCATCTTCAATATCTTCCCTAAATGGGTAGTACATAAATGTAGCAATTGGCTCGAGTAAAGCAAAGTCTTGAAGCCATTTGTTAAAGTCTGACAGACAATTTTCAATCTGCTCTGTCAAGTTGCGCACACACCTTCCCTTGGTCCTTGGCACCTTCCAGCTCTGATGCCAGGTTTTGAAAGTTCCCCAAATCCTGGCACTGCAGCTTTGAGGACAGAAGTTGCATTTTTTGCTTGAAAGCATTAACTGAGCTGATCACATTGACCACGGTTTTGTGTTTTCCTTGCAGCGCTATATTAAGCGCATTCAACATGTTTGTCAGATCGGTTAAAAATGCCAAGTCAAATCGTCATTAAGTTGCTTGTATTCTGCATTTCATTTTCCTGGACGGTGAATGAAATGTTTGTGCAGGTACTGCCACTCACTCAACCCGCAACCAAGGTAGTTCTGTCAAATGTCCCTCCGTTCATAACCGAGTTTCTCAACAGAGAGCTATCCAGACACCGTAAATTGTTTCCTGGGTAAAAAAGATTCTGTCTGGATGTAAATCTCAGTTACTGAAACATGTAGGGGCGGTTTCACAGTCAAGGCTTAAAACTAATCCCAGACTAAAATGCCCGTTTAGGCTGTTCTAACTATAGGCGACCTGCACACTCATTTTAAAATAGTCCTGTATTTAGCTTGTTCTGGATTAAACTAAACTGGTTGCAAGAGGGAGGATTAGAGCTCCTCTAGGACTAAATTGAATCTTAAATTAATCCTTCAAGGAGGCAGGTTTAACCTCTGCTTAAATCCAACTGTTAGTTTGTGAGGCAACATAGACTACTTGGAATATCTAAAGATGAATATGCACGGCAGAGGCCAGCGGGATGAATACTTGTTGATAGGAGTAATCCATTAAATTACTTTGATGAAATAACTTTTTGAGACCGCTTTAGAATTTACAAAGAAAATGCATTGCAAATAATATCTTTGATTGGGCCTAGCCTTTCCTCCTTGTCTCAAAGAGGAAGGCCTTTACCCACTTCGCACCAAGTTTTGCTCACTTTCAGGTTTTTGGCAACTGGAACTTTTCATCGGGAAACTAGTGATTTGTGTGGTGTCAGTGAAGTGACTGTTTGTAGAATAGTTCAAAGGAGGAGTATTCATATAAAGTTCCCTGATGCTGCTGCCCAAGCCAAATATAAAGTGAAATTCTATGAATATGGCCTGCATAGATGGATGTCATGTTCCCATCAACTCCTGATGCTGAGGAGTACAGGAACTGTGAGAACTGGTTTTCCATCAATGTCCAGGGTGTATTGTATTGTATGTATCCTGATTTAGAGTTTCATTTAATTTATTGCTCATGAAATTCTCTGGCTACCTTTTCATGCATGGTCATCTTTTTTGTTCTCTGTTGAAAGGTGGTGGCATCATCTTCTCTCAGGGATGTTACAGCAGATGTGGATGGCACACACTCACTGTGCCCTGGCTCTTCAAGCCTCTTCAGATTCCTTTCCTCTGGGAATAGAACACCATTAGAAACACAAATATAAACATATAATCCATAGTCAGACTCGTATAATACCAAATACCTATGTAAATGTATGTACAGTAGTATTATGTTCAGTGATGAGTGTGCATGCCACTGTGCCTCACAGATTAGCAACATGAGAGCTGTGGAAAAAGATAGACTGACAGGGGACCATAATTACCTGACAATGTAACTAATTAACTTTCTGTGGTGTATTTACCATTTGTGCTCAGGTCTTCATCTGAACTTTCTACATGGTCATCGTCTGGTATACCACCCAGAGGTTGCTGGTGCTTTATAATTCCAAACAGCAAGTCCCTGAATTTATCAGTTTTGTTAGTTTCTGGTGGTCCTCCACCAGTCTTACATCTCTTCTGGCCTCTGCGTTCAAGCTTTTTAAAGCCAGTTTAAGGTTCTTCGACAGAGTCTATAAAGGCAGATATAATCTACATGACATTTCGGAAAATATAAATTTGAGAAATATGAAATATATATATAAATATAGTATGGATTTTAATTTCTATAATTGGATGGTTGGATACAATTTGCTTTAGTAGTTTTTTTCATATTCACTAAAGTTTTCGAACGTATTCTTTTTGCATCTGCCATACTTCTGTCTCTAGATCCACATCAGAATTGGTGTTTTTGAATCCATTCCGGGTTTTCATGAGCACTATTACACCAACAGCATGTGCTGATACTTAACCTAATGAGGCTTAACCCAGGTGTTCTCGTTTAGTCTTACTTACCTTACGCCAAGACTCTATAGTCTGCGACTAACTAAACCAAATTTAAGCCACTTTTATGCAAACTACTTAAATGTTTTAGATTAACTAGTCCACATTAATGTCACGGTAGGGAAAAGGTGAGGACTCAAACGCAAGACGGCAGATGAGGAGATTAACAAAAGGAGGGCTTTATTCCAAAAAGTTTACGAAATTACGAAATTACAAAATAAGTCAAAAAGTAAAACTTTAAGCACAAACCGGGACGACACGGGGAGCACGAGGAAGCACAAGGAGACATCTGCAAGGCTGACACTTAGATGACGAACTGACCAGGAACTAAACACTAAACGAGGGGAACGAGACACAGCTGGGGAGAAAAGCTAAAACACAAGGTTAAGGTGAACGGACCCAGGAGGAACAAATCAACAATCACAGAGAGGGAAAACACACAGACAGGAAGTACAACTAGACATGACATAAGGGGGAGTGAACACTTCAAAATAAAACAGGATATACAAAATCACGATCATGATAATTAAGGCCTATTCCTGGCTTAATCTAAGCTCTGTCTGTGAAACTGCCCCGTAGTGTTTCACCGCAGACAGCTGTATATGATACTTAATAACCTCCGCTTCCATGTTAAAGTAGATGATACGTGATTTTTGCCACCTCATCGGGTATAAATAGTTTTGGTTGTGATCCGACTCTTGCGGTTCCACAGGCTATAATGCGGTGGCGGGGGACTTCCGCTGGGGGTGACCACTGCTGCAGCATGGGGCTCCCTGATGGGGGTGGCCCCTGCTGTGTTTGACCTGGTGCACAGAATAATTGCTGTTGTGGTAATTGGTGCGGGTAATAACAATGTGCAGAAAAGTGAGGAAGAGATTTTAGGTGAGGTAGGAGTAAGTGAGGTCGGGAAAAAAACAAGAAAAAAACAGATGAAAGTGGTGAGGAACAGATAAATGAAATGGATCAGATCAGTGAGGGGCAGGAAGGAGTCAGGTCGGAAAAAGAACGGACAGAAAAGGGTAATCCACTCACTTCTCTCAGACAAGGGCAGGAAATAACGGAACCAAGCGAGATCAGAAGGCGAGCTGTGAGTTTTTATTCCTCCCTCTACACCAGTGAGTATGAGGAGGAGGAAACATTGTTAGAGGAGTTCGGTGGTGGACTACCTCAGGTCTCTGAGGAGACCAACTCACAGCTTGAGGAGCCGCTAAAGATGTGGGAGCTGGAGGCCGCTCTGCAGGGCATGCAGGGAGAGTTTGAAGAGTTTTTTTAAAAACCTTCTGGGACTTCTTAGCAACAGATATTTTAGATGTTTTTAACGAGAGTCTGGCCTCTGGTTCAATGCCGATGTCCTGCCTTTTACCTGGTTTTGATAGCATCATTGTTTTAATCGGCCTTCGCGGATGACTTTCTTGTTATTGTTAGAAGCCAGAGGGATGAAGAAGACAGTTCTTCCCCAGAGCCTGGCCTGGAGAACGAACGGCCTTAAGTATCTCGGAGTGTTTTTAGGGAAAGAAATTACTGTCAAGGAGAACTTGGAGAACGTCACAGAATAGTGGAAATGGCTGCTCATTGAAATGTCTTTGAAAGGTAGAATTTTGGTTTGGAACAACCTGGTGGCATCCCAATTGTGGCACCGTCTGACCTGTGTAGACCCTTCCTCAGGTCTTTCAGCCAAAATACAGAATTCCTTTTGGGATGGTCTTCACTGGGTGTCACACCACAAGATGGCAGACTGAGGCAGAGCCCGATGATGGAGTCCCTCAACCACCCCAGGTGTCCAACCCCCTCCCGATATGGGAAACACAACACCAGGTGACATTTATTCCCACTTTGATGCTGCAGTTTTCAAACTCCTCTCTGAATACACAAACAAGAAAAGCCAAAAGCCTGGAGAGAGGGAGAAAGTTCATCTGGACTAAAATAACTCCAGAAGAAATGAAGAAGTCCACAGGCATGTTGCTGTACATGTCAGTTTTGGATCTGCAGAAAGATGAGCAACTTTTGGTGTAAGCAAACCATTTTCCATGTGTCATTCCCTGCCACTGTCATGTCCCCAGACTGTACAGGACAGTTCATGGCCTTTTGATCTAATCTTCATATGAGTGACCCAGAGAAAACAGGAGCAACAGGAACAGTCACTGGCAGTACCACCAAGACCTCTGCATGTGAAGGGACACTCAGAGAGGAGAGCATTACCCTGTGGGGAAAAACGCCTGGACATATTTTCCATTTTATGGGAGTAAAAGACTCAAAGCTTTTACTGGAAATAGTTGTATACATTTCAAACTTCAAATGTAACATGTTAAATCTCTTATTCATGTACAATTGCAGTGTTTTTTGTTCACTAAAACACTAAACTCAAATTCCGCTTTTGTGTTTCTCTTCATTTTAAACTGTTAGTACACTCTCATAACATACAATAAATTGTAAATGACTGCCAGGTATTGTTGGAAAATGGGCAAAAGCACTAACTCACAGGACATGTTCTG